>NC_140955.1:133193210-133535710 GCF_014529385.1 Adiantum capillus-veneris | reverse complement strand
ATCAGCCCACCAAATGGTCAAGTCATGTTTGTGGCTGGTTGCTACATTCCTCACTATGACTCCAACTTTTATGCTTGCTTGAATATGGATAGAGATCAACCCTTTGTTGAACTAGAGGAAGACATTGCTCATTACAAGGATCAAGGTGAAGTCATTGTTTTTGGAGACATGAATGCTCGCACAAATATGTTACAACACGACACACAACAAGTAGACATGCTGCATGTCTCAAGAAGAATGGATGACTCATACATGTATAATCGAAGTTCTAATGATGCAAAAGAAGTGGATCACTATGGAAAGTCACTTCTACATATGTGCAATAGTATCGGAATGCTCATTGCAAATGGTGTATCTCTATGGCAAGGCACCAATGACTTTACATGTAGAAAGCACAACGGTGCTAGCGTGATTGACTATATGTTGTTCTCGGAAGCCACTCTAGAATGCATACAAAGCTTTACACTTGGTGAATGGAATCCGGAATCGGATCATAGGATGTTATGTATTGACCTCAAGTGTGGTAAACGGCCCGAGCATGTAGCCTCCAATCATGATGTGAATCATTTGTACCTACGTCTAGACCTCAAACGAGCACTTATATATGCTGATATGGTGGACCAAATGTTAAGCATGATAGAGCATCAAGAGAGCCCAACATTAGAATGCAAGTGGAAAGTTTTCAAAGAAGCAATTTTCTCTTGTGCGAAGGAATGCTTTTCGGTGAAACACATGTCTTGCAAAAGGTCTAAGAAGGGTAGCACCAAGAAGAAATGGTTTGACATGGAATGTAGTCAAGCCCGAAAACACTTTCTAAGATTGGATGCAATCAAAGACAAGGAAGTTTACTTGGAATGTTCACACACATACAAAGCACTTGTTCAAAAGAAGAGGAGAAGGTGGGAAGTCGAAAAACAACTTCTTTTAGCACAAGAGAAAGCACATGCATGTGGCAAGTTTTGGCAAAATCTAAAAGGCAAGCGCGTTGAGAGCTTTGGTGACTTGACTCTTGAGAATATGTATATGCATTGTAAGAACCTCTATGAGCAACTCAATGTTGATAAGATGGAGTGTTGTAGCTCCCTTCCGTTTATGTCTCCCTTCTTTACCATTGAAGATGTATGCCGCGCGCTTGAGAAACTTGCTACTCGCAAGGCAGGTGACCTTCAAGGTGTCAAGGCTGAAATGATTAAATGGACAAGCAAGAAAACACGATATTGGACATGCGATATGTTTAACCTTGCACTTCAGTATGGCATGCCTCATGATTGGAGTGCAAATTGGATCAAACCTTTGCACAAAGGAGGAGATGTAAACAATGTGAACAACTATCGCACTATAATGGTTCGTTCTTTGATGGCAAAGTTATTTGGATGTATCATGGAGATGAAGATAAGTGAATGGGCTGAAAAGAATGGCAAACGTGCACTTGGCCAAGCAGGTTTTCGAAAGCATCATAGCACTATTGATCACCTTGTCACTCTTCGAGTTCTTATGGAAGCGTCTCAATTGAAAGGAAAAAGGTTGTATTGTTGCTTTGTGGATTTCAAGAAAGCTTTTGACATGGTACCGCGAGGAAATCTTTGGAGACGTATGCAAAGCCTTCAAGTGCCGAGAGAATTTATGCATGCAGTCTTTCGCATCTACCAAAAAGTGATATGTCGATTACGTATGGGAGATGGAATTTCAGAATTTTTTGCAAGCACTATTGGTGTCAAACAAGGATGCCCACTTTCCCCAACCCTCTTTGGGCTACTCATTGATGAATTGGAATGCATGGTTCTTGACTTTATGCAGCAAGAAGGCACAGAAGAGGTTAAGATCGGAAATGCAGTGATCATGCTTTTGCTTTATGCCGATGATATAGTGCTCTTGGCACATACCTTAGAAGATGCACAAAAGCTTATGAGTGTCTTGGAACGCTTTTGCCTACATAGCGGGCTGATCGTGAATGGATCCAAAACCAAGGTTATGCTTGTAAAGACCCTCAATGATGAAAATCCATGCATTGTATACAACAATGAGAAACTTGAAGTGGTAGATCACTTCAAGTACCTTGGCCTTGAGGTTCCATCCAATCATAAATGGAAGGATTGTGCAATGCGTCGCTTGGAAGCCGGAAAGAGGGCCTATTATGCATTTGAGAACATGTGCAATGCAGGAGAGATCAAGTGTTGGGCTCTCAAAAAGTACCTCTTTGACACATTGGTGACACCGGTGCTTCTTTATGGAGTGGAGGTGTGGGGTGGAAGCATCGGGAAGTCTACTTGGAAAGAGTTTGAGAATGTCCAAAAGCGTTTTCTCACCAACTTTCTCCAAGTCAAGACACAAACACCCTACATGCTCTTACTTCTTGAGTCCGGATTGCTTCCCATTGAGGTCTTGGGCATGCAAAGGGTTGTGGAGTACATGCATAAGACACAACGTAGCCCTTTGCATCGACTTCCTAGAATCGCATATGAAGCAAGTCAAATGGTTCAAAAGACATGCAAGAGCAAAATACTAAGTTCGGGGTGGATACTTGATATCAAGAAATGGTTTGGAAGATGGGATGCATGTCACTTGGTCAAGGATGCGTCGATCGACTCCCAAGTTAATGAGGCCTTCTTACAACGCCAATGTATCACGGCTCGGGAGAAATCCGGAGGTTCTCGCTTCAGCCATTACACCACACACGTTGCCCCAAACTACAAATCTCTCTTCTTCTCGGAACGAGGTAACCGAACCCATTCCTACATCCTTGAGCCCATCCCGTTGAGTGCGATCCGCACCATTGCCTCCATTAGTCTTAGCTCGCATTCTCTACGCTGCGAGACAGGACGTTGGGGCACTGGCGAGGAGTGTCATCGACTTTGCACCTTATGCCCTCGTCAAGTGCGAGAGAGTGAGTACCACACACTACTTGAGTGCTCAGCTTTTGACCACATTAGGTCCTCTTTTCCACAAATATTCAGCCATGATCTCTCCCTACATACCTTCCTCTCCCAACCACGATGTGGACTCTCTATTGCGACGCTCATTTCAGCCATTTTTGAGCATCGAGAGTCACTTATGAACTCCACTCACACCACGTGACATGTTCATTTAGTCCCATAGGTCATATTTGACCTCCCAGGACGATAATAGAACTATCTATCTATCTATCTCTCTCTCTCTTTCTCTCTCTCTCTCTCTCTCTCTCTCTAAAGCTCTCTGTCTCTCTCTCTCTCTCTCTCTCTCTCTCTCTCTCTCTCTCTCTCTAAAGCTCTCTGTCTCGCTCTCCCTCTTGCTCTGAGCCCGCCTCTGAGTCTGCTGTCTCTCTCTCTCTAAAGCTCTCTGTGTCTCTCTCTCTCTCTCTCTGTGTGTGTGTGTGTGTGTGTGTGTGTGTGTGTGTGTGTGTGTGTGTGTGTGTGTCCGCGCTCAGAGAGCATTGCCTGGGCGCCTCTCTCTCTCTCTCTCTCTCTCTCTCTCTCTGTGTGTGTGTGTGTGTGTGTGTGTGTGTGTGTGTGTGTCCGCGCTCAGAGAGCATTGCCCGGGCGCCTCTCTCTCTCTCTCTCTGTGTGTGTGTGTGTGTGTGTGTGTGTGTGTGTCCGCGCTCAGAGAGCATTGCCTGGGCGCCTCTCTCTCTCTGTGTGTGTGTGTGTGTGTGTGTGTGTGTGTGTGTGTGTGTGTGTGTGTGTCCGCGCTCAGAGAGCATTGCCCGGGCGCCTCTACTAAGTCTGCTCTCCCCCCCCCCCCTCTCTCTCTCTCTCTCTCTTTGTCGTTTTCAATTTCAAAAATGCCGATTGAGGGCTAGGGGAAAGGAGAAATTCTGCCCCAGAATAGAGAAAAACAATGTAAAAAACCAAAAAAATAACCTCTCCTCTCTCTCTCTCTCTCTCTCTCTCTCTCTCTCTCTCTCTCTCGTACGTGTGGCCGTTTGGTCACACGAGCACGTGGGAGCAGGAGTGCGCAGTGCCGGCGGCCCGCCTCGCGTCTCGTCTCTCTCTTGCGCTGCGCACAGTCAAGGCTCATTTTGCGTTCTCTCTCTCTCTCTCTCTCTCTCTCTCTCTCTCTCTCTCTCTCTCTCTCTCTCTCTCTCTCTCTCTCTCTCTCTCTCTCTCTTCGCGCTCAGCCCGCCTTTGCCCCAAAATAGAGAACTCTGTCCCCCCCCCCGCCCTCTCTCTCTCTCTCTCTCTCTCTCTCTCTCTCTCTCTCTCTCTCTCTCTCTCTCTCTCTCTCTCTCTCTCTCTCTCTCTCTCTCGCTCCTGTGCGACGTATGCAGTGTTCGGGAAAAATGTGTCTCAGCTTAACATCATGCCGTTTTCAATTTCAAAAATGCCGGTTGAGGGTGAGGGGAAAAGGAGAAATTCCGCCCCAGAATAGAGAAAAACAGTGTAAAAAATAAAAAAAATAACCTCTCTCTCTCTCTGTCTCCCTCTCTCGTACGTGTGGCGGCTTGGTAACGCGAGCACGTGGGAGTAGTGTTGGGGTGTAGGCGCCCGTGCTTTGCCCGGCCGCCCAGAGTCTGGGCGCCCATTGACTTGTATACCTTATACATAGCATAAGTGTATAGGGGACTGCTCACTCTTTGAGTCTCCCCACCCATATCTGTGTGTCGTGTGTATCCTTCTCTCTCTCTCACTCTCCGTCTGTGGTGCTCCCCGATCCCCTTCAATTGGTATCAGAGCGTAGGTGCGGAGGGAGCGTGTGTGTGCACAGTCACGACGACATCGGAGAGCGAGTTTCATTCCCGAAATCGCGTCAGCGCGCGCGCACTTTCAAGAGTGCAAACAGGGTTTCGACTTCGGCATCGACAAATTCAGCTTTTTGAGAGCGTTTCCTGTAGGTGTCCTGTCGTTTTACCCCCCTTTCGAAGCCATTCGAGCCATCAGAAACCTCATTCGAGCTACGGTTGAGGAGCTGCATTTTTCAGCCCTCTTTTGGCAGTTTATCTGCGTTTTTGGGTCGAAACGGAGGTTTTTTGGCATAGCTTTCACACCCGGACTCGGATACATGTGATCCAGGAGTCTACCTTGGGGTTTTGGCACGCTCCGGACGCGCTCGTTATATCAGAATTTTAAAATTCTGAACGCTGAATTTTCTTCAGCAGCAGTTGTTTATTGTGTGTCGAGGATTCCATACATGGTTTGCTCTCAAATGTGAGAGTGATATTTGCTGCAAGTTTCCTCACAGGTGGGAGGATACGATGTATGCCTTATGTGGTTTGATGCTCAGAGAGACTAATGTGATTGCATTTTGAGCTCGACAATGTATGACTCGAGCATGTTTTTTGGCAGTCACAGGTAGAGCAGATATTTGTGTACTAGATTTGCAGGTGTTTGCAATGCTGTATGCAAAGTGTGGAGATTGGTACATGCATTTGGAGTGCGATTTGATGCGCTTTCGTTGCTCATGGTTTTGAGCGTGCAGTCAGTTTGGTTACTGGTTTTGTGGCCGTTTTACTGACGAAACTCTGGCGAAATTTTCCCAGGAGTTTTATGCACATCATTTATGCGATCTGGATAGAGATTGCGGGTTGCACTCAGTATTTGCGTGCGGTGTTCTCTGCAGGTGGGAGATTTGTGTATGTGTATGCATCGATACCGCACAGTGTGGGCTTGGTGATTAGCTCACAGATTGGAGTGTGATACTAGAGCAGGTGAGGCTTGTATTGACATTGCGAGAGCTCTATTTTGGAGTGTGTCTCCCAGGTTTTACATTGTGTTTCTAGCCATATTTGTAGATAGTTTCCAGGTGTTGTTGGTGAGGTGGTTTTGCTATCTAGCTTGCTACTTGTGCTCATGGCAGAGCCAGGTGATCGATCAGATTGTGACCTCTCACAGATGCGCGTGTTTGATGGGTCAGACTTTGCGGCATGGAGAGAGTGTATGCTTGATGCATTGACACAGTGAGGGTTGCATCGACCATTGAGTGGTGATGCAGGTAGACCTTCAAACATGTTTGACGATCAGTGGCAGGAGCTAGAGGAGATGGCACTATCTACGCTCTCTTTGCACCTTGCGGAATCTGCATATGCTCTTGTTATGTATGAGACTACTTCGAGAGCACTTTGGCGCAGATTACATGATATGTATGATAGATATGAGTCATCACGGACTCGTGTGAGACATGTACATTCACGAGCACGCCGACAGGTGACATGTTGGTATTGTGGTCATTTTGGATACGTTAGACGACGCTGTTTTCGTTGTATGCGACATCGTAGGAGACATGGCATTCTCAGAGATGTATGTAGTGATGCCATGGACTCAATTGCTTTGACAGTTGAGGCAGATGTAGTGTCGGAGTATACTAGTGACGGGGATGTCACTTTTACCTCGAGCTATGCACGAGATGCTATACATGTGGATAGTGCACTCCCTTCGCAATGGTTGCTAGACGCAGATGCTATGTTCCATGTCACGCCACATCGTGAATGGTTTTGTAGCTATTCTAGCGGGATGCTTGGCAGTGTAAGTTTGACCGATGGATCGGTGCATGCGATAGCAGGTGCAGGAGATGTGAGACTGTCATTACCGAGTGGTGCATCTTACTTGTTACGACATGTGCGCTATGTACCAGATTTGACAGTGAGTTTGATCTTGATTGGTCAGCTTAGAGATTGTGGATGTCAGATTTCGCTACGAGAGCGAGATTTTGTGATGCATTTGGGTTCGCTAGTGATTGCGAGAGGTGCCAGGAGTGGTACAGGTTACCCATTGCATGTGGATCACAGGAGAGACGGTGTTGTCTCTGTGATCACGCAGACATGTAGAGAGAGCAGGCGAGTCTCTTTTGCTTGTGGGTTGCAAGATGCTTTGCATGGAGTGCAGAGTAGTGAGCTCGTTGTGCACACAGTTGGGGCACGACTTGAGTTGTCACACAGAGAGGTGACAGAGTTAGACATGCATGCTTTGCTAGTGACTGAGCAAAGCAGAGAGTTAGTTGTGCGAGATACTTCTATGCAGGATAGACAAGGAGAGCGGTCTTGCTCTAGTGAGTCACGACAGGAGGAAGTTGTGCAAGAGTCTATGCATATGGAGTTAGAGCATGAGAGCTCTAGTGAGTCACAATAGATTGAGTGGTCATGTTTGCAGTAGATGATTGTAGAGGAGGCTGAGACGTCAGCGATTATGCAATCATTCCTTTCTATGCTCGACAGTGAGCATGGAGATATAGTTGTGCAGGATATGTCTTCCAGCAGACACCTAGAGCACCTGGTTTGCTCTGAGGTTGCACGACAGGTTGATGCGTCTTTTGCGGACAGTCAGGAGATGCATGTGGCTAACACGCCTTGTCAGTCAGAGATGCCTATTGCCAGGGATATATATGTTGATGCATGCTCCATAGAGCTAGCAGGGCCCGCTAGCATTGCATCGGCATTCGGTGGTCTCATGTATGAGATGCTGATCTTGAGACTGGATATCGCAGCTGCAGTGGGAGCATTTGCAGTGGGAGCATTTGCAGTTGGGGTTGTCAATCGTTTGTTGACTGTTGGTGGCATAGTGCACGAGGGAGATATGCAGGTATTACGTACATACTTGCAGTACGTGTGTGGTACGTCTGGTGGTGTATGGACTTACACGGGAGCAGGACAACCGGATGCACACGATCACAGCCAGCCAGTGGGCATCGGTTGAGAGCGGTTTTCTCTCGCCTTTTGTAGTCTTTAGACTAGGTTCTCTTGCTTAAAGGCACAGTCGCCTTTAAGTGGGAGGTTGTTGGGGTATAGGCGCCTGTGCCTTGCCCGACCGCCCAGAGTCTGGGCGCCCACTGACTTGTATACCTTATACATAGCATAAGTGTATAGGGGGCTGCTCACTCTTTGAGTCTCCCCACCCATATCTGTGTGTTGTGTGTATCCTTCTCTCTCTCTCTCACTCTCCGTCTCTGGTGCTCCCCGATCCCCTTCAAGTAGGAGTGCGCAGTGCCGGCGGCCCGCCTCGCGTCCCGTCTCTCTCTTGCGATGCGCACAGTCAAGGCTCATTTTTGAAGGGTGACCCTACCCTTCATTAAGCTATATTTAGGCAAAAATTAGAAGGGCTACTCATAGATTTTTCAATATTCTACCCTTCTTTTGAAGGGTAAAAATATTTTTGCCCTTCCGCCCCCCCCCCCTCTCCCCCTCCACGCGTCACTATCTGCTTGAGCTGGCGCCCTCGCGGCAGTGGCCTCTGAGCCAAACGCGTTGTTCTGCCACTGTTCGCGCAGTGCAAGAGAGAGAGACATGACGTGAGCAGGGAAGAAGGGTGCCTTGCATGACCGTGGAGCAGTGCTCGAAAAAAAACTAGGTGTAGTGTAATCCCACCTACAAATATTGAAATTTACCTCTAAATTTTATTTTTGAAAGTGGAAAAACCTACAAAATTTTGTGAAAATGTTTCGCGAACCTTGCTTGGCCTCTGGTGTAGCGATGGCAGCTTGACACGAAATGGCCCCCTGCTTTCTTGCCCGCGATGGATTGCATCTTGCTCGTCGAGGTAGGAAAGAAGGGTGCCTTGCACGACCGTGGACTCGTGGAGCTCAGGCCGGACTCCGGAGGAGCTCGTGCGCAGAGCTTGACATGAAGGCAGTGTTTGGGAAAAGTGTGCCTCAGCTTAGCCTTGAGCCCGTTGCGAAATCAAAGTAGCCGGTTGAGGGGAGGGCAAGAAGGAGAAAATTTTGCGCTTAAAAATACATGAAAAATAGTGTAATTGGAGGAGTTTTTGGATGTTTGTGAAAATGAATTTTCTCGAATACTGCATGATGAAGGCGGCCTCTCTCTCTCTCTCTCTCTCTCTCTCTCTCTCTGTGCACACTAGCGTGCGAGTGCATCTGTGTGTGTGTGTGTGTGTGTGTGTGTGCACACTGGCGCGCGACTGCAAAAGGCACGTCTCGAGACGCGTGGCAGGGGGCTCAAAACGGTGCTTGACAGGCGACAACAGTCGCTCTCTCTTTCACTACAACATAACATGAAGATATCGACGCATCATATATCGACGGCCATGCCTTTCCACGCGTATATCGACGTAATTAGAGCACATTGATATACGCGTCGCAATGCGCATCGATATACGCGTGGAAAGGCATTATTTGCCACGCGTATATCGATGCAATTTCCCACGGGTATATCGATGCATTTTGCGACGCAAAAAAATTTGGGGGAAAAAAGGGAAACCCCCATGCGCAGGGGCCATTTTCGCCTGCTCAAATCTTGGCCGAAACCTGCTGCGCAGGTATTATGTCCCCCCCCCCCCCCCCCCCCCCCCCCCGAACCCCTCTCTCTCTCTCTCTACATCGTGTGTGTGTGTGTGTGTGTGTGTAGGGGAGAGAGAGAGAGAGAGAGAGAGAGAGAGAGAGAGAGAGAGAATTAATGTATGCGTAGGAAATTAAAATTAAAGAAAGAAAAATTAAAGAGAGAAATGAAATGAAATGTTATATTAACGTCTTCGAAAGGCCAAAGTGACCTATGAGACAAGAAAGTTACAATGTGGTGGATCTAATACAAAGTCACAGTAAAAAGATGACAAAATGACAAAATAAAATATTATGGAATCTTAAACTACTGGGTGTGGACTAAACGGCTAAAACAGCTAGTTGGGATAGGTAGATCATAGGAGATCCAGCATCTCATCAATCTCCTCCATGGTCAGTAGTCTGACCGGGCGTTGTGCATGTCGAGCCAAAGTGACCTGGATCCTCTGATGCAGCCTTTGTCAATGTTGTGTAGTCCTCCGCAGTCGTGGGCATCTGGATCTCCCTAGCTCAGTTAGTCGTTCGATCAGTAGAGAGATAGGGAAGTAGAGAGAGAGAGAGATAGAGATATAGGAAAATAGACAGAGAGAAGAGATAGCGAATAGAGAGATAGAGAAAGAGAGTTCTAATATATATATATATATATATATATATATATAGAGAGAGAGAGAGAGAGAGAGAGAGAGAGAGAGAGAGAGATAGGGAAATAGGGAAATAGAGAGAGAAAGAGAGATAGCGAGAGCGAGATCGAGCGAGAGAGAGAGAGAGAGAGAGAGAGAGAGAGAGAGAGAGAGAGAGAGAGAGAGAGAGAGAGAGAGAGAGAGAGAGAAAGAGAGATAGCGAGAGCGAGATCGAGATCGAGAGAGAACGAGAGATAGGGTATGTAGACAGAGAGAGAGAAATAGAGAGATATAGAGTGATATATATATATATATATAGAGAGAGAGAGAGACTACTAGAGATCACTTGAATACCGACGCCAACTTACCGACGTCATTGGCGGGCGTCGATATGTGCATCGGCAATACTGGAGGGAGCTCAGATTTTAAAAAATATTCAAATTTCAATTTCCGTCGCGTATACCGACGCAGATAGTGACGCTTATACAACAACGTATACCCACGCGTATACAGTAGTGTATATCGAGGCGTATACAGCAGCGTATAGCAACGCTGACTGGTAAAAACGAAACCGCGGGCTTATTTTCTCCGCGTTTCCAAAAACTCATTCTCTCTCTCTCTCTCTCTCTCTCTCTCTTCGCTCAACTCGCGGCCAGATCTGCACCTTTGGACTACTACGGGCTTGGGCAAACACCATCACATCTTCTCTACTTGCTGCAGGTAAGCCTTTTGTCCTTGTTTTTTGGTTATTTTTGTGTATGTGTGTGTGTGTGTGTGTAACACAATGTGTGTGTATGTGTGTTTTTTTCTGCAGATGTGGAAGCTACTCCGGAAGCTTTGTGCACACATACGAGTGTATGTGAGTGCACAATCTCATTACTCTCTCTCTCACACACACACACACACATTAATTTTAATTTTGGTATTTAAATTTGTTATTTAATTTTAAAATTCAAATTGTTATTGTTGTTTAATTTTAATTTGTTATTGTTATTTAATTTTATATTCAAATTTGTTTTTGTTAATTGTATTTTAGGGTTTCTTGAAATTAATTTTAGGGTTAAAGTTAATTAGTTTTAGGGTTTTGTATATCCAAAAATAGAATAAAAAAGCTTTAAATACATTAACAAAAAGTTTGCATATCCTTGCATAACAAACGTAAACGTTTGCATCTACTGTCATCATTCGGCATTCTTAGTGATAGCATGTAAAGCAGACACAATCTCTCTCTCTCTCTCTCTCTGCATACACAATCTCTCTCTCTCTCTCTCTCTCTCTCTCTCTCTCTCTCTCTCTCTCTTTGTGCAAAGAACCAACGGCCTGGGTGTACACACGCTCCGTCGGCGCCACGGCTAGTACAAGAGCAGAATAGAAGAAGAAAAGGGGAAGGGAGGAGCGACAAAACACAAAAGGCAAAGATGGTGGCTCATTGCTTGCTCAAAAAACCATCACAACGCTCCACAGAGCTTCTCTCTCACTCTCCTCTAGCATTTTTAATAACCGGCTGACATGTGACACTCCTCTTGAGCTTCTTTGACTTCATTTGATCAGCTCAAAATACATTCGAAGCTCAACTCTCACCTTTACACATGAAAGTCTTCTAGGGAGCAACAACACCGCCGTCGTTGCTCTTAGAGACAAGCTTCCTCATCAAAAAAGGTTGGGCGGCGGCATATAACAAGCCGTAGGTCAAACGGATAGAAGAAGCGCCCAAAATACAAGCCGTTTTTGAAGTCCGATTGGGTTTTTTTAACGAAAAAACGCAAACGGACTTCATAAACGGATTCTACACCGTAGGTCAAATCCGGTTGTGTTTTTCTATGGAAAAACACAAACGGACTTCGGAAATGGCTTCTATGCCTACCGAAACCATCCGTAGTCCATTAGGTAGTCTTAAGGCAATGTCAAGAGCGTGTATGGCAAGCCGTAGGTCAAACGGGCAGAAGAAACGTCAAATACACAAGCCGTAGGTCAAATCCGGTTGCGTTTTTCTACAGAAAAACGCAGACAGTCTTCGGAAACTGATTCTATGCCTACCGAAACCATTCGTAGTCCATTAGGTAGTCTTTAGGCAATGTCAAGAGCGCGTATGGCAAGCCGTAGATCAAACGAATAGAAGAAACGTCAAATACACAAGCTGTAGGTCAAATCCGGTTGCGTTTTTCTACGGAAAAACACAAACGGACTTTGGAAATGGCTTCTATGCCTACTGAAACCATCCGTAGATGATTAGGTAGTCTTTAGGCAATGTCAAGAGCGCGTATGGCAAGCCGTAGGTCAAACGGATAGAAGAAACGTCAAATACACAAGCCGTAGGTCAAATCCGGTTGCGTTTTTCTACGGAAAAACGCAAATGGACTTCGGAAATGGCTTCTATGCCTACCGAAACTATTCGTAGTTCATTAAGTAGTCTTAAAGCAATGTCAAGAGCGTGTATGGAAAGCCATAGTTCAATGGGTTTGAATTAACTCCAAATAAACAAGCCGTAGGTCGTCCCCCACGCTGTAGTCGTCCCCCACCTTGAAGCTCGAAGAATAGGGCTGGGACAGTCTCTGAGCAGGCCCTGACTGAAATGAGAACCTCCAGTCGTGTGAAGGCTCCCATCCACTGGGGTGCTAGTGGCTCAAGAGGTGTGAGCCACTCAGCTGGAACTGACTCTGAGATGTCCTGACACATACTCTGCACCCCTCTCATGCCCTGTAGCTGTAAACCTTGCACCTCCTCTGACAAACCTGTGAACTCTAGCCAGTCACCTAGAGAGCGCGCTGGACCTACTGCCATGGGACCCCAAGAAACATGAGGCCGACTCCCAACCAAGTGGCCTCTCTGAGTGCTAACCATGGGGTTCCAGACGAGGGGCTGCCGTAGGCGCTCCTCCGTGCACGTCGGCTGTCTCTGCTCTAGGCCACACCGTAAGAGCTCCCAAGATCGAAGCAAACTCACAGCGAAGCGGTCCTCTAGTCTCCTGCTCAAACCAACTCGGCGCAACTCTGTGAAGATTCATCTGGTCGAAGGTTTCCAAGGGCCTCCTGACTGAGGCACCTTGGCACAAAGCCTCTGCAGCAAGAACTCCTTCTAGGGCTCCTCGCCTGGAAGAAGTCCTCTGACGACGAACTTCCCAAGAAGGGGTCTGCTCTGCTGTGCTGGATTAATGATCCCAATCCCTCCCTGAGAACAAGGAAGTGTGATGACCGACCAAGCCACCTTGGCTCGGGAAATCAGAGTGTCACGACCTGACCAAAGGAACTTCGTGATCAGCCTCTCAACATGACTGATACAAGAACTCGAGAAGATCCAGCAAGAAGTGATGTACCACATAGTCGCCAACAACACCTGGTTGGCAACTACTACTCTACCAGCCAACGAAAGTCGTAATGAGCTCCAATGTAACAGCTTTCTCCTGATGGATAGGAGAAGAGGAGCAATCTGCTGCTCGGGGGACAAGTCCAAACCAACCTGACAACCCAAGTACCGAACTGCAGTCCCTGGGAGAGTCCACCTGAAACCCTCTCCTGGCATCCAATCTGGCACAGGAGCACTGCCAATCAAGAAAGACACTGTCTTTCTCCTGTTGATCAGTGCGCCTGATGCACAGCAGAAGGTCTCCAAAGCCTTCTCACATCTGTGTAGATTGGCCTCCTGGCCCTCTAAGTACAAGGCTGAGTCGTCGGCAAACTCAGCGTCCAGAAGCTCATCCCCCCGTATAGGGAGTGCTAAGCCCCTCAGACCAACCTGCTGTGACACCAAAAATCTGCTCATCGCCTCCGCATAGAACAGAAAGAGAAAGGGGGCAAGAGAACAGCCCTGTCTGACCGATCGTGTGAGCATGAAGCGCTCACCTCTACCTCCTGCCAAAAGCACCTGACTGTGAGCCTGTCTGTACAAAGCTGACACCCCTCTGATCCAAGCATCTGAGAAGCCCATCCTGCGTAGAGTGCCCTCTAGAAAGTCCCAGTCAACTCTGTCGTATTGTAAGACTGCGGGGGACTGGACCATGCAACTCTCCACCCAACCGTGCCATATATAGACTCCTAGCCCCTAAATATAGCGCCCCTTGACCGCATGTCCGTCCTGGCCCTTGGCCTGCGCCGACAGAAAACGAGCAAGCAGCATACAGTGCGTGCCGAATCCGGGCCTGTCATAGCAGCGCAAAAGCCTTGCCTTCCTTTTGGAAACCCAATAAGGGAGATCTTGCTGGTTATCATGTCGGTCGACCGCCATCTCTTCCCCGACTTGGAGATGATGCACACGGCCTGTTCCTCGGCTTCGACCTCCTCGGCCTTCACATGAAATTGCCATGAACGTGCATGCCTTGCATGCAATTCCCTGTGGCCTCAAAGGCCTTCCATCCTCTCCGTCGAGCCTTAATGAAACGCCATGCAGCCATGCTGCACCTTATAGGCCATGGATCTTCGTTCTCTCTCTCTCTCTCTCTCTCTCTCTCTCTCTCTCTCTCTCTCTCTTTGCGGTTCATGGAAGCTCGCCCTCCTTTCGGCGAAGAAGGAGCAGCATGGCAGAGTCCTTTCATGGATGCATGGCAAGGTGGTGCTGCAAGAAGGCCATGGCAAAGAGGGAAAGCAAAGGAAGGCATGGCTCTTTGGCTTTTATCTCTCTCTGTCGAGCCTTGATGAAACGCCATGCAGCCATGCTGCACCTTATTCGCCACGAGAGAGAGAGAGAGAGAGAGAGAGAGAGAGAGAGAGAGAGAGAGAGAGAGAGAGAGAGAGAGAAAGAGAGAGAGAGAACGAAGATCCATGGCCTCCATGCCTCTTTCTTCCTCTCCCTTCTCCCCTGAGCTCTGATACCAGTGTAAGACTGCGGGGGACTGGACCATGCAACTCTCCACCCAACCGTGCCATATATAGACTCCTAGCCCCTAAATATAGCGCCCCTTGACCGCATGTCCGTCCTGGCCCTTGGCCTGACACGTATGCCTTCTCAAAATCGAGAAGAAGAATCACAAGGTCCTCCCCATGGAGCCGTGCCAGGGCAGAAGCCTCCCAGAAAGTGAAGATGTTGTCAAGGATACTGCGCTCCTTGACAAAACCTGTCTGAGTCCCATGTATAAGGCTCTCCAAAAGTGGCTGAATCCTCAAACTCAGAGCCTTGGCAAGAATTTTGTAGGCTGAGTTGAGGATGGTGATGGGGCGCCACTGTCGAATCTCATCCAAGGAGCCACCCTCCTTTGGAATGAGGTAAATCAGGCCCTCACTCATGATATCCGATATCACTCCTGTGTGAAGAATGAACTGAAAGGCACTACAAAGATCTGGGCCAAGCAGGTCCCAATACTCCAAGAAGAAGCTGGGAGTCAGCCCATCCTCACCTGGACAGCTACCACGAGGGAGGGCCCTAAGAGCCGTGTGCAGCTCCTCAAGCTGAAGAGGCATCTCTAGCCTCTGGCGCATCTCCTCAGTCAGAAGACAAGGCATCTGTGCCCAAACCTATTCCCTGCATGCATCCTGCCACTCTGACTGGGGCTCAGCTGACAGTAACTCACGGTAAAAGTCAGTAGCAACTGCACGCATATCTTCGGGCTCACAAACAACTGACCCATCGGGTCTCCTCAACTGATTGACCTTGGCATGCGAGTGCCGAGGTCCCACTGTCTCAAAGAAAGCACCTGTCACTCTGTCACCCACCTGAGTCCACTGAGATGCCTGTCGGTGAAAGGCAAACTCATGACGCCTCTCCTCTATGCAAGCAAGCTCCTGTCGAGCCTGCTGTAACTGCTCCTCCAACCATGGATTGTCTGGATGCTGCTCCTGCATCCTCTGTAGTGAAGCAATGCCTCGTCTGAGACGCTGCTCCTCGTCTCTCGCTGCAGCTCGTCGAGCCAAAGACTCCTGGAGAAAAAAGTGGCTAAGCTGAGCTAGGCCTAAGGCCACTCTATCTGTAGGTAGAGCCTGGCTGTCCGTCCCCTCTGTCCAGAGAGCCTCTACCCTCTCTCTAAGTGCTGAGTCCAACAAGACCCGCTCTGGGATGCGAAGCATCGTGCTCCCACTCCTCTGCCTGTCTGCCACTGTGAGGATCACTGGTGCATGGTCCAAGAAGGATGTCCCTGCCAGGATGCCCACTGATCCCCCCAAGTCACTGAAGTGGTCACTAGTGTAGAAGCGATCTATCCGCGATAGATTCACTCCTCCCACTCTGCGGTCCGATCTAGACAAGGCAAGACTCTCTCGAGGCCTCACAAAGCCAGAATGCTGCCATGTATCCGCGACCCTTAAAGTCATACACAACCTGTCCCAAGCTGCTAACTCGACTCCATGCACAGTAGCATGGCTGCCTCCGATCCTGTCAGAGGGGTCCTCCAACATGTTGAAGTCCTCTCCTACACACCAAATGGTCAGCCTATGGCAAAGACTCAACAATCTGTGACCAAAACTCTGCATGAGCACTTGCCACATTGGGCGCATAGATGTTCAAGAAGCCCACAAGGCCACCTTGAACCTGCATAGTAATCCACTGAGCCCTGCCTGGCACAATAATCCCTTTGCCCACAATGGCCTGCTGCAATGAGTCTGCAATAGTCATACATACCCCACCCTGAATGCCTCCAAGTCCAAAAGCAGCTGACCAAAAGGTATCATATTGTCCACGCAAAATCTGACCACATCGCCGAATGCGGATCTCAGACAGATGGTGCTCCTGAAGCATAAGGAGATCAATCTCTCCTTCCACAAGGCAACGCTGAAGCTCCTGACGCAATCGGCCCCGCTGTCGCTGAAACTCGGGCCCACCTAATCCCCGTTCCACGAGACGATCCTCATGGGGAGCGAGAGAGAACAGACGCTGCCGCAGCAGGAAGACGGGCTATCTTCGAGGCTGGCTTGGATGGGGAGTAATCCGCATCCGAGCGTCCTCTAGATAGGCGAGACTGCAGTGAGTGCCTAGCCCAAGCCCAGGCAGAGCGAGCCATGCATAATGCAACCTCCTCTATCAAGGAGTCCTCATGAATGTATACATAGCAAGGCAAACACTGCGTATCAGCAAAAAAGTACACCACAATGTGCCTACATCCTGCTGAGTCTGGGGTGTCACCGCAAACTTGGCCAGTGGCCACAAAGTCTGCAGCAAATCTGTAACTCCAAGTTCTCCCATGTGGTGAGAGAACTCGAGAACCTGTGTATGCAACCATCCCACCACTGAGTCGAGGGACCACTCTGTCTCGGTCCTACCACAGAGGGGGAAGGTGAAACCAACTGCTAAGTCCAGGGCCTTTGTCCCCCTAGCGGCGAGGAACAAAGCATGGACCCTGAAGCAGGCTGCCTCGTGGTCTGCCGCGGAATCGCCGAGAAAGCGAGTGAACCCGTAGTCGAAGAAATCCTAGCGGCGTCGGAGGTCTATGCTCGTCTGACCACGAGGGATAGCTGCAAGGGAAGATGTCTGAATCTGCAGAGGGGGCCGCAAGAAGGGCTGACCCTCTCTCGCTAGGTGACTCGTGGCAAAGGTGCTGCCAAGCGATCTCCTAGCCGCCGGCGAGGGACCAGTCTCCTGAGTCGACTATGGTACTGGAGCAGGAGGGGGGGGAGAAGGAGCTGGGAGGGGCGAAGGGGAAGAAAAGTGGGGTGGGACGACAGAGGTAGAGGGGCGAGGTGGGGAGTGGACGGGAGCAGAGGGCGGGGAAGTGGATGAGGAGGAGGAGGGGAAATCTGTAGGTGGGGCGGCTGGCGAGGGTGAAGCGGAGGTGGAGGCTGGCGTAGGGGGCTCCTCCTGCTCAAGAGGACCAAAGCGGTTCCCCGTGGGAACCCACTGCTGCTGAGTAGGCACCTGAGGGCCACTCTGAGTGCCAGGCTGTCGCTGTGGCCCCTGGCGTCGGCGGCCACGGGCCTGCTGCCACCCCTTCTCCCCTGGAGCCCTAAGCTCGGAGGGTGGCTCTGAATCTGTGCGCTGTGCCGCTGGCTGAGGCCGCGGCCCAGCCTTGGCAGGCTGAGGCTGAGGCTGAGGTGCAGGTCGTGGCCTCCTCCATGGACAGGCCTTCGCTAGGTGGCCCATCTGTCTGCAAATGAAGCATTGGTTCGGGAGACCCGAGTACTCCACACTCTGTCTAAACCAACCCCCACTCATCCGAGGCAGAAGGATGACCTTCGGGAGCGTGTGGGTATCTCTGACCAAAACTCGAACTGAGGGGATGACAGCCACCTTGGCAGCTACTGATGCTGCCGTACGAGGTGTCTCCAGGATAGTCCTGATGGCGGAACCAATCCTGAAGAGAAGTGGTAGGTACTCCCTCCGTAAACCCGGAAAGAAGACTGAGATGGGGATGTCTGCCTCCTCTACTAGCACATCCGAAGTCGGGTCAAAACCATGTTGCCACTGTCCAAAGTGGGCGCGCGGTGATCGGATGGCCAGTGGACTCATAGCTATGACCTTGGAGGCCATCTCGGAGGTCTCGAACTCAATCTGGTAGTACCCCCGTCCGAGAATCTGGACATCCAAGATCTTGCCCACCTCTGCGAGAAGGCGGTCCTGGAGAAGGTCTCGCAGCTCTCCTCTGCTAGGTCGGGTGCCGAGAACCTTGCAGATGACCGAAGTCGCCTGCAAACGCTCTACCTCTGCGGCAAGGCTCGCTTGCTCTGTCGGTGAAAGAGCAAGTCGAATGGTGGGCTCAGCGGGGTCGGGCGAGGGGGCTTCAGGTGAGTCCCTCTGTGGCGAAGCTGGAGCCTCCATCTTTGTCTACTGCTGTGGCGTAAGAAGAAGACGGCGGGGGGAATCTGCACCTTGGCACGCACAGCACTGCCCCAAAATGGACTCAATGCTGTAGGTACCAACTGGGAGGAAAAATAAAAGCAGGCGGGCCGGGGTAATGCGGGAGTGCTGGCAACAAAGGCGGGGGCGGCAGCAGGCGGGAGCGACTGCAACAGGGACAGAGCAGGAGGCGACAGGGGTGGAAAGAGCGGGCGGGGTTGCAGCAGCAGCAGTTGCGTGCGCTGCTATAGCAAGGTTAGCGCAGCGCGTGGGCGAGCAAAGCAATGAGGGGGGCAGCGAGGGCTAGCGGGGGGCAGGCGGGCAGCGCTGAGGGAAAGGAGGAGGGCGAGGGCGTAGCGACGAGGATACAACAGCAGCGAGCTCCTCTGTGGAAAGGTGGAACCACATTGCTGGTAATAACTTTGAACCACTTGAAATCAAAGATCCTAAAGGGTCATGTTTCTTTCTATTGCCCATGAAAATCGGAGGAGCTTCTCAAATTTCCAGGATTTTTGAACCATTTCCTCAACCGCCGACAAACTTTTCTTGGATCCGCTGCCCATTAGATAATCTTTGTTAGCGCATCTCAGTCTATGTCCGTGAGTTTATGCACTTCTACCAATTGCTCATGAGTTAATGCGTATCTGCCAACGCAAAAATCCACACAGAATCAAGTTTCTCTGCTAGCGCATGCCGGCGGGAGGCTTCTCAACCACGTCTGCGCCATGATTTGTTGATAAAAATTACCCAAGCGCACGCCGCAATGGCAAAGGACCTGAGGCATAGGGGGATAGTAGTGGAAGCATCAATGTCATTGGTGGGGTAGGAGATTTGATAGCAGCAAGCTGAGGAGCTCCATGTAGGGTCCATCAGTGCGAATCTTCAAATGAATGAGAGAGAGAGAGAGAGAGAGAGAGAGAGAGATATGCTCTTTGCACGGCTACCGATAGTTTCAAAATATCACAAGCAACAAAGCAGAGATTCAGCTTCATGGACGGCTTTCAGTTTCATGGAACGTTTTATGTCCGGGGGGAGTGCCGTCTGGAAAGGGCTCACCTTTTTGCTGACTAACCACCAACTGCCATGATAGACACTCACCCCTGCGTTGCCTAATTGAGCAGGCAGTCTGAATGCGGGCAGTCATACATGGCCAAAACACCATGGGCGGGTGTTGCGCGTGTCACACACAATGGTCAAAATAATTTTGCAACAGATTTTTGATGTGAATCGACTTACGCAACTGTCTGGTAACAAGCAAGAAATTGTAGGTGCGATACCTAATGGAAGAAGCTCCCGTGCAAGCTGTCAGGCATGTCCATTGATAGGCACTGCTGGGTGAAGGGTTTATGCCGCCCTATTTTGTAGAGTTGCGGACAACCTCAAGAGAGAATGCTCTTTTGCCCCTTCACTTGAACACACGTCCACGTGCACCATTGATCCCATGCACCTCCATCCCCATGGTAGATAAACCTGAGGCTCGCCCAGGGCCGGGCGAGAAAGTTCAAGACTTCATTTTGTTGGTGTTTAAATCTTTGAATGTGGTAGGAGGGGCATCATTCCCACAAGATTACACATTGGAGATTATTTGAATGTGCCAAAATGCACCATTGCCACAAGATTGCACATTGGGGTTCTATTTTCATGAGATTAAGTTTGAAGCTAGGCCCTTCCTCTATCCTTTAGAGGTTTCTTTTGGATTTCTTGTTTCGGACTATTGAATGTGGCAGGAGGGGCAGTCATCCATGTTTGCACTCATCCATCCATACATATAGATCCTATTTTGTTTGCTCGGATTTGTGTTCGCTTAGAAAATGTCGCTCGGGGTATGGTAGGACTCTTATCGAAACAAGCCATGACACTCAATATCATAGACAACAAATTAAAGACAACAACAATCATTGAAGAAGACTTACTTGAGTAGGAAATACTTAGGATATTTGTCCTGCAAACATGTTCATCTTCCATGCATTCTTTAACATTGACGACGATTGCTGTTTTTATTTTCTTATAAAAAGGTTTTTTGAGTTCTATAACTAGCCTCATTGCACAAGTTAATACCAATGTAATTTGTCACACACTCTCATCAGGCCATATGTTTAAGTAACACTTACTGCTCTTATGTATATAGTCTCGTGTACAATCGCCCCCAAAAGAATCCAAAGTACAATCAAATGACCACAATACAAACTCAATAGAGATAGAATTGGCTTATAAGACTGTTTTTTTATCACATGCTGATTTGTGCAATCATCCTTCACAACTGCCAAAACCCTTTTCAAGCTTAATTTTACTCTAAGCACTAATAAAATAATCTATTTTTAAGCAATTATGAATATCTTAAATTTTGCTTTTAATGATGGGATGGGGAATGGTTCTACAGTGAGACCGTTCTCCATTTTGGATTGTTTAACACTAGGTTGGTAATGGGACACTTTTATGTCCTGGACACTTTTATGTCCTATTAAGTGACCATTTTCCTTGAATTATGTCAAGAGTTTCAAAATGGATTTTGAGGTGATATCTATCTAGAAATTTGTCTCATGAGCTGAAAAAAACTCGACATTTTTTTGGAATATCAATTCCATCTTTAACCTTATCCTTGCGCAACATTTCACAACCTAAACTGTGTGAAAAAACGGGTCCTATTTTTGCCTTTTTTTCAACTTTTTGCAACTATACCACTCTAGAATTCATGTTTGTGAGGTCTATAATGCTAGAGAACTATCTTTAGTAGTCCTCAACATGTCCTGATGCTTCTAGGGAGAAATAAATATTGAAGTTGTAAGTTATGACCAAATTACAAAAATGGTCAAATCCCGTTTTTTAGCCAATTTTAGCACTTCTATGATTTTTTTGGTGGATTTCATGATATCCAAATGCATTTTTTATTTTCTATGTCGTATATTGTAACATAAAGCTAATATTCCTTAAGTTTTGGGGCACCTAATACCCTATTTTGCATAGTACACAATGATGGTTGATTTTTTCAATTATAGAAGAAAACGAAACATTCTAATATATCAAGTATAGCTTTTTCAATATTGTTAGTTTCTTGTGACAACTACATGCATTTTGTAGGTAGTAACCATATCTAGTCATAAGGATCAAATTTGGCTAGATATTGAATAGTTTCTATGGGATTCTACAACTCATAGTGTTGAACCCAGTTTTTTCATGTTTGCTGTATTTAGCACTTCATCTTTGTCCCCAAGATTCCCATTGGTAAGAGATGTATTATTCTTTTGACATGCTCCATGGCTCCTTGAGAACATAAAGGACAATAGGGAACTAAGAAAACATGCATATATTATTTGTATTGAGCGTGGCTATAGAAACTTTGATGATAGGTTTGCAGAATGGTAAAA
Organism: Adiantum capillus-veneris; assembly: GCF_014529385.1. Classification (NCBI taxonomy): domain Eukaryota; kingdom Viridiplantae; phylum Streptophyta; class Polypodiopsida; order Polypodiales; family Pteridaceae; genus Adiantum; species Adiantum capillus-veneris. The sequence goes on along the minus strand of NC_140955.1, from coordinate 133,513,839 downwards.
ATTCAACTTTTTTGTACCTATTTATTTTGGCAAAACAAAAAATAGTGAGTGAGAAGCAATCATATGTTCTGATCACCAACCCATTGAAGTTAACTAGGGAATTTATATCAAGTCCTACAAAAATCCCTAATCTTATTTTTATGCAACAAAACGTAAGAAATGACTGTTTTGATGAAAATGCACTGGTCCATCAACTTTGGAGGCTTGGTGTGACCAAAAGATGAGAAAATTTATAAGTTTCTTATTTTTCCCATGTGTAGTAGGCCTTGAACTATAACCTCATGAAAGGATTTTACAAAATGAGTGGATCTACTATGGTTTTGGAGGTTTTTTTCAAAACCCTGAAAGGACACTTTTATGTCCTGTTAGGTTACCAACCTAGTGTTAAAGGCTTTGTATATTCACTAGCTAAGTTGCATTGTACGTTATACGGTGTACATATAATATGCTTTAAATGGACGTATCATATGACACCTATCTTTATTCCACCGTATTATATGGTGTCGCATCAGCAAAAACACCGTACCGTATAATTTCTTAGAATTTCGATCAAAATATATTTCGATAGAAATATTTATTTTGATCGAAATAAATATTTTGACCGAAATATAGCCCTCTATATACCATGAAAATGGATTGTTTTCCTCATTTTATTGATCTCTCTTTCCCCTTATCTCATCTATAAGTGAGCTTTACAACATAATTTTTTTTAATAAAAGAACCATTATAATTTTTTTAGTAAAAATTTAGAGCTTAGGATAAAAAGTTAAATTAGTTAAATGTAGTTTATTTTAGGCTTTGGATTTTTGAGTCTAGTCTTTATCTGCTCTATGTGAAGTATATCTTACACTAGGAGGTAAATTAAGTAAAGTGGTTAGTGATTACTTGCCTTGTGAAGAGGAAACTCACACTTGAAAGTGATTTAAGATAGTTAAAGTTAACAATTATTTGCTTTGTGCTGAACTATGTTCACACTTAGAAGTGACTTAAGTTAGATAGTTAAAGGTAGGAGTTACTTGCTGTGTGTTGAACTATGTTCACACCTAGAACTAACTAAGGTTAGATTTATCTAATGATTGTCTGTCATGTGTAGAGTAATACTCACACTACATACAAATTAAGTAGATTATATAATAATCTCTTGCTTTGTGTAGAGGTATTCTCACACCTGGAAGAGATTTAGATAAGTAGTGAATTTTGATTGCTTACCGTGTGTGGAGTTACACTCACACTTGGAGGTAATTTAAGTAGGTTTTTTAAAGATATCTTGCTTTGTGTAGAGTTTACTTACACTCGAAATTTATTGAAATAGATTAAGCGATTTATTTATCATGTTTCATGTATAGAGTGAAAGCTCACACTTGATTTTTTTTTATTTTTGGTATTTATAATTTAAAGAGGTTGAAAATTTATGTTTTTTTTTTGAAAACGTTGGCAAATAAAGTAATGTAAATGATATTAGAGTAGTAATTAGTTCTGTTTGAGTTTGTAGATCTTAAGAAGATGGTGAAAGGATAGGAGTGGAACTATGTAGATGGATTGATCAGTGAAAAGACTACATCAAAGTTGAGGTGTAAGACCTGCGGCCATAATTTTGGCGGAAATGCTCATAGGATAAAAGAACATGTGTTTAAAATTCTTGGAAACGTGACAGCTTGCAAAACCCCCCCAAGAGGTATTGAAGAAAAATTTCCCGAGTGGGCGCTCAAGGCAAAGAGATTACATCTTGAGGGAAAAAAAGGGAGGTCCCAAAATGATGGCTCCATCTATGGCTAGGGACGTGGAGACGACACTCGAGAATGATCAAAACCCTCCCTCGACCCTTGCTCAAGGTCAAGGAGGGTGTCATTCATCCTTTGCTGGGGCTTGTAGCTCTAATCCTATCGCAAGCTCTGCTAATATAAGCTGAAGTGAAGCATGGACTGGAGGAGAACGTGCACCAAGTGGTTCTACTTTGCATCACGCATTTGATAAACAATGCCTGCATGAACTCCATCTTAAGTGGACGCAAGCATTTGTTGCATGTGGAATTCCTTTTAATGTCATTCGAACTCCTATCTTCAAAGATGCTTTAATGAGCACAGGGAAGAAGGGTTTTGTGGTACCTGATTATAATAAGATGGGGTACAAAATATTTAGATAAAGTGAAAATTATATCAATATTTTAAAACGCACAACTCTTGATTATATACCACAGTATGGATGCACAACTCTTGATTATATACCACAGTATGGATGCACAATTTCTCTAGATGGTTGGACAAATTGTCAGAAGAAACCATTGATTAATGTGAGGTTGATTTGTCCAAGAGGTTCCATCTTTCTTGAAGCGATCGATATATCCCTGAAAGAGAAAACTAATGGATATCTTGCTGGCGTATATGAGCGTTTGATCAGAAGAGTAGGGAAACCTAAAAATGTGACAACCATTGTCACAAATAATGCATCTAAACTACAAAGCAGTTGGAAAATCAATTGAAGCAAAGTATCCAGAGAGTACATGGGTTCCATGTGCTGCTTACACTTTGAATCTGCTCTTAAAGGACTTTGGAAAAGTTCGTTCTATTAAGAAAACTCTTCTAGATGCAAACCACTTGGTGAAGTTTATAAGAGAGCATTCATCTTCTTATGCTTTATTTAGAACAAAGTCCCCAACAAAAAAATTGCAGATTTCTTGTGTGACCCGTTTTGCGACAGCGTATTACGTTCTCTCTACACTATAGCTGGTTAAAGCAGCCCTTGTTGAAATAGTGACAGATAGAAGATGGGACATTTGTCTTGATAAATATCCCAAGTATGAACCTGCCGCTTCCAAATGCTATCAGCTTGTAAACTCTCATGTTTTTTGGAGAAATGTAGAAAAAATTGTTACTGTCACAGAACCCTTCATTCATATGATACGATAAGTGGACAAAGAAGCCTTTATCTTTGGATGGGTTTACTGGTACATGCATGAATCCTCTTAGAGTTAAAAGACTATACATCTTATGTAGGAAAAGAGAAAGCCATGATGATGTTGTTTGTCAAAAGACGATGGGAGAAGCTTCATACTCCTTTACATGGAGCAAGGTTTGTCTTAGATCCCAAGTTCCAGATGCACGATCAATCTTCAAACAATGAAGTGATCAATGATTTCAACAAAGTGTGTGCCGAACTATTAGGCAATTTGTGGATGGACAGATGGCATACACATAGAAGACGGCATATACTAGTAGCGAAGGAATGTTTGGGGATCCTTGGCATATAGATGCTATCAAGAGGATGAGCACACCAGTTTGGTGGAAAGAGTACGGTGGAAAAAAAGTGAAACTTCAACATGCGGCTATGAGAGTATTGTCTGTTGCCGCCTCGAGTGAAAGCTGTGGTAGCTGTGAAAGAAATTGATCTTCGTTTGCTTTTGTGGATACTAAAAAATGAAACCGATTAAGTCCTAAACGAGCTACGATCGTGGTGTATGTATTTTATAACATGCGACTTATGCATAAGCCAACAAATTTAGCCACAAGTGCCACAGAACAAAGCTTCGGGCGCTTTCAAACACACGAAGCAATTGCAAATGAGCCCAACTCCGATGATGAAATGGAATGGAACCCGGAAGATATTGATCCGGAATGTTTAGATGTCGAAGAAATTGATGACATGGTGCCTGTGATTGAGGGGACGGATGAGCTATAAAGTTTGTACTATATTCTCAATTAATTTTTAATGAGAAAGTTGTGTGGAGTTTATCTTCACAATCTCTCTCTCTCTCTCTCTCTCTCTCTCTCTCTCTCTCTCTGTCTCTCATTGTCTCTCTTTCTCTCCATCTACTTTCTATCATTTTTAGAAAGAGAGAGGGAGAGAGAATAAAACTTACACAATTGCAACAACATCCAACATGTTCATTAGTTCCAACAAATAGAGATTTACATATCAAAAAGAGGTTTTAGTTACAAATCTTGAGATTTAAGATACAAAAAGAGCTTAGTATTGTTTGGGAGATTTAATTTAAATCATGGACTGGCTCCCCTAAAAGATCAGATACGCAAAATTTTGAATTGCCGAATGAATCACTTGGACCCGCATTGCCTATCTCTTCTTCAATAACATGCCCATATCTTGCCTCGTACCATGCCAACTTTCTTTCTAGCTCTGTTATATGAGCGCGCATCATGGTTGGGTCTCTCCTTGACTTGCTTATCTCTTCTTCAATAACATGCCCATATATTTCCTCGTACCATGCTTTCTAGCTCTGCTATACAAGCGCGAAGCATGGATGGGGTCTCTCTTTGAATTGCCAAATCCACGCCTTGGGTTGCGAGCCGCTCAATGACTGCGGTTTCTTTGGGAAAATATGTGTAACCTATCTTGCAAGGAGGGTCTTCTTGATTGGCTTCTCGTGCATGAATCTTCTCGGTTGGGCGTCTTTTGCCGACGCCTTCTATAGTGGGACGATCGTTCCAATCTACTTTGAGCTGCAATACATAATAACAATAGCATTTTTGCACAAAGTAAATTGCCACTTGATTATTATTTGGTGGTGATATGTATAATTGGATAAATCTTGAAAGGATATTTCTCGCGAGGACAATGTGTTGCAAATCTGAAACTTTCAAGGTAGCAGAAGCCTTAGCATTTTCACTAACTCAAAATAATGTATTGCGTACAAAATGATTTGGGCATAGCTGTCTGTATTGCCTGTAATTCAGTGGCTCCCCTTGAAGTTCTAATTCATCTTCTTGGGACGCAGCCAAAGCGCTAAGATCTCCTTGAGCCACCCGAATCTCTTCCTCTTTATAAATTTGTTGTGCCAATGCATGATTAAGGATAGGATCATTAGGCTGCTGTGCATTCTGGTAAAGAGAGATAGTTTAGAGGATTTCAGCGATCCAACTTAAAATACTTTAAAACCCTAACTTGAAGAACTTTAAAGACGTAACTAAAATACGATTAAAGATCTAGTTTGAAATAGTATCACACATTACACACCATTAATGACAAAAAATATTTTTGCTGGTTTAATCGTCAACATGCCTCAAGCCAAATTCAGTTACAACATGATAGCCAACATTATGGGCTCCATTCAAACAAAGGCTTAGATCCCATATTTTATGCATATCTAAGGGTTTGGAGAATTTTCCACTGGCAAGATGTTTCTTTACATTTCTCAAAAATTCGCGATTGAGAACCTCAGAGGTCTCTAGAATACAAACAACCAAGCATCTAAGAATATATAAGAGACTATATATATCAGATGCTTTGGTGAAAGGAGTGTTGGAAATAGGGTTGCAGAGAAACACACACAGCTTGGAGAAGACGAAGGAAGCTCAAGGCACACAATAGAGAGTGTGTTAGTGTGTAATGGAAAGATAGATAGACCTAGAGTGATGGGCGTATATACAATGCTCGGGGGGAAAAACCTCCTAAAGAGGGAAAAATTGCCCCGACGGTCCTAGTGTGTTCACACACATCACTACCACATGTATATGGTAACAAATCCCCCCTGGAGTGATGCGGTGAACGAGAGCTGGCACATGAGTAAAGGGAAGTGCCATGCTCTGAGGACATGATCAGTCCACAAAGGGGAGTAAGCCCAAAGCTTTGCGGAAAGCTTTAAGATTCTCACAAGACAATGCCTTTGTGAAAAGATCTGCAAAGTTGTCCTCTGTTGGGACATAAGCCAAGCTGATCTCTCCTGCTGAGAGCCTCTCCCTGACATAGTGGTAATGCACCTCAATGTGCTTTGTGCGAGCATGAAAAACTGGGTTCCTCACAACTGCCAATGCGCTCTGACTGTCAGTGTAGATAATGTTGGCAGTGTTCTGTCCAACACCCAAATCAGCCATAAGGCGTCTGAGCCATACACACTCAATCGTAGCTGTGAAGACTGCCTTGTACTCAGCCTCACAACTCGAAGTGGCCACAATAGGTTGCTTCTTGCTCAACCATGATATACATGAACTGCCAAGCATGAAACAAAAACCACTTGTGGACACTTGTGTGTCAAAACAACCAGCCCAATCTGAGTCCGAAAAAGCATGTAAGTCTGGCAGCAATGATCCCCCTTGGGATAAAACAAGCCAAGATGTAAAGTGCCACAAAGGTAGCGGAAACTCCTCTTGACAACCTGCCAATGCTTAGACCCTGGGCTATGCATAAATCTGCTGACTTGTGAGACTAAAATTGAATATCCGGCTTTGTGTTGCATACATAAATGAGGCAGCCAACAACAGTTTGGTAAAGAGTGACATCAGAAGGATCGCGAGCATCATGTAGACTCAACTTCAAATATGTTTCCATGGGAGTGGCAATAGGTTTGCAATCCTCAAGTCCAACCTTACATAGATATGTCTCTATGTAACTTTTCTAACACAAGGCAATATTGCCATCACACTACTTAAACTGTGTACCCAAGTAATGATGCAACAGCCCTAAATCAGCCTTAAATTCAGCAATGTCTCTCATTTGGTCCAGTGATCAGCAAATCATCAAAATAAAGAACCACAGTGAGAAGTAAAACACCCTCATGCTTTACATACAATGTGCTTTCTGTTGGATTGTTACGAAAGCCTTGTTTGACCAAATGAGTGTCAGCTTTCTCATACCAAGCATGAGGAGATTGCTTCAATCTATACAAAGCCTTGTTAAATTTGCACACTTTGTCCTCTTGTCCTTTCTTGACAAAACCGCGAGGCTGCGTTACATAAACTTCCTCAAATATGTCACCATTCAAGAAAGTAGTAACAATGGTTGATCGATGTACATCCCAACCAAAATGAGTTGCCAATGCACATAAAAAATGCAGAGTAGTCATACGACAAGTGGGAGCAAAGGTCTCTTCATAATCTATGCCTTTTTGCTGTGCATAACCCTTTGCAACAAGTCGAGCCTTATGGTGATCAATCTCACCATCCGGCTTGCATTTCAACTTGTAAACCCACTTCGTACCAATGGCCTTTTTTCCAGGAGGCAAATCACATAATGTCCACGTGTCATTTTCTATAAATGCATCATATTCTGATTGCATGGCAGCCATCCGATTTTCTGAATTCTGTGCTTCATCAAAAGACAGAGGCTCCTCAACATCATGTAAGCTAGACACAGCCAAAGAATAACAATGTGATGCATAAGATGCATGGGGAGAGCCTGAATGAGTACGACTAGATAAAGGTGCATCCAATTTACTGTAACGCAAAGTGTGCAGCAGCCATTTTGGCATACCTCTAGCCTGCTCATTTTCAGCCCTTTCCTCATCAAGTACATCATGTACATCTGCATCAGTAATAGGTTGATCTGTAACATTTTCAGAAACCCCCATAGGCTGTACATTTGCCTCATTGGAACTTACATTTGTATTTCCACCACTAAAAAGAGGCAACAAAGTGTCACAAATGTCCTGTGAGCTTACGTTACTGTCTTTAGTACATGACAGCAAGGGCTGAACAAAATCTTCCACAAACACTACATCTCGTGAAACCAGAATTCGTTTTGTTTGTGGATGATAGAACATGTCACCTTTGCTTTCAGCTTTATAACCAACAAAAATACATTAGACAGCCTTATCATCCAATTTTATGCGCTGTGTTTGTGGCACCAAAGCATATGTCAAACAACAAAAAACATGCATGTGCTCAATAGAAGGCTTTCTATCATGCCATGCTTCATATGGAGCAATAGACTGCAAAGATTTCATAGGACACCTATTTAGTACGTAAGTGGCACACATGATGGCCTCGAGCAAAAAAGAATTCGGCAAAGCTTGACTTTTGACCATTCATCGTGCCATTTCCGTAAATGACCTGTTTTTCCTCTTAGCAACACCATTTTCCTGAGGTGTATAAGGAACTGTACATTGGTGTTTTATCCCAGGACTAGAAAAAATGCATTGAATTCATGAGACAGATACTCCCCCCCTCGATCGGAACGCAGGGTGCCCATAGTACATTTTGAGACATTTTCAGCCGTAGCCAAAAATTGTTTGAAGCACACAAAAATTTCGGACTTCGATTTAAGCGGAAATACCCATGCATACCTGGAGTAATCATTAATGAAAGTCACGAAGTAAAGGTAATTGCCCAAGGACGGAGTTTGCATGGGCCCACAAACATCACTATGCACAAGCTGCAACCTGCATGTGGCCCTAATTGAACCATCGTTCGAAAACTTAGAACGCTGCATCTTACCCAAAATACAGCCTTCACAAACATGTTTGACAGGTGCTTCAAGAGGCGGCAAAGAAGAAAGCATATCAAATTTCTACAAACGCAGCAAACTGGCAAAATTCAGATGACGAAACGTGCATGCCAAAGTTTTGCATCTGAAATAGCTCTATAATCTGCAACTGTGTTTGCAAAATTTTATCCACACTTGTCATACAAAGTGAGCTTATTCAGCCCACGGCACAAAAGCCTAGATGCAACGATTTCATCACCAAAACTGAGATCATGAATTGTACATGTGTCATCCACAAATTTGACTACAAGTCCAAGTCTAGCAAGTGCAGATACAGACAAAAGATTCTTCTTGATCCCAGGTACATAAAGTGAATCAACAAGTGTGAAAGAACTGCCATTAGCAGCAGTAAGCACAATCTTTCCAACTCTATGAGCTGGATAAGAGGCATTGTTGGCACAAGTGACAGAATTCCCATGAGGGATAGACTCGAGAGAGGTGAACAATTTACGATGTGAGGTAATGTGCTTTGTAGCACCACTATCGAAAAACCACACATGTGAATCGGCAGCAACTGACAAGCATTCATCATGGACAACAGGATTGTAAGTGCACTCTGCACTAAAATCCCATTCTTCACTGTTAGTGCACTCTGCACTAAAAGCCCATTCTGCATTGACATCAGCATCACAGTCTCCTTTAACAGAAGACTCAACAATGACTGCATTTGTAGTGAAACCCGCATTTGTAATGGAACCACCCTCTTTCTCCTTAGCCTCTTTGGCCTTCAACTTAGGACACTGCTTGGTCAAGTGATCATTAGCTTTACAATAATGGCAATACATCTTCTTTTTTCCCTTATCACCAGAATTGCCAGACGAAGTGCTATCAATAGAAGCATTGGGAACAGAAGTTTTGCCACTCGCAGCAGAACCATAAGAAGTGGCTGCATTGCTATTACCACCCTTTCTTTGAGAAGTAATAAAAGCCCGTTCAATTGCATGCTGTCTAGTCCCGTTTTTTTGGGAAAGTGACTCTTACAACAGCAATGTTCATAATGCATCAAAGTTGACAACATCTGGATTTCCTTGGGTCATAAGTCTCCAAGTACTAGCAAAAGTCTGGTAAGAATCTGGTAAGGCATCAAGAATAGTCTGCACAAGGAAACTATCTGAAATGACTTCACCTGCAGAAATAAGTTGGTCATTGATATCCTTGACACTAGCAAGGAAAGTGTCCATATCATCTTCCTCATGCATAATCTTTGACTCCAGCTCTTTACACAGCAAAGCAATTTTAGCCTCATTGCGGCTTGCATAAAGACCAGCCAAAATATCCCAAGCCTTTTTGCAGATTTTGCTGAACTGATGTGAGGAACAATGGTGCGATTCACAGACAACACAATCAATGCATGAGCATGCACATCCTTTACATCCCAACGAGCTTGTTCTGTAGTAGGCAAAACAACTCTAATAGCAGCAACCCTTGCAGCAAGACCTGCAACATCCTCAACATCGCCTACATCCTCAGAACCAGGACGTACATCAATGCCCTACAAAATATTCCAAATGCCTTTTTACACAAGAACGTGTTGCATCATATAAGCCCACATAGGGTAATTGTCCCCATCGAACCTGTCTTCAGCAGTGAACATCTTGAACACATCTGTGTTGTTGTCAGCCATGGCAAATGCTGCACCTGATGTGAAAATAGGAGAAAATGGTACTAACATAATGTCAATACTCACAGAAGTGGCTCTTCAAAATACTAGAACTTAAAAAGACAGAACACTAGAATTGGAAGTACAAGATATTGCAACTAAGACTGGAACTGGGATTGCATTCAAAATAATCAGATTACAACTGGTATACCTCAAGTATGTCAATAGTTGGCTTTGGAATTATAGAAAGAGAGAGAGAGAGAGAGAGAGAGAGAGAGAGAGAGAGAGAGAGAGAGAGAGAGAGAGAGAGAGAGAGAGAGAGCACAACAAATGCTTACAAAGTGATACAAAGAGTACAAGTAGCTCAGAATCTAGGCATCTAAGGATTTTAGGGAGTCAAAAGTCCTACAAAATGAGTAATGGGTCCTATTTATAGGATGTCCATTGACTGATTGTGCACTGTCAGTTACTGTGGTAACTGACTGGTTATTACTTCTGGAAGCTTCATACGTTCGCCAGTCCTACTAGAGGTAGTTCTCGCCTTCTACAACTTCATCATTGTGAGTGCTTTGTGCACTATTTGGAGCTGATTTGCATCCATTTTGAGTCTGGGGGATATATTTTGGCAAGCGCTTTTTTGGAATCCGGCGAGCAGATTCCAAAAAGATTCTTTTCTCTATTTTGAACTTTATTCTCTCATGATCCTCCGTTGATCTGTCTGTCTCTCTCTCTATACCTTCCTTTCCCAACCACGATGTGGATTCTTTTGAACTTTATTCTCTCTCATGATCCTCCGTTGATCTCTCTCTCTCTCTCTCTCTCTCTCTCTCTCTCTCTCTCTCTCTCTCTACATACCTTCCTTTCCTAACCACAATGTGGATTCTCTATTGTGGCTCTCATTTCAACCATCTTTGAGCATCGACAGTCACTTATGACCTCCACTCAACCACGTGACATTTTCATTTGGTCCCATAGGTTATGTTTGACCTCCGAGGATGATAATACAACTAACTCTCTCTCTCTCTCTCTCTCTCTCTCTCTCTCTCTCTCTCTCTCTCTCTCTCTATTAGATTTTTTTCCTTGGTAAACACACCTCGATCCCACATCGTCGTCCCCATCGCTTTTGCTCTTTTTTCTCTCCCTTGACCCTCTGTCGGCCTCTCTCTCTCTCTCTCTCGTTCTCTTAGATTTTTTTCCTTAGTAAACACACCTCGATCCCACATCATTGTCACCATTGCTTTTGATCCTTTTTTCTCTCCCATGACCCTCTCTATCTCTCTATCTCCCTCCCTCTCTATCTCTCTCTCGCTCTCTCTCTACCCTTTACCGTTCACCTCTCTCTCTCTCTCTCTCTCTCTCTCTCTTTCTCTCTCTCTGTCCTTTCTCCCTTACCCCACCCATCGATTCTCTCTCTCTCTCTCTCTCTCTCTCTCACACACACACACACACACACACACACACACACACACACACACACACCTCTCTCTCTCTCTCTCTCTCTCTCTCTCTCTCTCTCTCTCTCTCTCACACACACACACACAGAAGCATACACCTAAATCAATCTACATCAAGATTAGTGTTAACAAAAAGAGAGATCAAAAGTTGTATAACCCAAGATAATCCAAAACATCTTTGCCAAAGGTCCAATTATTACCCAGTCTATATCAACTTTGCCACCTATAATACATGGCAAAAAATGTGTCACAAAATTGTACAATCTTGGCCTTCACTCTAAGTTTGGATATGTGCGTTCATGGCTAAGAGTATTGTAGACATGTTCTTTGCCGAGCATGGGTTGATGTATGAACATGTTTTCATTTTGGCTCAATCCAAGAACTCTCAAGAAAATGAAGTACAAGTGCTTGCAAGACAAATAAGATTTTTTCTTGGCCTCCCTATCGGTGAAATCAGGGCATGTGCAATAGGGCTCATAGAATTCATGTGTTTTGTCTACAATGCATTTCTCTTCAATCACCTTAGCCTTTAAATAAAGAGAAAAATCATTTTTCTTAGCTACCTCCTTTGAAATGGAAGTCCGAAATTTGACTCTTATGCCATTTCTTAGTATTGAATCACTACTACTTGCTTTTGTTGAAGCGGAAGAGGAATCACCTCCACCCTTAAGTGAAGTTTGCATGTTTGTTGCACTCTGTCAATCTCTTCCAACTGTCTCCTCTTGAAATCCTCCTTAACATAGTACCTCAACTTCTTCATCTATGAGATTTGTTCCTAGATCAACCGGCCGAGTTGTTGGAGGAGGAGCTGGACTTGGTTCTATATTATGATCCACCACATAGAAATGAATAACATGTCTGTGACATGACCAAAACCATTGTCTGAGTAGCCCATTTGGATGTTTTCTATATCCCTCAAAGGATGGTGCAGAAGTTCCTTTACTGCATGCCACAATATTTTGTCCACATATTTTTCCACCGTTGGGGGTTCCATTGCATGTCACACGACCATCAATAGGAGTTCTCCTAATTGCCCACATAGTTTCATTGACCTTTCAATCCAAAACACAAAACTTTGTCTTCTCTTTGGAATTCTCACTCCCATCTACTACCCCTGAATCTTCCGTGAAAATGATCTTCCTTGGCCTTCTGTGTGTTGTGCGGTCTTTTCTTTTTGCATTGTACTCTGGCCTATGTGTCAATTCATCCTCAACATCAATCACAATCAATGGCCGTGGCTTTTGCCGAATGGTTTATTTGTCTCCTTCTAGCGGGGTACGAGCCTTATACATGGGTGTTCAAGATGTAGCCTCATTTACTACTCTTATAACTTGTCCTGGACTAGAGGAAACTCTTTCCTTGAGCCTCTCTACTAGTGAAGGACCCTTTCCAATATGTTTACCTTGACCATAAGAAATTGACTTCGTGCTTTGTAGTATTGCATTTGCCATATCTGAAGTACATGCGTCATAAAATGAGATTTTTCTTTTGAACCCTTTGCCTTAAAACCATTGCTTGCAAGCCAGCTACAATGCTTGCTTAGAGAGAGAAGAAGAGATGGAAAGCTTCATGCATCACGAGCATAACATAAACCTTGAGGAAAACATTAACTATCCCAAGCCTCAGTCCCAAGACCTCAAACACCTTCAAAGTTGGAGAGAGCTAGCAGGGAATGAGGGTAGGGAAGAGGAAGAAGAAACATTTCATAGGAGAAAGAACTAGTTCCTCACTTATCATCACTCTTCTTGCTAGCATACATAATAGCATAGTAATGAAGATGGCAAGCTTAATCATTGAAACATTGCTCTTGGTTGGATTTGCATTCCATAGCCAAGAGTGTTGGTGTAGGCTCTCAACCTCTCTACTTGCTTGGAGAAGGAGAGGGAGCTCTTGCACTTTGCACTTCACACAATGAGAGTGTGTGCAAGTGTGTGTGGGATAGTATACCCCCTAAGCAGGCCCCTAGCTACCCATTGGGTGGCCAACCAATAGGCTTTAGGCACCCCATGAGGGCAACATGAGGAGGAACTTGACAAGTGTCCCTTTTGCAAAGCATGCCTTGTGTGTGTGTGTGTGTGTGTGTGTTCTCTCTCATCCCCCCCTCTTGTAGGGCCCAACCCCTCCTTGTAGGGATTGAATATTGACTTTTTGACACACCTTATATCAAGTACCTTAGTCATCAAGCATGACAAAGCACCTCAAGATTTGGTGGTGTTCCCATAAGTACCTCAAGTTCCCTAGTCGGCAAGCACGACAAGCACCTTAGTCAGCAAGCATGACAAGCACCTCAAGCACCTTATTCATCAAGCATGACAAGCACCTCAAGCACCTTATTCATCAAGCACGACAAGCACCTCAAGCATCTTAAGCTTGGGTGGGGTTCCCACCTCAAGCACAACCCTAGCTTACCTAAGGTCAAAGGACTTTTACACTAATTATTGGAGGTCATCAATGAATCTAACACTAAGGTCTTTATGCTCCATTGGTTAGCCTTTCTCTTTGATAGACCATCTCTCATTCGGGCCCCATTACCATTGGCCCCATGTTGAGATAGATCTATAAGCACATGTCTATATCCTAACCCTTGTTCCCGTTTATTCTCCCACATTAAATGATCAGTTTAATACGAGAAAATCATTTGGGTTGGTTAGATATTAGATTTTATGACATTATCTCTCTCTTGAAATCATAGTTGTCGTCGACTATGAGGTAGAAGAGATAAAGTCTTAGTCATTAGTCAATCTTACTTAGCGGGTAGAGGATCCCTTTTTACCCTACGACATCTTTCCAAGATGGATGACTAATCCATTTGGTGCTTGGGAGGCATAGCTGCCGCAAGCATGTCTTCTCTTTAGTCCATTTCATTCTCCCAAAGTAGAGTGACAAATTCTACTTGGTGTTTGAGAGACGTCGTCATCACAAACATGATTCTAAGCATGCATACTATTTAAATTTGTGCACAGTAAAAAGAGAACTAGTCTTATAAGAAGAAAACATGGGTCATTTAAAAGAAATTTGTACATTTGCTTACTCTAATGTAGCATTGTAAGCATTGACAAGGTTCATACTATCCTTAAGCTATATTCCTTGCATCCATCTAGCATCTTCAAAAGGATCATTTTTGAACTTAATAAGATACCGTTGGATAATCTTACCATGTCATAGTACCTTGTCTTCATGATGAAGGATAGCTTCGGGTTGTAGCACCTCTTCTTGGTCTTCAACTTTGGGAGGGTCTTCAATAATTGGTTCACTTGGTGGCTCTCCTTTGTAGGGCTTGAGTAGGCTCACATGAAAAGCATTGTGTATGAGCCAATGATTGGGCAACTTGAGTTGGTAAGCCATCTCATTGATAGATTTCAAGATTTGGAAAGGACCATAGTATCTTTTTGCTAGCTTAGCATAATACTTTTGATGGTCCTTAGGATTTTTACTGTCGTTTGCCTTAATCAAGCCTTAGGAAACTTAAGTAAGACCCAATCATTTTCTTTTAATGTTAAGGCCCTTCTGTGTTTGTCAGCATCAACTTTTTGCCTTTATTGAGAGATGGATATAGACTCCTTAATCTCTTGAAAAGATTCTTGTAGGTCACAGCTATACTCATCGGCAACGAAGATCTTCCCATGTACTTTGAGTAGCAAGGGACTTTTAGGTCTTTCCTCAATGATCTCAAAAGGTGCTTTTCCCATAGAAGTATGTACAATATTACTGTAGGCATGCTCTACAAGAGGTAAGTAATTTTCCCATTGTGAGCATTGATCTACTTCGGTCATTCTAGGATCTCTATCTGACATGATGGATGTTGGTAATCCATGGTGTTTGAAAATCTATGATATGAAGAGAGTTGCCATCATTTAGTGTGCCTTAAGAGTCTTTTTGACAGAAATAAAGTGTGCTTGCTTGCTTAACCTGTCGACTATTGTCCATATTCCCGTATTCCCATGGATGGACTTGGGTAATCCAAAGATGAAATCCATGGATATACTCTCCCATGGTGAATTTGGAATATGCAATGGCTGAAGTAATCCAGGTTGCTTCCCTCTTTTATACTTAGTCTTTTGGCATACTGCACATTTTGAAACATACTCTTGTATGTCCACTTTCATGCTAGGCCAATAGAAATACGTCTCTACTCCTCGAAGAGTAGGTTGAATACCTCTATGTCCTGCATAGGGAGGATCATGGGATTCATACATAACTTTCTCCCAAAGGGAATGGGTAACACATAGCATATTTCCGTGGAGAAGATAACCATCCTGCAAGGTGAATGGTTCCTCTTTCTTCCCCAAAGCAAGGGCTGACATTATGTCTCTAAAGTCAGGGTCAATAGCATACTCATCTATCATAGAAGATAGATCATTGTGAGTAGCTATAGACAACGCATTAACTTTTGATCGTCGTGAAAGTGCATCGGGGGTGCATCGGCAACTTGATTGTGCTTACAAGCAATGTGAGAAATATGGAAATTAAATTACAAAAGAAAGTTTTCCCACCTCATTTGCTTGTTGGAAAGCTTCGTTTGCATTATGAAATACTTGAGACTTGGTGGGCGGTTTGTAGAATAAATGGAGTCCCCAATAAGCAGTGCTTCTATGTGTCTAGGACATGTTGAACAACTAAAAGGTCTTTCTCATAAATTCCCAATACTTGTTCATTGGTATTGAGCATTTGGCTCTCATATGCTATGGCATGCCCTTCTTGAAGCAAAATTTCTCCAAGACAATCACCACTAGCATCACATTGGACCTCAAATGGCTTTGAGAGATCCGGAAGTATGAGGACTAGTTGGGATGTAAGATTTTCTTTGAGATTATCAAAATCATTTTGCTCCTTAGCAGTCCTTACATACTTAATGTTCTTCTTAGTTAAGTCATGTAGTGGTCCTGCTATTTCAGAGAATTTTTCTATGAAGCGTCTATATAGTATGTGCACATACCAATAAAGCTTCTTAGCTCATGTAGATTCCTTGGATTAGGCCATGCTTTTATTACCTCTAGCTTTGATGGATCCATACGGATACCATCTTGAGAGATAATATGACCTAGGTATTGAATCTCTTGGAGAAAAAAATTGTTTTTCTTTTGGTTGAGAAAAATCTTGTTCTCCCTCAATGCTTGAAAAATCACTTGGGGATGTTGCTTATGCTCCTCCAAAGATTTGGAGTAGATAATGATATCATCAAAGAACACCCCCCCAGTGAATTTGCGGTAGGGTATAAAAATTTTCTCCATTAGACGATTGAACGTAGCTGGTGCATTAGTCAAGCCAAAAGGCATGACTAGATATTCATAAAGACCAAACGTTGTGTGAAACGTGGTGTTTAGTTTATCTTCATCCACTATCCTTATTTGATGATAGTCACTTTTAAGGTCAATCCTACTAAAGTAGGTAGAGCCTTGTAGCTTATCAAACAAACCTTCTACCCGAGGCACGGAAAATCTATTTTTGATAGTGATATGGTTTAGTGCTCTATAGTCCACACACATACGATATGTACCATCTTTCTTTTGCACTAAAAGGACTGGAGAACAAAAGGGAGAGGAGCTAGGCCTCACCATCCCTTTGTCTACTGATTCTTGTACTTGCCTCATGATCTCCTCTTGTTGAGCTTGAGAGACTCGATAAGGAGGCTTGTTAGGTGGTGAGCTTCCTAGAAGGAGCTCAATTTGATGGTTATCATCCCCTCGTTTTGGAGGTAAGTTTGTAGGGAAATCATCGATGAACACATCTTGGAATTCTTTTAGAAAATTAAACAAGTCTAACTCTTAGGAGTCTCATTGCGAGCATTCTTCTTTGGGCAAGAACGATAGCCATGTCCTTGTCCCCACACTTGGAACACTTATGGTCCTTGCGAAAAGCTTCAAGCTCTTCAGGAGAGAGATTTTTTTTGCCTTTGTAAACTCCCTTCTCCTTGGGTCAATTGTTGTTGTTGGAAGTACCTTGGGAAGAATTTTGGGCATTGGTTTTCCCCTTTGCATCACTTTTGTCTTTGTTTTCCATGGGCTTGACATTCCG
Organism: Adiantum capillus-veneris; assembly: GCF_014529385.1. NCBI lineage: Eukaryota > Viridiplantae > Streptophyta > Polypodiopsida > Polypodiales > Pteridaceae > Adiantum > Adiantum capillus-veneris. Next base: position 133,496,559 of record NC_140955.1, on the reverse strand, counting down.
TCTAGCCCCTTGATGGAAATTGATGCGTGAAGCAACCATGGTGCGATGTAGTATTTTGGTGATAGAACCAGTCCGTTGAGAGTTGATGTATTCGGCCATCTCTTCAGGTAATCCCACACAGAATTGTTGCTTTTGCTCGACAATGTCTATCTTTTGAAAGACAATAGCCTTCCGATGTAAATCCCAAAACTTATCTACATACTTGTGGATAGACCCATGAGAGAGAAGCTTCAAGCTGCACCATTCGGTAAGCACTTTGTCCTTTGCATCGCTTGAAAGGAATTGCTTCATTATGGAAACTTATAGAGTTTTCCATGTCTTTGGGGCTTCCCCGTCGCCATGAAGGCTAGCCCATCATTGACGAGCTGATTTTTGGAAGTGCATAGCTACATGGTGTAGGTTGGAGGACTCCGTGAAGCCCTCGTCTCCAAAGGCCGCATCAAATTGCTAGATGAATGCCAACACTTTGTTGGTAGCACCAAAGGTGCTATCATAGGTGAGAAAAGAGATAATCTTTCCTCCCTCCTTGAACTTCTTTAGCTTTTGTGACCTTCTCCATGCAGGGTATGATTTATGATGTTCTCCCCTCTTGTATTCTCTAGGAGAATAGCCATAAATTTCATCGGAAGAGGAAAAAGGTGAAGAAGGAGAAGAGGGTGACCTATTTCTAGCCCTTTTCTTCCTTTGTTTCCTCTCTCCCCTTTTGGAATGACAAGGAGAAGGACTATGTGTTGATCTTCTCCTCTTGGGAGGAGTTGGCGATCGTCTAGACCGCCATCTTTGTGGAGCCACATCTTCAGAGGACTTAAAGTTTCATTGATTTCTTGCTCTTTGGATTCCTCCTCTTATATGGGAGAGAGTCTTATTTTAGGGGTCTCTTCAAGAGGTCTCCTAAATTCTCTCTCCTCTTGGAGAGGAAGGGAAATTCCATAAGCGCGAAGTTGTTGAGTAACTTTGGCTTGCAAGGTAGGGTTTCCCATAGCTTGCTACAACCTAGTAATGGGATAATTTAAAAACATGGGGGCATCATCATATTAGCACATTCATGTACAAAATCAAAGCTATCAATGTTCATTCTACTCTCTTGGTTATTGTCAGCCATGTTAACAAAATTTGTGTACGTACTTAGTATATACTTTGGCAATTCAAACCTTAGTTGCCACTTCTCTTAGCCTTTGAAAATCGGCTCTTAAGTATCTACACCCATGGCTCGAGGTGTTTAATTATAGAGAGTAGTGGAGTAGGTCTAACATAGCAGAGTTGTCGAGGGCTAGCTCCTTTTGGACTTCTTATGGCTCAATAATAGTAAAGCCGTAGGCAAGTCTAAAAAGACTCCATTATTAAGTCCAAAGGTCCCGAGGTGTGCGAAAAAATCGATAATAGATCCCAGTTCCACTTACCCTAATATAATTAACAAAATCAACCATTTATAGGCTACTTAAGGACCTCTCTTCTTAAGCAAGAAAAGAGAAACCAAATGATCTGATACCAATGTAATGTAATTTTCCTTTTAACTTGAGAGTAGTGAAAATTAAAGAGAGTACTTGTCAGGACACGGGTCCTACGGGCAGGGCCCTACCCTAAGGGGGGTCACGGACCCCGGCCACGGGCCAGCTAGCAATGTGAAAAGGGGATCCTAGGGCTAAGAGCCTATAAATACGGGCGGTTGGGTGGAGGATCCAAGTCTCTAGCTCCTGGGGTTCTTATATTGGTATCAGAGCCAGCGGAGGAGGAGCCATGAAGGAGGGGGGAGGAAGGTTGCATGGTCTCTCTCTCTTTCTCTTCCAAGCTCTCTCTCTCTCTCTCTCTCTCTCTCTCTCTCTCTCTCTCTCTCTCTCTCTCTCTCTCTCTCTCTCTCTGTGTCGTATGGAGAATCGTCCTCTCTTGCTAGCCATGGAGGGCGTGGCTCTCACGTGTGGAGGTTTTTTGCATGTCGTGCATGCGGGAGGAGCAAGGGAGCCGTGGGGACTGTCCCCTATAGAGCCGAAAGGAGAAGGCCGACAGGGCATGGCATGGGAAACTTCCCCCCGAAGGGGATGACTGTCGGTATACCGGCTGCGGGAATACCCGCTTGCAAGGGATAGCGACTCGTGGTTGACCTCCACAGAATCGCTGGCAGACCGGCTCAACACGCTTGCGCTGCGATGGGGCATATTTTTCGTCACAGAGGCTTATGCCCTCGCGGTCGGCAGGCGACGCCCTCACCTTCTCTTCCTCTACGCTGCAGCCCCGCCATCGCCATGCATGTTTTTGCGGCAGTTTACACATTGTGGGCGCCCTAAGGGTGCCCTAAGGTCACCCTAAGGGCCTTCTCCCACAACAATTCCTCGGATATAGACAATCCAAAGTCGGAGGCATGCAAGGCATGCGAGCACCAGATCTACGGTAGCTACGAGCCGCCATAGCCAAGTCACAATCGAGCCGGGCACAACCAAGCCACGTCACAGGTCATGGACGTCAACATTAGATGACATCGACGGGCGATCTCAGGGGAAGTCCGCCATATCCACACCTTTGAAGTTCCAAGGGCATGCAGGTAGTCGGGTATAAGATTTTCCATACGGCGAAAAATCAAAGCTTCGGTAAAGTTCAAGCTTGTATCCGTACCCAAGAACCATTCAACAACATGTGATTGCCAACACTTTGATTCCGGAGCTCAGACAGAGGATCAAACCTACGGTTGGGTGGTTTCAATCCCAAACCACAACCTCTAGGGTAACCGACACTAGTGTCAGGCAAGGCCTGTGCTTTGTACACGCAAGGTGCTCGGCAAGGACAAGCTTTAACAATTTATTTCACGGTGTTGGTAAGCACGACAATCAAAGTTCACGGCAGGATGTCTGCCATCAATGTAATCAACCAGGTTTATGATCCTCCCAAGCATCTTTAGATGCAAACAACCAGATGTGTCGCTCGAATCGGGTCTTCCGTGACATAGAAGCGGCTCTCCTTCGGCAAGGCCCTTAAAAGCATGAAGTAGAGTAGTTATTGAGTATGTGCTTGATCATCCCTTGTATTCAATGGAATGGATGATCATGGCTATCATTCATATCACCAGGCAGGTCGGAGATGCATAACTTGTGCATGTTATACTAATTTTAACTTACAATTCGACACGGTCGATTTTTTCTGCATGAACGACAAGGTCGTCTAACTTTGCTATGACAGCTGTAGTCAATAGCATTTGTTGGCAACGAGGCCAGACAGAGTTCTATGAAGCAAGGCTTCAATTTCTACATCTTGCATTGAAGCTCGTCACGTATGAAGCAAGGCTTCAATTTCTACATCTTGCATTGAAGCTCGTCACGTTTGGCATATACTATGAGCAAGCAAAATGTTTGCAGATTCTTTCATTCCGTATATGACGGATGTATATGATACAAGAGGGAAAATATACATACGCGACAACTCTCTCTCACACGGCAGATTTGGCTATGAGCCACCTTTATGCGAGCAACAACTACCAGGTTAGCCAAATTTAAGTTTTTCTTGTTTTTTCTATGTTTACACTTTACTTAGCAATTATTGTCATTGTGCAAAGCAAAGTGCTTTGGCAATTTTACATGAAGCAAGGCTTCTCCATTGTGCCCAGGTACTGCCCAATGCCTTGGAGTCAAGGGCATTGGCACACAAGTTTGAGGAACTAGCAAAATAGGGAATATTAGCTCACACAATCCCTACCAGTTTACACTGTGCAAGGCACTTATGGTTTTGGTTCTCACGTTTGAGGCCATCACTCTCGGCAAGGTATGCTAGCGAGATAGATTCGATTCTACCGCTTCACGCATTACACTTCCGCTATCACACTCGTAACTCTGTCAAGGACAGAATACATGATGGATTGTTTCATCTGATTGTTGGTTACTGTCACCACACAACAACAATAAAAGGAACCTAAAATTTGGACTTAATTTACAGGCAAAGTGCCAATGCCTAAGTCATTTTCATACAAATACGACCCCTACAAGGAAGGTAGGTCAAGATGTGTTTGTGTTGGATGTTACCTCTCTCGATGAGAGAGTCATACCTGAAAACTGTGGAATGCTTATAGGATAAGCTGCAAGTCCGACATAAGATGCGTCAGAGCACACAGCTTTGGTACACTCTAAAAACTTAAGGAAAGTTCCTCAACCCAACATGCTCTTCTTCTCTCTCTCTCTCTCTTTAAGGGAATAATGAACATCTTCTAAGAAGCTTTTGATACGTGTTTTGTTGGAGAATCAGTCTGAGTCAAGGTGCTCTAACTCTCAGCTAGCACGTGGATAAGATGCTACTCAAATTGGTCTTCATCGGTTCATCCATTGAACACTAATTTTCATAAGGGCTATGAGCCACGCAGGCTAAGAGCCATTGTTAAGCCAAGGGTACGACCCAACTATTGGCATTCTTTGGGTGATTGTTCTCAAGATCGAACAGATCTACCCAGGGGAGTACACCTCGACGTTAATGGACAAGCAAGAGTCTTGTCATTACGGATGTTTAGGGTGTCATTTTTGCACTACCTGTTCTCAGTGTGACACTCAAGTTGAGTTTTTGAAAATCTTCAACTCACAGTAGCTGATCTCTATAAGGAAGTATAGATGCAACAATCAATTGAGACAGTATGGCTGTCCACAGGAGCTAGCCAATTCACTTGTGTGGATTTCCTGCTCTCTCTATAGCACTACGGAGTGTCTATGGACATAGTGTTTTGGGGTACGACCCGGCGGGTGATTGCTACATCATCCCATAGGCATTGAGGATCACAATTGATCTGCCTTGAGGATCACAGTTTGATCTCTCCCATTTAGACTTTCAAGGAAGAATTCCGCAATCTACCACGCGGTAGCAGACAAACTCAACTTTTCAAGTTGATTCCAATCAGTATGTATACGGTTAACTATGTTGGTTACCGTTAACTGCTACTTGAGCAGTTTCTACGAAGGGTCTTACCAAGGGGTTTGACTACGTAGATTTTAACCAAAGGGGTTGGATTGTGAAGGCAAAACCCACGGTTCCCAGTGCAATACTGTTTGTTTGTTCAGGTAGGAGATGTGCTCCTCTCCGTTTGCATACGAGTAAGTGAACATTACGTTCAAATCTACAGGTACGCATCTATTGATTTGGTGTTATTCCATTTTTGTATGCTTTGCTTGGTTTTTCTTTTCAAGACGTATAAGCACGCTTGAATGTTACAGAGCCATGCCATGGGCATGTCGGCACAAAGTATTTTGGACCAAGTGTTCAATCTACCTTTCTGCCTTATGATAATATGAACCTACTTGTAGGGTTCGATTTGGCACATGTTGTCACATGGGATACAACATGGTCTAGGAACTCAAGGAGTTCGGTTTAGCCAGTGTGGAGCATGATAATGAGGGTCCCTCTCACTCTTGTTGCAGAGTGTTATCAGTTACCTCCACACACAAGTACAGCTCGTACTTGATGGATGTCACTTTTCCTGACATCCTTACTTGAGACATATTCCACATGTGGAGAATATGAGTCTTTGGGATTGACACTGGCCCCCAATTCTTAATGATTTGTCGCGACGAAGTCCCTAGGTGTTGGTCGCATCCGTTCATTAGACCATTCTAAGCACACAGTATCAGGTACAATTTCAGTGGCCAAAAATTGTCGGGTACTAAGTACAGACTTGTTGTGATTACAAGTGCTGTGAAACCACCTTAACGGAGGGTTGTTTCTACATATAGAAAAGTCTGCTACATTCATGAGAATGTCTCATGGTTGGTACCTAGGTGTGACCGGGTTGTCACATTCTATTATGGTCCAACTTTTGCTGCAAAGTATGCTACGTTCATGAGAGGGTCTCATGGTTTGTTCCTAGGTGTGACCGGGTTGTCACATTCTATTATGGTCCAACTTTTGTTGCAAGATTTTCACGTAAGTATAGTGGAAAGTCTCATCATGGAATTGCGGTTCGGATATGTTTGTGTTAAATGCATGCACACTAGGTGTTATGGGCCCTAGTGTTTAACACAAATTTATTCGGAGCGGCATGCAAATTCATGGACTTTATTGTTTCTGTAATTTTTTGCACTGTTAGTGCAATTTCTCTTGCAGATTTAGTATGAGTTTACACCCTGCCATACAAGGTGATGGCTAAGTATGGGTGTTTGTGATTGGATGCTTGAAACTCCAATCTGCTTTCAACCTAGTTAGTTGTCTCCATTCCATATCGAGTATATGGCTGGATACTCAATGTTTGAGTCATGGTTTATCGTCAGTCGTGGAAGACTGTCTGTAAGTGGCTGGGGGAAATACCTCACCCTTACTGCTGTTATTCATCCCGCGTAGGATGGGCACCTTACAAGCATTCTATTTAGTGCTAAAGGATATGCAAAGTGCATACGTTAGTAAACCATGCTAAAGGATATGCTAAGTGCATACATTAGCAAGAAGCGAAACAACTGGATCGGTTACCTTTCTGGTTTGGAGTTTGCTTCATATGATGAAAGGCATGTTACGACTAGTTTTAGTCTCTGCCTGTTATTCTCAAGTTATCAACCTTCATCATCAGTTTTGATGGGGTTGGCTAATGGCAAGAAACCATAGCAAGTCAAGGACTTGGTTACTGCTGATGAGTATGTCGGCATAGTACTTTCATGGAAAGATGAGCCGAGGTTATATTGCACATTCAAGTACCTTCAGAAAGTCTGAAACCTGGGTATGCATTTAGACACCTCTTAGTTAGGATAACTCGTTTAACATACTCAAGTGAGTTTTAAATGGAGTCTTCCCACGTAAAGGGACTCCTTTCTGAGTCAATAAATGCAAAGGAGAAACTATCTCTGCAAATATTTGAATGAACAACCAATAATAAGAGTGCAATCCTAGAAAACTTTGAACTTCATGAACATTCTTTAAGTCAGGCCAATCGAGAACAATCTCAAATTTGGTTGAGTCCATCTGTACTCCTTCTGTTGAGACGATGTGCCCCAAGAAATGTATCTCGTGCAAGAAAAATTCATTCGTTTTCGCGTTGATAGCCAATCTATGCTTCCACAATGCTTGAAAGACTTGTAGCAAATGATGCCTGTGCTTTGCTTCATTCTTGGCGAAAACTATAATGTTGTCAAAGAACCTGCCCACAAAAGATCGATACTCTCTAAAAATCATATCCATCATATTTCTTCATTTTGGGCTCGGCTAACTTGATAACGTGGCCGGTTTGGTGGTGTACTTCCGGGAATCAAATCAATCATATGGTCCTCAAGACGAGGTGGAGGTAACTCACCTGGTAGGCCCTCAGAGAAGCAACCAGCTTGTGTGTGTAGAAATTCTTGTCATTCCTTTTCCAATTTAGACATATTGGATTGTTGTTCATCATTTAGTTCTTTCAAGAAGATCGAGAAAACAAAAATGTTGGATCTCATTGATTTTGGAATGGCTGAAGTCGATACAAGTGGGACGGACTCGCCCTTCAATCAAGTACAATTTCTCTGCCCTTCTCATTCTTTAAAGTCTATTTCTTGGCCGCCATGTCCGAGCATTTCCTTTTAAAGTTGTAAGAGAAGAGTGGACCACCATGGCCTAGTATTTCCTTTTAGATAAGATGCCACCCTTTCAATCTTCGAGTGCTCTAAGTAGTGCCCTCCACAAAAAGCTATGTCAAATTGCTGGATGAAGGCAAGGGCTCTGTGGGCATCTCAAAACCCTGAAAAGGTATCAAATTTGAATGCTTGTCCATCTTCCTTGAATTCTTTGCTCTTCTTATTCTTGTCTTCGAGGAAGTCATATTGATTTGCTCTCTAAAAATGCTTTCTCTTTGAGTAAAACATATGGTCCTCAAAGTTCGAACTCTCAGAAGAGGATGAGTCCTAGTCAAAACTGTCAGAAAAGTGTTGGGATCTACGGTGGGTTTGCTTTTCTTGGCCTTCTTCTTGTTTTTTCCCAATCTATGGTTCATTCGTCGTTTCTTGCCCGTTCTGTTTTCATCACTCGAATCGAAAGAGGAAGAGCTATCTGAACTATTATAAGAAGATGAGAACGAACTGGACAATCCTTTGAAGCGTATATTCTTCTTCTATTTTCTTGCATTCACAAAAGAAGATTGACATCCCAAATAACCAGAGTAGTCAGCTCCCTTGTTGCGTTTCTTTGAATGCTTTTTCACCCCCAAAAGTTGGTTGACTCGTCTTTCGACAATGTCGTCAAGTTTGTCTTCAGTAAACATCCCATGGGACGTGATGTTTCTTGAGGGATGGCTTCAATGGTGAATCAATGGATTTCTAGCATTGAGTATGCACTCATTGATCCGGTGGTGGGTCAAAAATGCGGCATACTGTGGATCCTTTGAAAATTGGTTGCACAATCATTAACCTGTTTGCTGACACTGCATCTCCATTAGTTGATACTTCGTAGGCCGAGGTGGCCCGTATTCTTTATTTGCTATTCCATTTGAACCTTTTGTGATGCCACCCATTCCAAAAGTGTCAAGAGGGTTCGTCTGATTCTTGCGAGAATCATCACCTGCATCCATGCATGTTGCGGGAAAGGGGATCGGATTTCCCAGTAGAAGAGAAAATGGTTGAGCTCTGATACCACTGTAACAAACTTGGGCACCCCAAGTCAAGAACCTGTCACGACACATGAGATAATCCTTAAAAATACTTCACAATTAAATCACAGTGCAATTGATTCGAAAAGGCCCGATGTAGTTCCCTGCCTAGAGAGATTGGCCCTAAAGGTTGGCGCCCCTTTCGGTATTTATTTTTATATTAATACTTGAGCAAAGTTACAATGCTCACCGGTCCTCTCTGCTTGTAGGCTTGTCAGCACAACTGAGCCAGAGAGTGGTCCTTGGGTGTAATTTAAAGGCCCTTGGCCATGGAAAAGCAATTCATGAAAATATTCAAACAAAAAAAGAAACTACCCCAAAAGATACAACACAAATTGCAGAATTTTGTACGCTGTGCCACATCATGAAAGTGAGCGCAATTTGCTGCGGTCCGTACGTTGTGCCACCTCTAGCATGCCAACACATATTACGACGTCAGTACAGTTACCCGCCAGTTTCTTTTCATTTGTCTAATGTCCCTAGGGCCCCATCGGACGGGACCCTATAAGTTGGAACAACTTATAACTCTTGGTCCTATTAGTTGGACATGCCACATCATAAATCTGTGAAATTCTCTTTATGCATCTTGAATACAAGTGGAATTATGAAAGAAGGTGACCTATGAACAAATCATGATGAGTTTGTTAGTCAAGGGTCTTAAAGAAAGCCAATGTGCTTTGTAGTTGCTAGACTTAGCGTAATTTGGAATCCAAAGGAGATTCTGGCCTTGGGTATGCCCGAGGGGTCCACCTTTCAAAAATACCTATAGCAGGTGCATTGAAGAGGTATTTTTTAAACCCCTCTACACACACACACACACACACACACACTTCATCATAAATTAAAAGACCCCTCTTCCTTCATAAACTTGTAATTTTTCATTTTTAAACCCCTCTTGTACATGTAATTCTGTAACTCTTTGGTCTATAAAAAACCCCTCCAGGTGAACTCACATGCTAGTCTTACATATTTTGAGGGGGGCCCCTCGGGTGGGTATGATCTCTAAGATGTATTGAGTGTTGTGAGATGCCTAGAACTGTGTGGGCCAAGAAGCACTCGGCTGATTTTAATGATTGTAGAACGAGGGTTTTTCTTGAGATGTAGTCTCTTGGATGGTACAAAGCTTTGGAATGTTTTGTACAAATGTAAAAAGAGGACATCTCCCAAATACACTCTTTTTTAATATGTACAATATTGTGTTGATTATATATACTAGTAAAACAGCGCCGCCTTCGGCGGCGGCATGGCCCCTCTTACCCTCAAGCTCTTCACTGTTGAAAAATTTCACAAAAGAAGATCAAGAAAATTATTCTCTCTTCTTCTTTCTATCTTATCTCCCCAGTGTCCCCCCTCCCCCCCCGTCTCCCTCTCTCTCTCTCTCTCTCTCTCTCTCTCTCTCTCTCTCTCTCTCTCTCTCTCTCAATCACACCCGACCATGTCAATCAACTTCAAAATCTGTGCTGAGAGAAATTTCGAGAAAAATGTGTCTCAACTTAATATCATGCCATTTTCTATCTACAGCTCTCTCTCTCTCTCTCTCTCTCTCTCTCTCTCTCTCTCTCTCTCTCGTGAAGACGTTAATATATCATTTCATTCATCTCTCTCTCTCTCTCTTTGTCTCTCTCCCTCTCTCTCTCTCTCTAGCTGTCTTTCTTGCTCTCCCTCCTCCTCTCTCTATCTCTATCTCCCCAATGTCAATCAACTTCAAAATCTGCATTGTGAGCAGTTTTGGGAAAAATGTGTCTCAACTTAATATTGTGCCGTTTTCTCTCTCTCTCTCTCTCTCTCTCTCTCTCTCCTCCTCCTCTCTCTCTCTCTCTCTCTCTCTCTCTCTCTCTCTCTCTCTCTCTCTCTCTCTCTCTAGTTGTCTTTCTTGCTCTCCCTCCTCCTCTCTCTATCTCTATCTCCCCAATGTCAATCAACTTCAAAATCTGCGTTGTGAGCAGTTTCGGGAAAAATGTGTCTCAACTTAATATTGTGCCGTTTTCTATCTCTCTCTCTCTCTCTCTCTCTCTCTCTCTCTCTCTCTCTCTCTCTCTCTGTTCAAAGCAAGGGGAAAAGGAGAAATTCCACCCCAAAAGAGAGTAAAATAGTGTAAAACCCCAAAAAATAAACCTAAGCTTCTAAAAATTCCTCTCTCTCTCTATCTCTCTCTCTCTCTCTCTCAGCCGTTTTTTGACCTAGTAGACAACAATTCACTCTTTTGACCATAACTTGCTCATCCGAACTCCGATTTAGGTGATCTATAGCCTCAATCGAAGAGCACGAAGCCCTCTACGCATTGATGTAAAGACATATTTTTTTTGTGTAATGGAAGGCTTTGCTGTAATAGCATCTCAGAACTGAAAAAAATGTCAAAACTTTGCGTTTTTGTTGCTGGCTTGAAGGCAATGTCAGACAAAACTCGCAAGGGTGGAAAAGCCACACTCGCTATGGAGAATGATGAAAAATCTCCAAGGAATTTGGATGCTAATCCAACCACATCATCTACTACAACGGAAGCAATGATCATGGCTTACTTGATCTCGTTACAAGAAACCGTCAACAAACAAGGTGAAGAGTTGTGCGCACTTGCAAGAGAATGGTACTTTAAGAGTTCTCGTTGTGGAGAATGAGCACCTCAAGAAGGTTCTTGAAATGCAAACAACACGCTTGATGCATCTTGAGAATGAAGTTCAAGAATGTAAACGCTCCCTTGTTGACATGAATGTATTGAAAGAGCGCTTGAGCAAAGTTGAGAGTGATCATGTATTGAAAGAGGAAACAATAGATACAATACGACATGATGTATGTGAGATGAAAAATGCATCCAAATCATGGACTGATATATGTAAGGATAATGTGGTTTCTACATCTCCTATCACGCAAGCCGTTGTCCAAGCAAAGAATGTAGAGAATGTGGACACTCAAGAATTGCACGAACGACAAAAACGCTCAAAGAACATCGTCATTCATGGAATCAAGGAGGAAAGCATGGAAACACCCCAATCTCTTGCAGTTGCTATTGAAGAGTTTTTTGCTACACACTTTGGCATGTCAGGAATCATGGCTTATGGTGCACATCGAGTTGGAAAACAGGGACTCCCTTGCTCGGGAGAAAGACCTATTGTATGTACCATGGCTGATGAGGTAAAGAGAAAGATCATCCTTGACAATGGTTGGATCTACCTCAAAGGAACAGGTTGTAATGTATATGAGGATCGCACTCTTATGCAACAAAATGTACGTTGCAAAGCATATGAGGAAAGAAGCAAGAAGGTTAAGGTATCACCTCAAGAAGAAAAGCCACTTAAGGAGGATGCAAGTCCACCCAACAAATAGGGACACATGATCTATGAGACCAACTCACGCTTGCGAATAAGCTTTTGGAATTGTAACGGGTATCCATGGAATGCGGGAATTGGCATTGATGAGCTTACCAATGACTCCGATGTGATACTTCTTGTTGAAACATGGGAGCATGATGCGTAACGAATTCTTGGATTTGACAAATACGATGTGCATTCTTTGATGTGGGCCAAAAATGCAAAGCAACGAAGAGGCCAAGGAGGTGTAGCATCTATGACCAAAAAGGGTTTGAAAGATGTTTTCCTTGTCAAAGAAGATAAGTATAAACGCTACTTATGGCTGAAAATCAGCCCACCAAATGGTCAAGTCATGTTTGTGGCTGGTTGCTACATTCCTCACTATGACTCCAACTTTTATGCTTGCTTGAATATGGATAGAGATCAACCCTTTGTTGAACTAGAGGAAGACATTGCTCATTACAAGGATCAAGGTGAAGTCATTGTTTTTGGAGACATGAATGCTCGCACAAATATGTTACAACACGACACACAACAAGTAGACATGCTGCATGTCTCAAGAAGAATGGATGACTCATACATGTATAATCGAAGTTCTAATGATGCAAAAGAAGTGGATCACTATGGAAAGTCACTTCTACATATGTGCAATAGTATCGGAATGCTCATTGCAAATGGTGTATCTCTATGGCAAGGCACCAATGACTTTACATGTAGAAAGCACAACGGTGCTAGCGTGATTGAATATATGTTGTTCTTGGAAGCCACTCTAGAATGCATACAAAGCTTTACACTTGGTGAATGGAATCCGGAATCGGATCATAGGATGTTATGTATTGACCTCAAGTGTGGTAAACGGCCCGAGCATGTAGCCTCCAATCATGATGTGAATCATTTGTACCTACGTTTAGACCTCAAACGAGCACTTATATATGCTGATATGGTGGACCAAATGTTAAGCATGATAGAGCATCAAGAGAGCCCAACATTAGAATGCAAGTGGAAAGTTTTCAAAGAAGCAATTTTCTCTTGTGCGAAGGAATGCTTTTCGGTGAAACACATGTCTTGCAAAAGGTCTAAGAAGGGTAGCACCAAGAAGAAATGGTTTGACATGGAATGTAGTCAAGACCGAAAACACTTTCTAAGATTGGATGCAATCAAAGACAAGGAAGTTTACTTGGAATGTTCACACACATACAAAGCACTTGTTCAAAAGAAGAGGAGAAGGTGGAAAGTCGAAAAACAACTTCTTTTAGCACAAGAGAAAGCACATGCATGTGGCAAGTTTTTTCCACCGTTGGGGGATCCATTGCATGTCACACGACCATCAATAGGAGTTCTCCTAATTGCCCACATAGTTTCATTGACCTTTCAATCCAAAACACAAAACTTTGTCTTCTCTTTGGAATTCTCACTCCCATCTACTACCCCTGAATCTTCCGTGAAAATGATCTTCCTTGGCCTTCTGTGTGTTGTGCGGTCTTTTCTTTTTGCATTGTACTCTGGCCTATGTGTCAATTCATCCTCAACATCAATCACAATCAATGGCCGTGGCTTTTGCCGAATGGTTTATTTGTCTCCTTCTAGCGGGGTACGAGCCTTATACATGGGTGTTCAAGATGTAGCCTCATTTACTACTCTTATAACTTGTCCTGGACTAGAGGAAACTCTTTCCTTGAGCCTCTCTACTAGTGAAGGACCCTTTCCAATATGTTTACCTTGACCATAAGAAATTGACTTCGTGCTTTGTAGTATTGCATTTGCCATATCTGAAGTACATGCGTCATAAAATGAGATTTTTCTTTTGAACCCTTTGCCTTAAAACCATTGCTTGCAAGCCAGCTACAATGCTTTCTTAGAGAGAGAAGAAGAGATGGAAAGCTTCATGCATCACGAGCATAACATAAACCTTGAGGAAAACATTAACTATCCCAAGCCTCAGTCCCAAGACCTCAAACACCTTCAAAGTTGGAGAGAGCTAGCAGGGAATGAGGGTAGGGAAGAGGAAGAAGAAACATTTCATAGGAGAAAGAACTAGTTCCTCACTTATCATCACTCTTCTTGCTAGCATACATAATAGCATAGTAATGAAGATGGCAAGCTTAATCATTGAAACATTGCTCTTGGTTGGATTTGCATTCCATAGCCAAGAGTGTTGGTGTAGGCTCTCAACCTCTCTACTTGCTTGGAGAAGGAGAGGGAGCTCTTGCACTTTGCACTTCACACAATGAGAGTGTGTGCAAGTGTGTGTGGGATAGTATACCCCCTAAGCAGGCCCCTAGCTACCCATTGGGTGGCCAACCAATAGGCTTTAGGCACCCCATGAGGGCAACATGAGGAGGAACTTGACAAGTGTCCCTTTTGCAAAGCATGCCTTGTGTGTGTGTGTGTGTGTTCTCTCTCATCCCCCCCTCTTGTAGGGCCCAACCCCTCCTTGTAGGGATTGAATATTGACTTTTTGACACACCTTATATCAAGTACCTTAGTCATCAAGCATGACAAAGCACCTCAAGATTTGGTGGTGTTCCCATAAGTACCTCAAGTTCCCTAGTCGGCAAGCACGACAAGCACCTTAGTCAGCAAGCATGACAAGCACCTCAAGCACCTTATTCATCAAGCATGACAAGCACCTCAAGCACCTTATTCATCAAGCACGACAAGCACCTCAAGCATCTTAAGCTTGGGTGGGGTTCCCACCTCAAGCACAACCCTAGCTTACCTAAGGTCAAAGGAATTTTACACTAATTATTGGAGGTCATCAATGAATCTAACGCTAAGGTCTTTATGCTCCATTGGTTAGCCTTTCTCTTTGATAGACCATCTCTCATTTGGGCCCCATTACCATTGGCCCCATGTTGAGATAGATCTATAAGCACATGTCTATATCCTAACCCTTGTTCCCGTTTATTCTCCCACATTAAATGATGAGTTTAATACGAGAAAATCATTTGGGTTGGTTAGATATTAGATTTTATGACATTATCTCTCTCTTGAAATCATAGTTGTCGTCGACTATGAGGTAGAAGAGATAAAGTCTTAGTCATTAGTCAATCTTACTTAGCGGGTAGAGGATCCCTTTTTACCCTACGACATCTTTCCAAGATGGATGACTAATCCATTTGGTGCTTGGGAGGCATAGCTGCCGCAAGCATGTCTTCTCTTTAGTCCATTTCATTCTCCCAAAGTAGAGTGACAAATTCTACTTGGTGTTTGAGAGACGTCGTCATCACAAACATGATTCTAAGCATGCATACTATTTAAATTTGTGCACAGTAAAAAGAGAACTAGTCTTATAAGAAGAAAACATGGGTCATTTAAAAGAAATTTGTACATTTGCTTACTCTAATGTAGCATTGTAAGCATTGACAAGGTTCATACTATCCTTAAGCTATATTCCTTGCATCCATCTAGCATCTTCAAAAGGATCATTTTTGAACTTAATAAGATACCGTTGGATAATCTTACCATGTCATAGTACCTTGTCTTCATGATGAAGGATAGCTTCGGGTTGTAGCACCTCTTCTTGGTCTTCAACTTTGGGAGGGTCTTCAATAATTGGTTCACTTGGTGGCTCTCCTTTGTAGGGCTTGAGTAGGCTCACATGAAAAGCATTGTGTATGAGCCAATGATTGGGCAACTTGAGTTGGTAAGCCATCTCATTGATAGATTTCAAGATTTGGAAAGGACCATAGTATCTTTTTGCTAGCTTAGCATAATACTTTTGATGGTCCTTAGGATTTTTACTGTCGTTTGCCTTAATCAAGCCTTAGGAAACTTAAGTAAGACCCAATCATTTTCTTTTAATGTTAAGGCCCTTCTGTGTTTGTCAGCATCAACTTTTTGCCTTTATTGAGAGATGGATATAGACTCCTTAATCTCTTGAAAAGATTCTTGTAGGTCACAGCTATACTCATCGGCAACGAAGATCTTCCCATGTACTTTGAGTAGCAAGGGACTTTTAGGTCTTTCCTCAATGATCTCAAAAGGTGCTTTTCCCATAGAAGTATGTACAATATTACTGTAGGCATGCTCTACAAGAGGTAAGTAGTTTTCCCATTGTGAGCGTTGATCTACTTCGGTCATTCTAGGATCTCTATCTGACATGATGGATGTTGGTAATCCATGGTGTTTGAAAATCTATGATATGAAGAGAGTTGCCATCATTTAGTGTGCCTTAAGAGTCTTTTTGACAGAAATAAAGTGTGCTTGCTTGCTTAACCTGTCGACTATTGTCCATATTCCCGTATTCCCATGGATGGACTTGGGTAATCCAAAGATGAAATCCATGGATATACTCTCCCATGGTGAATTTGGAATATGCAATGGCTGGAGTAATCCAGGTTGCTTCCCTCTTTTATACTTAGTTTTTTGGCATACTGCACATTTTGAAACATACTCTTGTATGTCCACTTTCATGCTAGGCCAATAGAAATACGTCTCTACTCCTCGAAGAGTAGGTTGAATACCTCTATGTCCTGCATAGGGAGGATCATGGGATTCATACATAACTTTCTCCCAAAGGGAATGGGTAACACATAGCATATTTCCGTGGAGAAGATAACCATCCTGCAAGGTGAATGGTTCTTCTTTCTTCCCCAAAGCAAGGGCTGACATTATGTCTCTAAAGTCAGGGTCAATAGCATACTCATCTATCATAGAAGATAGATCATTGTGAGTAGCTATAGACAACGCATTAACTTTTGATCGTCGTGAAAGTGCATCGGGGGTGCATCGGCAACTTGATTGTGCTTACAAGCAATGTGAGAAATATGGAAATTAAATTACAAAAGAAAGTTTTCCCACCTCATTTGCTTGTTGGAAAGCTTCGTTTGCATTATGAAATACTTGAGACTTGGTGGGCGGTTTGTAGAATAAATGGAGTCCCCAATAAGCAGTGCTTCTATGTGTCTAGGACATGTTGAACAACTAAAAGGTCTTTCTCATAAATTCCCAATACTTGTTCATTGGTATTGAGCATTTGGCTCTCATATGCTATGGCATGCCCTTCTTGAAGCAAAATTTCTCCAAGACAATCACCACTAGCATCACATTGGACCTCAAATGGCTTTGAGAGATCCGGAAGTATGAGGACTAGTTGGGATGTAAGATTTTCTTTGAGATTATCAAAATCATTTTGCTCCTTAGCAGTCCTTACATACTTAATGTTCTTCTTAGTTAAGTCATGTAGTGGTCCTGCTATTTCAGAGAATTTTTCTATGAAGCGTCTATATAGTATGTGCACATACCAATAAAGCTTCTTAGCTCATGTAGATTCCTTGGATTAGGCCATGCTTTTATTACCTCTAGCTTTGATGGATCCATACGGATACCATCTTGAGAGATAATATGACCTAGGTATTGAATCTCTTGGAGAAAAAAATTGTTTTTCTTTTGGTTGAGAAAAATCTTGTTCTCCCTCAATGCTTGAAAAATCACTTGGGGATGTTGCTTATGCTCCTCCAAAGATTTGGAGTAGATAATGATATCATCAAAGAACACCCCCCCAGTGAATTTGCGGTAGGGTATAAAAATTTTCTCCATTAGACGATTGAACGTAGCTGGTGCATTAGTCAAGCCAAAAGGCATGACTAGATATTCATAAAGACCAAACGTTGTGTGAAACGTGGTGTTTAGTTTATCTTCATCCACTATCCTTATTTGATGATAGTCACTTTTAAGGTCAATCCTACTAAAGTAGGTAGAGCCTTGTAGCTTATCAAACAAACCTTCTACCCGAGGCACGGAAAATCTATTTTTGATAGTGATATGGTTTAGTGCTCTATAGTCCACACACATACGATATGTACCATCTTTCTTTTGCACTAAAAGGACTGGAGAACAAAAGGGAGAGGAGCTAGGCCTCACCATCCCTTTGTCTACTGATTCTTGTACTTGCCTCATGATCTCCTCTTGTTGAGCTTGAGAGACTCGATAAGGAGGCTTGTTAGGTGGTGAGCTTCCTAGAAGGAGCTCAATTTGATGGTTATCATCCCCTCGTTTTGGAGGTAAGTTTGTAGGGAAATCATCGATGAACACATCTTGGAATTCTTTTAGAAAATTAAACAAGTCTAACTCTTAGGAGTCTCATTGCGAGCATTCTTCTTTGGG
Organism: Adiantum capillus-veneris; assembly: GCF_014529385.1. Lineage (NCBI taxonomy): Eukaryota > Viridiplantae > Streptophyta > Polypodiopsida > Polypodiales > Pteridaceae > Adiantum > Adiantum capillus-veneris. The sequence goes on along the minus strand of NC_140955.1, from coordinate 133,478,586 downwards.
CAAGAACGATAGCCATGTCCTTGTCCCCACACTTGGAACACTTATGGTCCTTGCGAAAAGCTTCAAGCTCTTCAGGAGAGAGATTTTTTTTGCCTTTGTAAACTCCCTTCTCCTTGGGTCAATTGTTGTTGTTGGAAGTACCTTGGGAAGAATTTTGGGCATTGGTTTTCCCCTTTGCATCACTTTTGTCTTTGTTTTCCATGGGCTTGACATTCCGTCTAGCCCCTTGATGGAAATTGATGCGTGAAGCAACCATGGTGCGATGTATTATTTTGGTGATAGAACCAGTCCGTTGAGAGTTGATGTATTCGGCCATCTCTTCAGGTAATCCCACACAGAATTGTTGCTTTTGCTCGACAATGTCTATCTTTTGAAAGACAATAGCCTTCCGATGTAAATCCCAAAACTTATCTACATACTTGTGGATAGACCCATGAGAGAGAAGCTTCAAGCTGCACCATTCGGTAAGCACTTTGTCCTTTGCATCGCTTGAAAGGAATTGCTTCATTATGGAAACTTATAGAGTTTTCCATGTCTTTGGGGCTTCCCCATCGCCATGAAGGCTAGCCCATCATTGACGAGCTGATTTTTGGAAGTGCATATCTACATGGTGTAGGTTGGAGGACTCCGTGAAGCCCTCGTCTCCAAAGGCCGCATCAAATTGCTAGATGAATGCCAACACTTTGTTGGTAGCACCAAAAGTGCTATCATAGGTGAGAAAAGAGATAATCTTTCCTCCCTCCTTGAACTTCTTTAGCTTTTGTGACCTTCTCCATGCAGGGTATGATTTATGATGTTCTCCCCTCTTGTATTCTCTAGGAGAATAGCCATAAATTTCATCGGAAGAGGAAAAAGGTGAAGAAGGAGAAGAGGGTGACCTATTTCTAGCCCTTTTCTTCCTTTGTTTCCTCTCTCCCCTTTTGGAATGACAAGGAGAAGGACTATGTGTTGATCTTCTCCTCTTGGGAGGAGTTGGCGATCGTCTAGACCGCCATCTTTGTGGAGCCACATCTTCAGAGGACTTAAAGTTTCATTGATTTCTTGCTCTTTGGATTCCTCCTCTTATATGGGAGAGAGTCTTATTTTAGGGGTCTCTTCAAGAGGTCTCCTAAATTCTCTCTCCTCTTGGAGAGGAAGGGAAATTCCATAAGCGCGAAGTTGTTGAGTAACTTTGGCTTGCAAGGTAGGGTTTCCCATAGCTTGCTACAACCTAGTAATGGGATAATTTAAAAACATGGGGGCATCATCATATTAGCACATTCATGTACAAAATCAAAGCTATCAATGTTCATTCTACTCTCTTGGTTATTGTCAGCCATGTTAACAAAATTTGTGTACGTACTTAGTATATACTTTGGCAATTCAAACCTTAGTTGCCACTTCTCTTAGCCTTTGAAAATCGGCTCTTAAGTATCTACACCCATGGCTCGAGGTGTTTAATTATAGAGAGTAGTGGAGTAGGTCTAACATAGCAGAGCTGTCGAGGGCTCGCTCCTTTTGGACTTCTTATGGCTCAATAATAGTAAAGCCGTAGGCAAGTCTAAAAAGACTCCATTATTAAGTCCAAAGGTCCCGAGGTGTGCGAAAAAATCGATAATAGATCCCAGTTCCACTTACCCTAATATAATTAACAAAATCAACCATTTATAGGCTACTTAAGGACCTCTCTTCTTAAGCAAGAAAAGAGAAACCAAATGATCTGATACCAATGTAATGTAATTTTCCTTTTAACTTGAGAGTAGTGAAAATTAAAGAGAGTACTTGTCAGGACACGGGTCCTACGGGCAGGGCCCTACCCTAAGGGGGGTCACGGACCCCGGTCACGGGCCAGCTAGCAATGTGAAAAGGGGATCCTAGGGCTAAGAGCCTATAAATACGGGCGGTTGGGTGGAGGATCCAGGTCTCTAGCTCCTGGGGTTCTTATATTGGTATCAGAGCCAGCGGAGGAGGAGCCATGAAGGAGGGGGGAGGAAGGTTGCATGGTCTCTCTCTCTTTCTCTTCCAAGCTCTCTCTCTCTCTCTCTCTCTCTCTCTCTCTCTCTCTCTCTCTCTCTCTCAGTCGTATGGAGAATCGTCCTCTCTTGCTAGCCATGGAGGGCGTGGCTCTCACGTGTGGAGGTTTTTTGCATGTCGTGCATGCGGGAGGAGCAAGGGAGCCGTGGGGACTGTCCCCTATAGAGCCGAAAGGAGAAGGCCGACAGGGCATGGCATGGGAAACTTCCCCCCGAAGGGGATGACTGTCGGTATACCGGCTGCGGGAATACCCGCTTGCAAGGGATAGCGACTCGTGGTTGACCTCCACAGAATCGCTGGCAGACCGGCTCAACACGCTTGCGCTGCGATGGGGCATATTTTTCGTCACAGAGGCTTATGCCCTCGCGGTCGGCAGGCGACGCCCTCACCTTCTCTTCCTCTACGCTGCAGCCCAGCCATCGCCATGCATGTTTTTGCGGCAGTTTACACATTGTGGGCGCCCTAAGGGTGCCCTAAGGTCACCCTAAGGGCCTTCTCCCACAACAATTCCTCGGATATAGACAATCCAAAGTCGGAGGCATGCAAGGCATGCGAGCACCAGATCTACGGTAGCTACGAGCCGCCATAGCCAAGTCACAATCGAGCCGGGCACAACCAAGCCACGTCACAGGTCATGGACGTCAACATTAGATGACATCGACGGGCGATCTCAGGGGCAGTCCGCCATATCCACACCTTTGAAGTTCCAAGGGCATGCAGGTAGTCGGGTATAAGATTTTCCATACGGCGAAAAATCAAAGCTTCGGTAAAGTTCAAGCTTGTATCCGTACCCAAGAACCATTCAACAACATGTGATTGCCAACACTTTGATTCCGGAGCTCAGACAGAGGATCAAACCTACGGTTGGGTGGTTTCAATCCCAAACCACAACCTCTAGGGTAACCGACACTAGTGTCAGGCAAGGCCTGTGCTTTGTACACGCAAGGTGCTCGGCAAGGACAAGCTTTAACAATTTATTTCACGGTGTTGGTAAGCACGACAATCAAAGTTCACGGCAGGATGTCTGCCATCAATGTAATCAACCAGGTTTATGATCCTCCCAAGCATCTTTAGATGCAAACAACCAGATGTGTCGCTCGAATCGGGTCTTCCGTGACATAGAAGCGGCTCTCCTTCGGCAAGGCCCTTAAAAGCATGAAGTAGAGTAGTTATTGAGTATGTGCTTGATCATCCCTTGTATTCAATGGAATGGATGATCATGGCTATCATTCATATCACCAGGCAGGTCGGAGATGCATAACTTGTGCATGTTATACTAATTTTAACTTACAATTCGACACGGTCGATTTTTTCTGCATGAACGACAAGGTCGTCTAACTTTGCTATGACAGCTGTAGTCAATAGCATTTGTTGGCAACGAGGCCAGACAGAGTTCTATGAAGCAAGGCTTCAATTTCTACATCTTGCATTGAAGCTCGTCACGTATGAAGCAAGGCTTCAATTTCTACATCTTGCATTGAAGCTCGTCACGTTTGGCATATACTATGAGCAAGCAAAATGTTTGCAGATTCTTTCATTCCGTATATGACGGATGTATATGATACAAGAGGGAAAATATACATACGCGACAACTCTCTCTCACACGGCAGATTTGGCTATGAGCCACCTTTATGCGAGCAACAACTACCAGGTTAGCCAAATTTAAGTTTTTCTTGTTTTTTCTATGTTTACACTTTACTTAGCAATTATTGTCATTGTGCAAAGCAAAGTGCTTTGGCAATTTTACATGAAGCAAGGCTTCTCCATTGTGCCCAGGTACTGCCCAATGCCTTGGAGTCAAGGGCATTGGCACACAAGTTTGAGGAACTAGCAAAATAGGGAATATTAGCTCACACAATCCCTACCAGTTTACACTGTGCAAGGCACTTATGGTTTTGGTTCTCACGTTTGAGGCCATCACTCTCGGCAAGGTATGCTAGCGAGATAGATTCGATTCTACCGCTTCACGCATTACACTTCCGCTATCACACTCGTAACTTTGTCAAGGACAGAATACATGATGGATTGTTTCATCTGATTGTTGGTTACTGTCACCACACAACAACAATAAAAGGAACCTAAAATTTGGACTTAATTTACAGGCAAAGTGCCAATGCCTAAGTCATTTTCATACAAATACGACCCCTACAAGGAAGGTAGGTCAAGATGTGTTTGTGTTGGATGTTACCTCTCTCGATGAGAGAGTCATACCTGAAAACTGTGGAATGCTTATAGGATAAGCTGCAAGTCCGACATAAGATGCGTCAGAGCACACAGCTTTGGTACACTCTAAAAACTTAAGGAAAGTTCCTCAACCCAACATGCTCTTCTTCTCTCTCTCTCTCTCTTTAAGGGAATAATGAACATCTTCTAAGAAGCTTTTGATACGTGTTTTGCTGGAGAATCAGTCTGAGTCAAGGTGCTCTAACTCTCAGCTAGCACGTGGATAAGATGCTACTCAAATTGGTCTTCATCGGTTCATCCATTGAACACTAATTTTCATAAGGGCTATGAGCCACGCAGGCTAAGAGCCATTGTTAAGCCAAGGGTACGACCCAACTATTGGCATTCTTTGGGTGATTGTTCTCAAGATCGAACAGATCTACCCAGGGGAGTACACCTCGACGTTAATGGACAAGCAAGAGTCTTGTCATTACGGATGTTTAGGGTGTCATTTTTGCACTACCTGTTCTCAGTGTGACACTCAAGTTGAGTTTTTGAAAATCTTCAACTCACAGTAGCTGATCTCTATAAGGAAGTATAGATGCAGCAATCAATTGAGACAGTATGGCTGTTCACAGGAGCTAGCCAATTCACTTGTGTGGATTTCCTGCTCTCTCTATAGCACTACGGAGTGTCTATGGACATAGTGTTTTGGGGTACGACCCGGCGGGTGATTGCTACATCATCCCATAGGCATTGAGGATCACAATTGATCTGCCTTGAGGATCACAGTTTGATCTCTCCCATTTAGACTTTCAAGGAAGAATTCCGCAATCTACCACGCGGTAGCAGACAAACTCAACTTTTCAAGTTGATTCCAATCAGTATGTATACGGTTAACTATGTTGGTTACCGTTAACTGCTACTTGAGCAGTTTCTACGAAGGGTCTTACCAAGGGGTTTGACTACGTAGATTTTAACCAAAGGGGTTGGATTGTGAAGGCAAAACCCACGGTTCCCAGTGCAATACTGTTTGTTTGTTCAGGTAGGAGATGTGCTCCTCTCCGTTTGCATACGAGTAAGTGAACATTACGTTCAAATCTACAGGTACGCATCTATTGATTTGGTGTTATTCCATTTTTGTATGCTTTGCTTGGTTTTTCTTTTCAAGACGTATAAGCACGCTTGAATGTTACAGAGCCATGCCATGGGCATGTCGGCACAAAGTATTTTGGACCAAGTGTTCAATCTACCTTTCTGCCTTATGATAATATGAACCTACTTGTAGGGTTCGATTTGGCACATGTTGTCACATGGGATACAACATGGTCTAGGAACTCAAGGAGTTCGGTTTAGCCAGTGTGGAGCATGATAATGAGGGTCCCTCTCACTCTTGTTGCAGAGTGTTATCAGTTACCTCCACACACAAGTACAGCTCGTACTTGATGGATGTCACTTTTCCTGACATCCTTACTTGAGACATATTCCACATGTGGAGAATATGAGTCTTTGGGATTGACACTGGCCCCCAATTCTTAATGATTTGTCGCGACGAAGTCCCTAGGTGTTGGTCGCATCCGTTCATTAGACCATTCTAAGCACACAGTATCAGGTACAATTTCAGTGGCCAAAAATTGTCGGGTACTAAGTACAGACTTGTTGTGATTACAAGTGCTGTGAAACCACCTTAACGGAGGGTTGTTTCTACATATAGAAAAGTCTGCTACATTCATGAGAATGTCTCATGGTTGGTACCTAGGTGTGACCGGGTTGTCACATTCTATTATGGTCCAACTTTTGCTGCAAAGTATGCTACGTTCATGAGAGGGTCTCATGGTTTGTTCCTAGGTGTGACCGGGTTGTCACATTCTATTATGGTCCAACTTTTGTTGCAAGATTTTCACGTAAGTATAGTGGAAAGTCTCATCATGGAATTGCGGTTCGGATATGTTTGTGTTAAATGCATGCACACTAGGTGTTATGGGCCCTAGTGTTTAACACAAATTTATTCGGAGCGGCATGCAAATTCATGGACTTTATTGTTTCTGTAATTTTTTGCACTGTTAGTGCAATTTCTCTTGCAGATTTAGTATGAGTTTACACCCTGCCATACAAGGTGATGGCTAAGTATGGGTGTTTGTGATTGGATGCTTGAAACTCCAATCTGCTTTCAACCTAGTTAGTTGTCTCCATTCCATATCGAGTATATGGCTGGATACTCAATGTTTGAGTCATGGTTTATCGTCAGTCGTGGAAGACTGTCTGTAAGTGGCTGGGGGAAATACCTCACCCTTACTGCTGTTATTCATCCCGCGTAGGATGGGCATCTTACAAGCATTCTATTTAGTGCTAAAGGATATGCAAAGTGCATACGTTAGTAAACCATGCTAAAGGATATGCTAAGTGCATACATTAGCAAGAAGCGAAACAACTGGATCGGTTACCTTTCTGGTTTGGAGTTTGCTTCATATGATGAAAGGCATGTTACGACTAGTTTTAGTCTCTGCCTGTTATTCTCAAGTTATCAACCTTCATCATCAGTTTTGATGGGGTTGGCTAATGGCAAGAAACCATAGCAAGTCAAGGACTTGGTTACTGCTGATGAGTATGTCGGCATAGTACTTTCATGGAAAGATGAGCCGAGGTTATATTGCACATTCAAGTACCTTCAGAAAGTCTGAAACCTAGGTATGCATTTAGACACCTCTTAGTTAGGATAACTCATTTAACATACTCAAGTGAGTTTTAAATGGAGTCTTCACATTATGTTGGTTATGGGTCGGTTAACCAAGACGGTTGTACAGGGACAACAATGTGGAAAATCAAGATGTTATTCTTGATTTCATTGAACCTCCCAATGAACCGGGTTCTGATTCAACAAACCGTTGGATCCATGAGGGATGCCACGGTGGAAAACATTAGTGTTCTTATGAAGATACCACCACTTGTGTTTTCGAGGACGAAAACTCTTCCAAAGGGGGGAATAATGTCAGGACACGGGTCCTACGGGTAGGGCCCTACCCTAAGGGGGGTCACGGACCCCGGCCACGGGCCAGCTAGCAATGTGGAAAGGGGATCCTAGGGCTAAGAGCCTATAAATACCGGCGGTTGGGTGGAGGATCCAGGTCTCTAGCTCCTGGGGTTCTTATAGTACTTTTGTGAAATTACTTTGTGAGCATAGCGGGTGAACATAATTGATGGTAGCAACATAAACATAGCATTTAGCTAGCTTGGCATGAAAAATACTTTTGCAAGAGAGAGAGACTTTAGTAAACATGATAACAGTTGAGTACCGGATTTATGTGGAGCCGGCCCCCCCTCCAATAGGCATTTGTATTATAGTTTCTCCCATCAAGAGAGACTCGTTTCAATACAATCTTTGTGTTCCTTGTGACCTAGGTGATGCAATGAAGATGGAAAGCTTCATGCATCACGAGCATAACATTTGAGGAAATCATTAACTATCCCAAGCCTCAGTCCCAATACCTCAAACACCTTCGAAGGTGGAGAGAGCTAGCAGGGAATGAGGAAGAGGAAGAAGAAACATTTCATAGGAGAAAGAACTAGTTCCTCGCTTATTATCACTCTTCTTGCTAGCATACATAATAGCATAGTAATGAAGATGTAGAAGATGGAAAGCTTAAGCATTGAAGCATGGCTCTTGGTTGGATTTGTATTTCATAGCCAAGAGTGTTGGTGTAGGCTCTTAACCTCTCTAATTGCTTGGAGAAGGAGAGGGAGCGATTGCACTTTGCACTTCACACAATGAGAGTGTGTGTGGGAGAGTATACTCCCTAAGTAGACCCCTAGCTTCCTTGGTCAACCCCCCCTTGTAGCTCATGATTGAAGCTCATTGGACCCCTCTAGGCCTAGCCAATCACAAGCAGGAGGTAAATGAAGTAACAAGGGTAGCATTGGGACAAGTGTCCCCCTTCCCCCTTGGAGAGAGAGGACTTGATAAATGTAAAAACAATTAATTAAATCTTCTAAATTATCATTGGATCCCTTGGGTGGCCAACCAATAGGCTTTACCTCTTGATTGTGATTGGCTAGGCCTGGAGGGGTCCAATGAGCTTCAAGCATGAGCTACAAGGGGGGGTCGACCAAAGAAAGTAGGGGGCCTGCTTAGGGGGTATACTCTCCCATACATATTCACACACATTCTCATTGTGTAAAGTGCAAAGTGCAAGAGCTCCCTCTCCTTCTCCAAGAAAGTAGAGAGGTTGAGAGCCTACACCAACACTCTTGGCTATGGAATGCAAATCCAACCAAGAGCCATGCTTCAATTCTTAAGCTTGCCATCTTCTCCATCTTCAATACTATGCTATTATGTATTCTAGAAAGAAGGGTGATGATAAATGAGGAACTATTTCTTTCTCCTATTAAATTTTTCTTCTTCCTCTTCCCTACCCTCATTCTCTGCTATCTCTCTCCACCTTCGAAGGTGTTTGAGGCCTTGGGACTGAGGCTTGGGATAGTTAATGCTTTCTTCAAAGTTTATGTTATGCTCGTGATGCATGAAGCTTTCCATCTTCATTGCATTACCTAGGTCACAAGGAACACAGAGATTGTATTCTCTAAGTTCTCTCTCTTGCAAAAATATTGTTCATGCCAAGTTAACTAAATGCTATGTCTATGTTGCTACCATCAATTATGTTCACCCACTATGCTCACAAATTACTTTCACAAAAGTATACTCTCTAATTTCCATTACTCTCAAGTTAATAGGCCAATTCCATTACAAATCAGATCTAGATGCATTGAAAATCTTTGTGAGCATGGTGCACAATACTTTGTTGGTGCTCTCGACCTGTCCATTGGCTTGAGGGTGGTATGGAGATGAATTAGAATTAAGTATCATAAATTCATGCAATAGAATATCAACCATGTCAATGGCCGGTGGACGAGAGTCAATGGTTGGTGGACAATTTCTAGGCGGACTTGTCTTCTTAAGGGTGGCCACACATGGGCGCATTGGAGAGTCCAAATAAGACTTGTCTACACAAGATTTAATGTTACACCATGGAGTGGCATGATCCCCTCCACAAGTATTGCATCTTCTCAATAGAGCCTGTCGTACATTCAAGTTTTGTTTGTAGCCTTGGTTTATTCTTCTAATTACCCCCTCGACCACTTGATCAATGATTGGTTCCGAAGGAGTTTGAACATCCTTCTTTTTTGTTGATTTGCTCTTCGGAGATGAGGCACTAGTAGTCATGTTGTCTGTAGCTTCAGCCACCTCTCCGTAGGCCTTGCAATTGTCAACTAGATAAAGAGCTTCTCTAGTGACTTGCTCGAACGTCGTGCACCCTTTCAAATGTAGGTCCTCTTTGAGAGTTTCTTCCTCAAGCCCTCTTCAAAGAGAAGTGATAATTTCTCATCTTGCAGTAGCTCTCTCACAGGACATCTGTCGATGTACTGTTTGAAGCAAAGCAAAGATTCCTTCACTCTTTTTTTCTTTTTCTATTTGAAAGCGTAGATTTGGGACATTGTGCTATGTTTGATTCCCCTTTTTGAGAACTCCTCTACAAACTCTTGTAAGAGTTGTGCTATGTTTGTAAATTCATCTCTGTTTCAAGGTTGGAACCACATCAAATACGTCCTTCTAATGTCAATCCAAATCCCTCATACTGAGTATGGAAATCTGCAATCTGTTCAGCTCATTTGAGGAGTGCGACATGAGCATATGAATCCTTTGACCCATCGTATTTTGTCTTGACACATTGAGACACTTGGTATGGCCTTAAACATTGTGGTTTAGTCACCAATGTAACCAGTTCATGGTCTCTTGGAAAGACTTCTCTCGTCCTCTCCTCTAGTCTTGGAGAAAATCCCGATGGAATCAACTTTGATGTGTACTCTTGCATCGTATTTGGCTGGAAGTAAGTAGAGACCGGAGTGTACTCTTGCATCGTATTTGGCTGGAAGTAAGTAGAGACCGGAGTACCATTGTATCTGTATTATTCTAAGTCAATTGGATTGACAAGTTTGTACTCTCTTCCATACTTATCTACCATCAAAACTTGCACTCTGTGGGCATCTGTATACGTGAAAGCATAGAGGTTCTTATGGGTGGTCAACTCTCTAGCATTGGGTTCTACACACTTGTAGAAGATGTATTGGTCCCTGTTTATGAATCTATATACTCCCTCATGAGCATAATCTTTAAGCACCTTCATGGATTCATTGGCTTTGATGAATCTTACATTTGGTTTGCCGATTAGAGGATGCCTCTCCTCTAGGTATTCTCCCAATCTCCCTGTTGTCGGCATTGCTGTGTTTTTCATGTCTCTAAGTGGAGTAGAGAACCCTAGTGGTGGATGATTTGTCATGATCAAAACTCTCAAGATAGTCCTTGAAAAGTTCACTTTGGATTTGTGAAATTTATCCCATTTTGCCCCTGATTAGGTCTCTGAAAAGTCAAGAATTTGTGACTTTTTGGTCTCTGGAAACTGGTCTTGGGATACCCTAAAAGTTTGGAGTTGCCTATCAAAAGTTAGAGCAAGTTTAGTGAACTGCCCTTGAAACAACACTCAAAATAGTTTTAGGATCAGAACACAGGAACTTTGGCTTGTATCTTGGCCTCCCGAAGGTATTTCTAGCTCAAACTTGAGATTTGGGATGTTCTACAAGATCATGAAGTCAGATACCCCCACTATGCTAAGGTACATGGGTCGCGATCCATGTTCCTCTCTCAAATTTTTTTCTCCAAATTTTCCCAAATTTTGACTGTGTGTAGACAAGGTCATATGCAAGCTATGTACCAGTTTTCATCAAATTTTGAGGTTGAGGTACATGGATCGTGATCCATGTTCAGCCTTATCTGGACTTGATCTCTTGGCATCTTGTTGCACTCTATGTCCACAAGCTAAATCTCAAATCGTTTTCGATTTAGACTTGGTTTGATATGTCAAATGGCCAATAATAGGTTTGCACTGCGGTTTTTTGTCTGTCACCTGTTTTTCCTTCTTTTGACCCAATTTTGCTGAAATTTTTTCACAACTAGGCTTGGGGACATGTTTTCTTGTGTATGCACTGCTGAATTGAAAAGTTTTAGGTCAAACTGTCACTATGGGTACATGGATCGCAATCCATGTTTGAAGCCCAAATTGACTTCTCTTCATACCATCAAAATCAACATGATTAGTAGGTCCTATGGTATCATTTTCTTTTAGAATAAACCTCTAGATTGAAAATTAGGTCAGTTCTGGCACTTTATCAGAGTACTTGGCAGTTCCTGGCTTTTGGTCTGGTTTTTTATATCCAAATCAGTTTTGAGAAGACCACTAGATTCCTTGTGATGTTCTCTAGCTATGGTGCATATATGGTATCAGTCTGTGACATAGGAAATGGATCATGATCCATGTATCTATGTGTCATCTTGCACTGAAACTTGGCACACAGCTTGTCCTTGGTCTCCTGATCCCTGCTATATGGTTTTTGTGTGATTTGGACTCGTAGGCAAAGGTCAATCTCTAGGTCTGTTTTAGGGATTTTACCTTAAGCTACTTTTTGCCCTTTTGACCCACGTTTTGAACAATTTTGACAAAACTTCTTTGGGGACTTTTGTTCACAACGGTCTTTGCTACAGGTTGGAAAAGTTTCTGTCCAAAAATTTCTCTGGGGTACATGGATCGCGATCCATGTTCCACCACTTTTGGATCTCACCTTTGTTGTGCTGATAGCTTGTGGTTTTTATAGCTTTCTCCACAAAAAAAGTCTGGATTTGGATCAGTTTTGCCCAACCAAAAGTGACTTCTATAGTATGCTGTGACAAAATGACAATGTTCTGTTTTTGGCTCTTTTCACCACTTTTTGCAACTTTTTTGCATATGGTTCTTTTGGGAAAGTTGTTCCAATTAGTACTAGCTACCTACTCCTCAAATCTAAGCCAAAAGGTTTTTAATTTTTTTTAATGAGGTACATGGATCGCGATCCGTGTTTTACCTCATTTTGACATGAAACTTGGCCAACTTGTAGTCCATGTTATGCTGATACTCTTCCCCAAATCTTTTTGAATTTGGACAATTTTTTCCTAGTCAAAAGTGAGTCTTTAAGTCTACCCTGTGGTTTTTGACTGGTTTCTATATTTGGCTATTTTGACCACTAATTATCAAGGATGTAGTTGTCAAATATCAGCCCCAAATGTCAAAAGGTACATGGATCGCAATCCATGTTTGACAACATTTTTTCATGAATTTTGTTATGTAGATTGTCTATCCCCTATAGAAGCCAAATCTCACCCCTTTTTGAACTTGGATCCCAAAAAGTTGAATGAGTAATTATGTGAGGAGATATGCTTCTTTCTCGTAATAATACTCCTTCCTCTCAATCTACTCTCATACCCCGCTAGCTCTCACCATCTTCAAAGGTGTGTGAGGTCTTGGGTCCCAAGTTTTGTATTTGCAATGCCTGTTTTGCTGTTTTTGCCCTAGCAGCCAATTCTGATATGATTTTTGAGTGTTTCTTTCAAGAAGACTTGATCAGAGCAATGTCCCAATGATGCACAATGTCACTGATCAATTTTCTCTAAAAATGGTCTCTGGGGTACATGGATCACGATCCATGTTCCTCCACAAAACCTGGCCAAACTTTCCAGATTGGTTCTAGAGAGTCTGTTGATGCCCTTGATCCACAAATTTTTGAATTTGGATCACTTTTGAGGTCTTTACCATCAAATTTTCAAAATTTCAGAGTTATGGTCATTTTGGTCAAAATATTGTTATCGCCTTTTTTTTCCTCAATCTTTTAGCCCAAATTTGATGGTGGTAGTTTCTACTTATCCTACTCCTAAGTACGGAAATGAAACATGAAACAAAAACAAACTGAATGGTACAAAATAAAGTGGAAAATAGAAAATGGTTCAGCACTCTGAAAGCATCGAGAAAATCAAAGAATAAAATTCTTTTAGCTATCTCACTCATAACCCTCTTTACTTCTCAAGAATAGGCCTAGCAAGTCCTCGACTTCTAGACTCTATCAAGCACTAAACCCCCTGTCTAACTACTTTATTGATAAGGTGTAACTGGAATGGAGAGACAAATCTTCAAAAAAGAATTCTCTAAATATGCACTAGGTCACTCACCATCTAAGGATCATATCCCCAACAGCGGTGCCAATGTTAGCGGGTCGCCATGACAGACGTCTGCAACATAGCTTTTTGGTACTAACATAATGTCAATACTAGAAGTGACTTGTATGGGGCATGAAGACTCTTTGAGATCGTCAATCTCAAGAAGTGAACCATAACAAGAAAATACAACAACACTACAAGAAAACGAACACTCAATGATCAAGGAAATTTTCCTATGTCCTTTCTCAAATCTCTAGGTCATCACGCCATTTTGGCACTCGAACGGACTCGAAATGCAACAAAACTTTAGGAGGAGGTCTAGGACACCTAGGGGCACTATCCTACCAAGTCTGGTTGTAGTCCAACAAGGTACCAAAATCACAATCCATCCTAAAAAAGGTCCTAAACACTGCAATAGAACATGCTAGAAATGTCACCCTATGGTCTAAGAACACTCTCCTATGCTCAAAACGACTAAAAATAGTGATTTAAGCACTCAAATATGCAATTAAGTTTCACAGACACATAGTCGCGAACCACAACCAAGCTGACAATGCTTACACTTAAATGAAAGAGCAAAGAAAGAGGAACGCAATACAAGTTTTGGAATTGAAAATGGATTACACAAGCATTAGGTGCGATGATTACAAGTTGGAGTAGCTTTGTAGCTTGAGCGTACGTACATCAGAGCTCTTTTCTTCTCTAAAGATAAGTCCCCCTTTTGCATTAAAGTTATTTACCTTTATACCTAGGGCATTCTAAATGGCCAATGGCCGGCTCACACAGACCTTTACAAATATAATTACAGCTTTACAACTCAGGAAATTGATCCATTACTTTAGAATCAAGATTACATAGAGACTTACTACACTAGCTCGGAAAACTAATAGAGTACGAATGTGGTGTCTGGCTACGTGTCCGGCCAAGTGGGCGCCCGTTTGATTTGTATCTTAAAAATGTCCAAAGTTGGAAATTCCAACCGAGGAGAGACTTGTCTTGTTATTTCTAGAAGGCTTACTCAACAAAATTCTACGTGCCATTTTGTATAGCAAGAAGAATACCACCTTGGAAGCATGTATTCTAGATGCTATAGATTTGGGGGATAAGTGTGAGATCTCCAATTAGGAGAGCGGTGTTAAGGACACACAAAGTGAGCGAACCACATCTATTGTGCTAGCACAAGTAGAACCTACTATGGCAGCTCGTATGAATTAGATCAAAGACATGCTCAAGTGCATGAATGGTATGAGCAATATGTAGAGGATTCCAATAAGAGGACCATGGCAAGATCCACCACAAGGGAAATCTATTGGGCCCACAACACCATCTAAGTTGTGTGATATAGAAGGGAAATGGACAAACCATGAGACAAACGAGTGTTATTATAGACCTTGATATGATGCAAATGTCCAATACATGCCAATGAGACAAAACAAGGACAACCTATGTATAGGTATCCACTTAACATGGGAAAAATGCAAAAATCATTCATGGATATGGAGAGACCATAGATAGTGCTAAGTCAACAAACCAAGTTCATCAATTGTGGTAGGTGAGGAAGAATGGTATATTAAGCCACAACCTACCATGGCAGAACTAGTCTATCAAGCACTTCTAGAGGCAGCATTGGTTTAGTTTATTATTGATTGTGCTGAGCCTGATAAGAATGTTAGGACAATTGAGGCTTATTGCATGCAATGTGGTAGAAAAGGTGGATAATATCCAAATGATTCTCCTAAAAGTCTTGCAAACTAGAAAAAAAACAACCATTAATATAGTGCAAGTCATGCCAATTATAGCTCCTCACATACTGAACCTATAGTTTCAGTCAAGGTGGCGACCATAGAACAACTAAGAGAAACAAATTCAAATAGTGCTGGTGAGCTTGATAGTAGCAAGAAGTCTTCAAAAGACTCCAAAAAAGAAATACGTAGATACTACAAGCTTAGAAGACAAATAAAACATAGGGAGGTCAAAGAGAAAGCCGAGAAAATGTTTGAGGAAATAGCAAAGTCAATGTCAATGGAATTCAAAGAACCATATCCAAGATCGAGAGGATCAAAACCTAATATAGAAGCCACAAAGCTAGAAGCCTACAAAACCTTGGCACAAATCATATAGTCAATGCTAGAAGCATCAAAACCAAAAATGGATACCATTGGGAATCCAACAATGAGAGAAACACAATCAAAACATGTGGAAACAAAACAAAACTAAAGAACCAAGGGAGTCTTTTGTTGATGATGAAAAACATGAAGTGGTAGTACCATACAGTGAGGAGGCGCTAGATGGAATCCTCTTAGTGGAGGAGGATTGACCAAATTACCTCTAGGAGAGAGTTAGGGAAGTAAACGATGGAAACCTGACTCTAAAATTGTCTCTAATTGAAGAAGTCTAGCTAAACCAACCGCCTATGGAGTTAGATGGACAATCTTTGTATGAAGATTGGGAATCAAAATGATCAAGCTTGATAAAAGCTCAAACCCTCAAAACATTACCCTAATATTTGGGAGAAATCAAAAAAGCATCATTGGTATGCAAGACCACTAAACTAAATCGGTCAAACTAGACTCTGGATATGGAAAACCTACAATTTATCATGTCAACAACCTATCTAATGTATCCTAACATTGGGTGAATGGTTGAAGCTCAAGACACATCTATGGAGAGATATACAAGACACCTTAGAGAAAGTGGGCATAATAGGGGTAACAAAAGAAAAAGCTAAAGAATCGTTGTTGCGCGCATTTTGAGAACCTCATTTTTTTGTAAACTTGTACATATGAACATGATTCCATCTTTCAAAATGGTGCATGGATTTTTTCTTTTGGTTTTTTTAGCTTGCTTTAGCAAGCACATGTACATGCAGTGCAAGTCGCAAGTGTAGCACCACTGTCGGGTTACTTTAAGTGCCACATGTGTGCTATTTGAGGTGCCTCTTTTATATAATCAAAACTCATGTTAAAACTTAAAAAAGTTCAGCCAAAGTTCAAAAATTTGTAGGTTTTGGGTTGTTCCGGCTTCTCCATGATTTCCGATGCATTTTTTTGCCCTCGCCTTGCCTTCTCTATGTTTAGTCATATCGAGACAGCTCTTTGTTTGTGTCAATTTTTCACATAGTGACATGTAGAATCAATTTTGACAATCTTTAGCTTTCTTGCCAGTCAAAATTTGAGATTTTTTCCAAGATTTAAAGTGCCCCAACTAAAGTTATGCTCTTTGGGTTGTTACAACTAGTTCTTTATAGGGTTATGGATATGGCAGCCTAGTGGTGGCAAATTGCATGCAGGCAGATTGGGAGGGCATTTATCTATAAATGGTGGAACTGATGTTGAATTTCTGGGTTTGTGATGTTTAATTATGAAAGTGGAGGCCCTTGCCGTCGTATGCATTGGTTGGCATGTGATGTGAATCTGTGCTTTGACATGGTTTTTCTCTTATATGCTATGGTCATGTGTGCTTGTAAATTCCCAAGGAAGTGTAGGCCTTTTGGTTGGGGTTTACTAAGAGTGTTGAGGTTGGAGTTTTAATGCTCTTGGGTTATAAATCTATAGAGGTGTCCCACTTTTTTGTTTGCCCAACATCGTGATTAGAATAATCTCAGGGTAAACTTATCAAATTTGTTCTAATGAGCAAGGTAGTAGATTACTGCAAAGAAAACAAAGAAAAAAAAACTATTTCTATGCAATATAACAATGTAACAACCATGGTTGTACTAGGCAGTAGGGCAGGTATTTCCATTGCAATGAAAGTAGTCTAGAAAGCCTGAGGGAGATCTGCAATTAGGTAGACTAGAATGAAACCGCAATTAGAAGATGGGTACTTTGAAAGACCCATGGGGTTGCTAGAAAATGTGATATCTAGCTCATGTGGAATTGATTATCAACACACATTTTCCATTGTAAATATTGAGAAAGAACTAAACTATGAAATCATATTAAATGACCCTTCATGAGACAAATTCAATTGATCCAAGACTAGAAAAATGATTATCTATACTTGAAATATGTTGGATCAATTACACGTGTAAATCTAAAAGATCACTTGTACAAGATGTCCTAAAAACACCAATCCAAGAGTTCAATTGTGAAATGTCTGCTCAAACTAAATTACCATCTTGGTTGAACATAGACACACTGATCTAGATGTGTACAGCTTTAGATAATGGTAGTTTACAATGGGAGCATTGCATCTTGGGTTGAGATGTAAATGATGCCAATTATGTACTAGAACCCTTTCTTGAAAATTTGAGTGGACTCAAATATGAGCTACCATGGATGTATGCGTCAACAAGTCCACACCAGCCTTATTTTGTGATGAAGAAGGCTAGGAAATTATTTCCATCTAGATGGTAACTATTGTACTATTGGATGAACAACAAGTTTTCTTTAATCACTACTATGATGCTATGGGTGATCTAGAGGAGGAAACTCTCACCACAGAGGAATCCGACTTGGAAAAGGAGCACGTCAAAGCAAAGATATTATTGCAGGAAAAAGAGGAGTTTTTTTCTTTTAGTTTTCTAATCAAGATCGTAGATGACAACAGAGATATTGCAAGAAATGAGAGAATATACTAAAAAGGAACCAAAATGTGCCAAAATTGGAATACAAAACAAAATTCTTGATGATGGTTGACACCAAAGATTGTATCAAGGATAAGATTACTAGTAGATACCCCATCTTAGAAAAGAAAAAGAATGTAAAACAACAACCCAAAATGAAACAAAACCCACAAAAAATTGACAAAACAAGAGAAAAGGAACCTTCAATGACCAAAAAAGAGAAAATGGCTAAATACAAGGAGTTGAAACGAACCTTGAAAGAGGTATGAACCACTAAAATGGAGTCCAATAGCAACAAACAAGGGGATATCAAGATTCCATCACTCTACAAGATTGAAGGATCATTGTGGAACAACAAATGAGACAACTTAAGGAACTAGGGAATGTTGGAATTAGGGTTGTAGAGAAACGCACACAGCTTGGAGAAGATGAAGGAAGCTCAAGGCACACAATTGAGAGTGTGTTACTTAGTGTGTAATGGAAAGATATATAACCCTAGAGTGATGGGCGTATATACAATGCACGGGGGAAAAAAACCTCCTAAAGAGGGAAAAAATGCCGCGGCGGTCCTAGTGTGTTCACACACATCACTACCACATGTATATGGTAACAAATCCCCCCTGGAGTGATGCGGTGAATGAGAGCTGGCACATGAGTAAAGGGAAGTGCCATGCCCTAAGGACATGATCAGTCCACAAAGGGGAGTAAGCCCAAAGCTTTGCGGAAAGCGTCAAGCTTCTCATGAGACAATGCCTTTGTGAAAAGATCTGCAAGGTTGTCCGGTGTTGGCACATAAGCCAAGCTGATCTCTCCTGCTGAGAGCCTATCCCTGACATAGTGGTAATGCACCTCAATGTGCTTTGTGCGAGCATGAAAAACTAGGTTCCTCGCAACTGCCACTGCTCTCTGACTGTCAGTGTAGATAGTGTTGGAAGTGTCCTGTCCAACACCCAAATCAGCCATAAGGCACCTGAGCCATACACACTCAACCGTAGCTGTGAAGACTGCCCTGTACTCAGCCTCACAACTCGAAGTGGCCACAGTAGGTTGCTTCTTGCTCAACCATGATATATATGAACTGCCACGCATGACAAAAACCACTTGTGGACACTCGCGTGTCAAAACAACCAGCCCAATCTGAGTCCGAGAAAGCATGTAAGTCTAGCGTCAATGATCCCCCCTTGGGATAAAACAAGACAAGATCTAAAGTGCCACTAAGGTAGCGGAAAATCCTCTTGACTGCCTGCCAATGCTTAGACCCTGGGCTATGCATAAATTTGCTGACCTGTGAGACTGCAAATTGCATATCTGGCCTCGTGTTGCATACATAAATGAGACAGCCAACAGCAGTTTGGTAAAGAGTGACATCAGCAGGATTGCCAGCATCATGTAGACTCAACTTCAAACCTATTTCCATGGGAGTGGAAATAGGTTTGCAATCCTCAAGTCCAAACTTACATAGTACTGTCTCTATGTAACTTTTCTGACACAAGGCAATACCACCATCACACTGCTTAAACTGTATACCCAAGTAATGATGCAACAGCCCCAAATCTTTCATCTAGAAAGTAGCAGTCAAATCATCCTTGAATTCAGCAATATGTCTCTCATTTGGTCCAATGATCAGCAAATCATCGACATAAAGAACCACAAATCCGCACACTTTACAGACAATGTGCTTTCTGTTGGATTGTTACGAAAGCCTCGTTTCACCAAATGAGTGTCAGCTTTCTCATGCCAAGCACGAGGAGATTGCTTCAACCCATACAAAGCCTTCTTACATCTACACACTTTGTCCTCTTGTCCTTTGATGACAAAACCGCGAGGCTGCGTTACATAAACTTCCTCAAATATGTCACCATTCAAGAAAGCAGTAACAATGTCTGATTGATGTACATCCCAACCAAAATGAGCTGCCAATGCACACAGAAAACGCACATCAGTCATACGACAAGTGGGAGCAAAAGTCTCTTTATAATATATGCCTTTTTGTTGTGCATAACCCTTCCCAACAAGTCGAGCCTTATGGAAATCAATCTCACCATCCGGTTTGTGTTTCAACTTGTAAACCCACTTCGTACCAATGGCCTCTTTGCCAGGAGGCAAATCACATAAAGTCCATGTGTCATTTTCTATAAGTGCATCATATTCTGATTGCATGGCAGCCATCCAATTTTTTGAATTCTGTGCTTCATCAAAAGACAGAGGCTCCGCAACATCATGTAAGGTAGACAGAGCCAAAGCATAACAATGTGATGCATAAGATGCATGGCGAGAGCCTGAACGAGTACGACTAGACAGAGGTGCATCCAATTTACTGTCACACAAAGTGTGCAGCAGCCATTTTGGCATACCTCTAGCCTGCTCATTTTCAGCCCTTTCCTCATCAAGTACATCATATACATCTGCATCAGTAATAGGTTGATCTATAACATTTTCAGAAACCCCCATAAGCTGTACATTTTCCTCATTGGAACTTACATTCGTATTTACACCACTGAAAAGAGGCAACAAAGTGTCATAAATGTCCTGTGAGCTTACATTACTGTCTCTAGTACATGACAGCAAGGGCTGAACAGAATCTTCCACAAACACTACATCCCAAGAAACCATAATACGGTTTGTTTGCGGATGATACAACCTGTAACCTTTTCTTTCAGCACTATAACCAACAAAAATACATTTGACAACCTTATCATTCAATTTTCTACGTTGCACTTGTGGCACCAAAGCATATGCCAAACAACCAAAAACACGCATGTGGCTTTCTATCATGCCATGCTTCATATGGAGTAATAGATTGCAAAGCTTTTGTAGGACACCTGTTAAGTACATAAGTGGCACACATGATGGCCTCAAGCCAAAAATAATGCGGCAAATCTTGACTTTTGACCATACATCGTGCCATTTCCGTCAGTGACCTGTTTTTCCTCTCAGCAACACCATTTTGCTGAGGTGTATAAGGCACTGTACATTGGTGTTTTATCCCACAACTAGATAGAAATGCATTAAATTCATGAGACATATACTCTCCCCCTCGATCAGAACGGAGGGTGCCCATAGTACATTTCGAGACATTTTCACCCATAGCCAGAAATTTTTTGAAGCACATAAAACCTTCGGACTTCGCTTTAAGCGGAAATACCCATGCATGCCTGGAGTAATCATCAATGAAAGGCACGAAGTACAGGTAATTGCCCAAGGACGGAGTTTGCATTGGCCCACAAACATCACTATGCACAAAGCTGCAACCTGCATGTGGCCCTAACTAAACCATCCTTTGGAAACTTAGAACGCTGCATTTTACCCAGAATATAGCCTTCACAAACATGTTTGACGTGCTTCAGGAGGCGGCAAAGAAGCAACCATATCAGATTTATGCAAATGCAGCAAACTGGCAAAATTCAGATGACCAAAACGTGCATGCCAAAGTTTTGCATCTGAAATAGCCCTTGAATCTGCAACAGCATTTGCAAAATTTTGTCCACGCTTGTCATACAAAGTGAGCTTATACATCCCACGACACAAAAGGCCAGATGCAACAATTTCATCACCAAAACTGAGATCATGAACTGTACATGTGTCATCCACAAATTTGACTACAAGTACAAGTCTAGCAAGTGCGGATACAGACAAGAGATTCTTCTTGATCCCAGGTACATAAAGTGCATCAACAAGTGTGAAGGAACTGCCATTTGCAGTAGTAAGCACAATCTTTCCAACTCCTTGAACCGGATAAGAGGTATTGTTGGTACAAGTGACTGAATTCCCATGAGGGACAGACTCAAGAGAGGTAAACAATTCATGATGTGAGGTAATGTGCTTTGTAGCACCACTGTCGAAATACCACACATGTGAATCTGCAGCAACTGACAAGCATGCATCATGGACAACAGGATTGTAAGTGCACTCTGTGCTAAAAGGCCATTGTGCATCAACATCAGCATCACAGTCTCCTTTTACAGAAGACTCAACAATGGCCGCATTTGTAGTGGAACCAGTATTTGCAGTGGAACCACCCTCTTTCTTCTTAGCCTCTTTGGCCTTCAACTTAGGACACGACGTGATCAAGTGATCATTAGCTTTACAATAATGGCAACGCATCTTTTTTTTGCCCTTATCACTAGAATTTCCAGACGAATTGCTGCCAGCAGAAGAATTAGGAACAAAATTTTTGCCACTCACAGCAGAACCATAAGAAGTGGCTGCATTCCTGTTACCACCCTTTCTTTCAGAAGCAATAAAAGCCTGTTCAACTGCACGCTGTCTAGTCCAGTTTTTTCTGGAAAGTGACTCTTGGAACAGCAATGTGCATAATGCATCAAACTTGACAGCTTCAGGATTTCCTTGGGTCATAAGTCTCCAAGGACTAGCAAAAGTCTGGTAAGAATCTGGTAAGGCATCAAGAACATTCTGCACAAGGGAACTGTCTGAAATAACTTCACCTGCAGAAATAAGTTGATCATTGATATCCTTGACACTAGCAAGGAAAGTGTCCATGTCATCTTCCTCATGCATAATCTTCGACTCCAGTTCTTTACGCGGCAAAGCAATTTTAGCCTCATTGCGGCTTGCATAAAGACCTGCTAGAATATCCCAAGCCTGTTTTGCAGATAAGGAACAATGGTGCGCTTCACAGAAAACGCAATCAATGCATGAGCCTGTGCATCCGTAACATCCCAACGAGCTTGTTCTGCCATAGGCAAAACAACTCTAACAACAACAATCCTTGCAGCAAGACCTGTAACATCCTCAACATCGCCTACATCCTCAGAACCAGGACGTACATCAATGCCCTGCACAATATTCCAGACGCCCTTTGACACAAGAACATGTTGCATCTTATAAGCCCACATAGGGTAGTTGTCCCCATCCAACCTATCCTCAGCAACAAACATCTTGAACACATATGTGTTGTCGTTGTCAGCCATGGTAAATGCTGCACCTGATGTGAAAATTGCCCAAAAATAGGAGAAACGGAGCGAGAACAACAGGTGCTATATAGCACAAAGCGTAGAAGACTATAAGCCACGTGTTATGCAGAAAACAACACTGACAAAAATTCTACACAAAATGATAAAATAGCCTGTGCAGTACTGCCTAAAGTGTAAACGGAGGCCAAAATGAGCCCAAATCAAAAATCTGAGCAGACCAAGCTCTACGAGCTTACCCGAAATATTTGTCAACCTGCGAGCGCTCGCCAAAGCTCACTGAAATCGGATAAAGTGAGCAGGTGTGTACTGGAGTAGCTGGCGACTAAGCCCGGGAGGATGCAACTTGCTCTGATACCAATTGTTGGAATTAGGGTTGCAAACGCAAAAAGCTTGGAGAAGACAAAGGAAACTCAAGGCACACAATTGAGAGTGTGTTACTTAGTGTGTAATGGAAAGATAGATAGCCCTAGAGTGATGGGCGTATGTACAATTTACGGGGAGAAAAACCTCCTAAAGAGGGAAAAAATGCCCCGGCGGTCCTAGTGTGTTCACACACATCACTACCACATGTATATGGTAACAGGGAAGTCCTTCAAAGGCCCTAAGAATGCCTAGAAGATTGACCTAGTATGCCCTGGGGAAGAACCAAAACCATCTTACATAGCTGCAAATTTATCTCAAGAAGAGGAAGACATCCTCATCAAAACTCTGAAAGAGTATAGGAACTTGGAGAAGGGGAATGGAGACACACACAAATGCCTCTCTATAGCCCAGGCTACTCACATCACCCTTATCCACTAGAAATTACCATCCAAACTTCACACCCATGTTAGCAAACCATTGCTTGCACACATATCAACACACACATGCTTCTCACAATCAACAGACAACATATCACCCCAATTTTGTCCACTTCTAGCACTTCCACTACAGAACACCTCTCTCTCTTTCTCTCTCACACACACATAGATGGCCCAAGGGTCACACCGCTCACATATCAACACCACACATGCTTTGGAGTAGAGAAAAGATGAGAAGGGGGAAGGAGGAAGAGACGACACAAAACTTGGCAATGATGAGCTTCCTCTTAGACCAAAAAAAAAATGTATACAATCACCATATACTCCACTACACAAGAGGGGCACACTCTCAGGGGGTGCACTATGTAATCATGTTAATGTATAATTTGAGTTTGAAAGGAGGGTTTTAAAATGCAAAACATTTAGGAAATTTAACAAAGATACATTAAAATTAGGGGGTTTTATATCCAATTTTGCAAAAAATTCCTAAAATAAAGGGTCACTTTATTTTTTTTGACATGTTAATGTGGAGCTCTCCTCGTTGAGAACTTTCCAAGAAGACCCCAAAAAGTAAAAAAATATTGCCCTTATAGGGTGTTTTCCTTTTTTAGCCGCATTTTCTATTTTTATCGACCACTCCTTTCTTTTCCATGCATGAGAACAACACCTTCCTTTTTTGGCTAACCTGTATTCCAAGGCTCGTGTGAGTCTCCTCCTTCCTAGGGCACCAACGACGCCGCTGTTGCTCAAGGGGAAGGGCCATTTTGCCCTCAAAAACATTTTGGCCACATTGGGTGCATGAACCATCCACAACCCAATGCCACATCATCATTCTCATCACAACATCGCTGATCGCCGATGACATCGGCTATTGTGACACCACCGCCAACAACAAACAATGCCACCGACACCAACTTGTGTGCTCGTGTAGTGCCAAAAGGGCCCCCCGCCATATCCAACGCAAGAGGGAGCTCCCCTCTCTCTTTGCTTTGCCTAGTGGGGTGCCCCTCTCCAATAGTTAGACCATGCCCCTCTACTCCACAACCCCGCATGTGGGATGATTGACGGCCACGTGGAAGCCTGTGGGCGTTTGGCCCCCCAAGGTCCTGAAACCTTCTAAAAAACTCCAAAAAACTATTTTTTCCTCCCCCTCTTTCAAGCCCTACAACGTGATGCCCAGGGGTTGAACGATCAAGCCACAAAATCTTGTGCAAGCCCCCTTTTCCGGCTCCAATCCATGAACATCTTGTCGCACTTTGATCTTACCGAGCCCACAAACCAAGACCGTTGAAATTGGCAAAATTCATCTGATACTGCACTACCGACAAAACTGACACTAACTTCAGGCTTCAACATCTGCCATCCGGACTCCGATTGATGTGCTTAGTAAAGAGCCAAGTATTTCATGTCCGAGGGCTGACTAGAGGCTATACCTAGAAGACCTTGTAGAGTTAAGCTATGATAAAAGGAATTGCTCATGAAATCATCGCCTGAACTTATTCCTTTTCCTTGACCCCCCAAAGTTTTTTCACATTGTTTAAATTTTGATGTGTGTGCTTATTCTGTATGCCTTGGAATTTTTTCTTTTCAAGGAAAAGCGCCCACACTGGGAACCTCTAGGGCTCTAGTACCATAGGCGATACATGTGAGTGAAGTACCAAATCAAGCTGGGATTCCTCTTCCAGCTTAAGATTTTACATTGTGACACTTTTGAATTTTTTTTTGTTTTTTTGTTTTCACATTTTAATTTTGTAACTTTGGGGGGTCATATAACATTTTTACCCTCCCCAAGCTCATCACACTAGTAAACTCCCTTTATAATACTTAAACTGAAGGTTAATAGGGACTAAGCCCACTAGAAAGCCCTAGTACATTACACACAATGCTGCTTAAATCGGACTAAGAACCTAAAGTAACCATTGATTATTAGGAGAACCTAAAGTAACCATGGTATTAAGAGAAGATCTCTAACGCCTAACTTGGTCAAACGAGCTTAGTTAGACTGCTTGATTTTTAAACCTAGACAAGGGATTATGACAAAAAATAATATTGAATCTAATGTTTATACTAAGCAAATGTGTTGAATATTATGCTACCAATCACAATTAAAGCATACAAACATGGATGCAAAAAAAGACAAGGGGCAATGATAATGGACAAGAAACACATGTTCGTGTTGATGATCGCGCTTGATTCAAAGAGTAAACGAGAGAAAGACTCCATGAGTTCAAAATCCTAACAATGGCAACGTGTTCTTGTACGCACTAGAAAACACCAAGAATACCTCTAGGAGGCACATCAGTGGGAAGAGGCACCAACCCTTATTGAACAAAATCAAAAAACATAAGGAATCCTATTGGGAGGCGTTGTAGCAATGATCTAATTGCAACCCACACAAAATTATCAAATCCGTGGATCAACAACCCGGCTAGGGCATGTAAGCACGAGCATCAGATCAATAGAAATAGAGGATTCAAGAGAATACCTCACCAATGCAAGTAGAGATTAGCCATGGCAAGACTAACTCTAATCATACTCTAATCACTAATCAATCAACTTCTACACACATCAAGTCCACCAAAGTCCGGCTTGCCAATCTTATGGAGTTACAAGAACACAGTCAACACAAGCATCCATGATCAAAGCACACATTGATTGCATTGAAGTTGGCTCTACCAATCATCACATGCCAACCAAGGTACTCTAATCACATCACACACAAGTGGCATTGAGCTCAAGACTCTTAAAATTTCACACTCAAGCACTCACTTAGGCACAAACTCTAATGATACGACCAAGAGTGCACACACACTACACTAATCAAGAGAATTAGAGAAGTAATCAACTAATTGAAATACTTAGGGAAGAAGAGAGTTAAGATCAAAGCAAGAAGTACATACCTCTCTCAAATCTAGAATAATGAGAGTGTAATACTACTTCATGACATAATGAAATGTAGAGAAGACTGAGACTAATGAGTAAAATAGGGATTAGATTAATCAAGTAAAATAGGGATTAGATTAATCAAGCTTCTCTAATTACAATGGATTAGTACTAGCCTCTTAAGCATGGGCATTAAGCTCAAGGGTAGGCCATCCATAGAGTAAGCACTCAAGAGAGAGAGAGAGCTCTCAAAAGTGGATCCTCCAGAGTGGATACTCAAGAATGAAGCCTCCTTGCATAAAGGCTTCCTTTTAAAGGCTTTCACCACAATCCCTTCTACTCTAGGTTTAAGCTTGAGCCCTCTGAATATCATATACAACTTTGGAACTCCAAAGTGAACCCAAGACTTACACAAAGTGAGTTGGAAATATTATGCACAACCATAGCATATCTCCTGCTTGATGCATAACCGGTGTAGCCTGTGTTAGCCGCTGCTAACATTCCCCCCTTCCTAATTTGGCACATGTCCTCGTGGGTTGATGAAGCAAAACACGGTGACATGGTAGAAAGCAAGTCCATGGAAGAAATGCTGAGCTGCAAAACATAAGAACAAGTAATGAGCATCAAAGGCCACTAAGGTAAAAACATGAAGTACAATGAACAATCATGCAAAGTGAATTTTTTTCTTTTAAAAGATGGATGAATCATAGTAAAAAACTAGACAACATAAAGAAAAAAATACACCTATACTATTGTGAAGAGGGCCACTTGAAATTTCAGTTTTATGCATGAAAACACAAGCAATCAGTTAAGAACCTAGGCTAATGCAAGGTCATAAACCTACTAGCCTAGAAACTATTTGACCAATCTTAATAAATCATTCAAGTCTATCATGTCTATGGGCTATAAAAAGCTCCTAATCTATTAGTACATTGTCACACTTTTTTGAAGCTCATGGAAATTTTGTTTTTTCATTCAATGAAAAAAGTAAAACACATCACAAGGCGGGCCACCCCATGGCAAGTCTAGGTGCAACTCTCTGCTCCTTGAATCCTCAAGAAGGTGTTCCAAAAGCCTACTAGCCTACCAAGGCGACGGCTAACCCCTATCAGCCCAGGGCATCGGTTTAGGGCCTTGACCAAGCAAGCCAAGGTGATTCCCTTTGCCTGCTAAGTGCCAATAAGGTGCTAGGCCTCACAAAGACACAACATAACATAGAAATTTTCTTTTCATGTGTCTAATAGCATTTTTGGTACTTTTTCTTGACACTTTATTGCTTCATTGATTCATTTTTTAGCACTTTTTTTTTTTTCCATCATGAAATGTTTATGGCAATTGGACTAAAGGACCAAAAACCTAATCATAGCCCTAGGTCATGTTAAAAAATGAATGGAGTAAAATCACTATCACTAAGAGTCTAGGACTAATGAGAAATGAACCTACATTAACTCAAGGTCAAGACCAATTATCTATGATTAGCACACATAGAACCTAATTTTTTGATGAGTTAATATTCACAAAGCAAAGTGTTGAAACTTTAGTATGCCTAGCTTTTGAACATGAAAGAACCATAACTTAGAAGCAAAAATTACTTAAGCCAAGCATAGAGAATGGAGAGATGAACAAAAGAGCAAAATCATGGAAGGATTGCACCTATTCATTCTCTTTTGAGCATCCTTCAGCAAGCATCCCCTCTGTGTAGAGAAGTCTTTTGATCTTTTTATATTAATCCAAGTTGATTGCAGCTGAGTGTAAACACAAGCTCCAAAAGACATTTATTGAAAGCAAAAAGCACACAAAAAACATTAATGAAAAACTAAGGCTAGGGTCTTGAATACCCGAATCTGCCAAAGGGAAAAAACCCGAAGGAAAAAAGTACCTTTGGTTATGCACATGATGCTCTTTGTAGAAAATTTATGCATACATATCGAAACTGAGAGAGATAAAATGATGCTACATAAGCACATTTTACAATTTTTACCATCTCTTATGCATGATTCAAAGTTCATTAGTTTCTAGCTCAATGAAATATGGAATTAAAAAACAAGCCAAGAGCTAAAAATAATGCAACTTTGATGAAATGAAGTGGCTCTCGATAGCCGAATTTTACAATTTAAAGCTTTTCAAAAAGTTGGCTAACAACTAGCTCATGAAATTCTACAATTTAAGAGCAATCTATGAGCTAGAGATGACTGCAACTTGATGAAATGAAAATGAATGGCTCTCAATAGCCAAATTTTGTGCTTGAAAGCTCTCAAAAATGTTGGATAAACACTAGCTCAAAATGAAAAATTGAACTTTTGACTAAGCTATGAGATAGCATGTATACAACTTTTAGTTCAAAGAATTGGAATGGCTCTAAATAGCCAAGTTTTGTAAATTTTTTGGAATGATGACCCCTTCTTGGATCAATATAAGTTCAACCATGTCACAACCCTTCAAAACCAAGCTCAATTGTTAGTGCATGAAAGCATTTGTCATTTAAAGTAAGCACTAAAAAATGCACAATCAATCACAAACCCAAAAGTTTAATGCTCTCTCTTGGTCATAAAAAAATCTCAATGGTCAGTGCTATGCAGTGTTTTGCAATCAAATTAAGCACCTAAAGAACGCATAAAAATGCCAAGCGCAAACTTTAATGATCTCTTTTGTCTATCAAACATGCTCAATTTTAGTGCTTTCCAATGATTTTTCATTCAATTCAAACACTAAAATGCATAATCAATATCAAATCCAAAATGCACAATGTTACCCAAGCATTAAAGCATTAGCAATGGTAGCTTTTGAAGTTCATATGCTTGCCAAAAAATAACTTTCCTTTTAGTGCAAAGAGATTTTTTCAATAAAGCCAATCACTAGATCATGCATAAGCCAAATACTCACTTAATCATCACCCCCACTATCCATGCCCACACCTTGCTCTATAGTAGCAAATATTTTCTTATAGAAAAGAGAGAAAAGAAGACGATGAAATGAAGTTTCAAATCTCTCTGAAAGTGATCATTCAAAACCCGAATCCCCATCATAGGCCAATGAATGCATATAAAATGAGTTACTCATTTTCTGCATGACAAAAGAGGCTGTCATCATAATGAGTTTTTCAATTTTTTTAATTTTGCACGAGAGGTAGATCGATGCTAACATGACAACAATCAACTCCTTGTGTGCAATAAAAACCAAATGAACTCTCAAAATTTACTGTGAACCCTTTTAAATGGTTATCAATGAAATCTGTCGATTTAAACCAATCCTCAAGCTAACGTTTTACACAGTCTGATTCACATTTTTCATTATTCTCTTCACATCGTCAATTTTGACATATTGATAAGCTCAAGACCGTTCCCCTCAAATATTGACCTAACAAGGGTGGAAGATCTTTCCTTGATAAGAGTCCAAGTTTTGTTTTGTTTTGTTTTTGTTATTGTTTTTTTTTTGGATTCAGAATCAGGGAGAGGGTGGGAACACTCTCCAAAGTACTTCTTTTTTTAAAAAATAGAAAAAAACGCTGAGGTTATTTTATCTCATGCTTGAATTGTAGTAGTAGCCCAATGTGCAGAGAATGAGGTAGAGGGAGAAGAGGAGTGGGTGGGTAAAGGGTGTGGGTATGCAGTGTCTGTATTAAGCTTGGCAGATCCGCATCAAGGGCGAGAGAGAGAGAATCTAAGAAATTTTAGGAGGCGAGTGTGTGTGTGTTTTGTGAACCAACATTAAAGCTGCGGCAATTGGTGGGGCCAAGGATGGCGGCAAGTGGCACACTAGCAGCTGATGTGTGTTCATTATTTTGTGACTTAAAGGTAGGAGGTTGAGATCTGTAGACTGCTGTTGGCATGGTAGAATATAAGGTTGAGGTAATAAACTTGCCAATCGGGCCAAGATTGTGTGAGTCCATTGACCTCGAAGGGCTGACTGCAGTCAAAAGAAGTGGTCGGTGGGCCAGGTGGGGTTAATAATCAACGTGCACATGCGTGTGCGTCAAATGGAGGGCCACGCACACTCGAGGCTGCAATAGAAATTGGTCAAGAAGATGCCATCATTAAAACCAGGCACGGGGTGTGTGTGTGGTAGGCCAAAGAAGTCGAGCAAGTGGATAGTGCACGGGCTAGGCCAACTCCATAAGCGGTTGGAGATTCGAGTGGGCTTAAGCCTTACACGACAGAGGTGGGTGAGAACCTTTTTGTCTTCTTTTGTTTGTTTGTTTTTTTTTAATCTTTTAATATTTCTTGTCTAGAATGTGTTTCCACATTGGAGTGCAAGGGGTGTGTGTGATCGGAGGCAAGACATGACATTGATTTGGTGGATGATCAAAGGGACGGTTTGGCAATGTAAGAGTTGAACTTATCACTATGCAGTAGCTTGTTTTCTATTGATGGTTCCATCATGCACACAATATGAATGTTTGTTTCCATTCTATCAATCAATGAAATGATAATATTAATAGCAACACACATGTGTTCCATTCTTGGGCTTGAAATGATTGACTAAAATCCATATCCTATATCAATTTTGATAGTCCAAACACATTACACATAAAACAATAGTCCAAATCCTTTTCAATCTCACATTCCTCTTGATCCAATTTAAATTTTGGAAGCACAAGTTTTGTATACACACATCACACAATGAAAAACCTAATGAGAATTCAAGCCAAATTTTCATCAAAATGTTGCAAATTCTCATTGATTTGTTCTCAATACTACTCCAAAAGATTACTGGCACACACTTTGAGTTGACAAAATTTGCACACAAAGTTAGTTTCCAATTCATTAATTGAAGATTGCAAGCTCACAAGATGAGTGGCCTAGTTGTCCTTGGTCATTCAAAACCCATCATTGCAATAGCTCCAATGAACAACAAAATTATCAATCCAGAGGGATGAGCTACCCAACGAGGGCATGGAAACACTCACACGGTTAGTGGGCTAATCATGGCAACACGAATGGTTAACTCTATGAGGTGAGCTTCTCGGCCTATGGAGGAGCTAAGCCACAATGAAGGAAAATCTTCACATCCACTTCTCTTCACCTCTAATCAACCCAGTCACACACACTACGATTGCAAGATGCACACAACACTAATCCTATCATGCAACACACTAATCACAAGTGCACACACATAGATCTATCAAGCACCACACTCCAATAAAACCGACATGTACACACAAGAAAAAGAGGGCAATCACACAAGATTAGAGAGGGATTAACCACTAATTATTTACAATCTAGTTAATCTAAGCATCAGAGGCAATCATAAGAAGCATGAGAGAGGCATAGTGAAAGAGAATTAAGCATTGATTAGTGTTAATAAAGGCACATGAGCAAGGAGAAGCTCAAGGACTCCATAGCCACACACCTCAAGATCTCTCACCAAAGAGAAAATGAGCTTGAGAACCCTAATTTCTTTTAAACCAAAGTGTGCTCGCAACAAATGAGCTTGAGAACCCTAATTTCTTTTATACACTGCCTTATATACCTAGGGTAAAAATATGCAATGTACGGGTGTCCAAGGCCTTTAGGGATCCACCACTTACTAAATCTGCTACCTAGGCACACTAATTGACCTGTTCTTTACAGCTTGGAACTCCCATTGAGCCCGTAACACATTAGAAATATTACAATGGCTTGAAATAAATCGGAAATTTACAATACGTGACCATTTTGGAAAAATGTGTAACTCCAATCTTCACTGCTTCTTTGTATTCATCCTCGATGTGCATTCGTACATCTTCGGTCTTTAGCAGCTCTTGTTAACATTCCCCCCCTTCCGATTTTAGTGCCCGTCCTCGGGCACTGTTGAAAAGTGTCTGTGGAGGCTGTTAAAGGTTTTGATTTGTTGTTGATGGGCTGATTGTCTTCATTTGTCGCTGAATTTGTTGATGAGGTTTAATTTGTTGCAGTATCTTCATTGGTCCAAATATGTCAGATGTGAGAGATGATGTTGCATTTGTCCGTTGTTATAGCATAATGAGGAGGCTTATGTTTATTTATGAAAAGTATATACAAGGGAAGTAGAATGATGAGGTTCTAAATTAGGGTCTAATACCTGGATGACCAAAGGAAAAAAACCCAGTGGGAAAAAAATTGCCTTTGGGATACGTGCATTATTGGAGTACTTATTAGCATAGGAAATTTTAATAAAGTACTGAAGGGCTTTTTTGTTGATAGATATAGAATTAAAAAGGCAGCAAATATGAGAAAATAGCATGATGGAACATTGGTTTGTATATTGTAGTCCACTCAAGGTGCATAGGTGCAAGCAAAAAAGAGTGTCTAATGCATATGTCCAATGATGTGACATCCTATTTATGCATACACAAAAATGCATGGAAAACAATATGCTGTGCAAGAAGAATTTTGAGGGGTTCTTCAAAAAGATGGTGTAGCTATAAAAGAATATGACATGGCTTTGCAAACTAGAACCACTTTAAGAATGGTTTTGGTTGACGAGGATATGTGCTCTCAAGGTTATGAAATAACTGGAAAATAGATAGCCTGCATTCCCAATCATACTCCCAAAGCGTCAAAGATCTTGTCAGTATTTTGCTAAAACAAAATTCAATTGTAAAACTTGGTAGGCATATGAGGTCACTCCTTTTGTACTAATCGGTGGAGGTTCCACACTTTAGCTTTACCTTTGTCTGCAAGATTTGTCTTTGATTCTTGTGACTTTTGCAACTCTGAATGTAGCATTAACGGTACCTATAAATGTTGTTGGCTACCTCTTGGAAAAGAGAGTATTAGCATTGTATCTTCTTTGTAGGCCTTCTGTTGATCTAACCACTGATGTCCAAGGATGACATCTACAAGTATTTCCTTTGAAGACTTTACCTAAAACTTTACCTGCTCTTCATGATTTTGGATGCTAAGGGTAGCAACCATCTCTTTTTTACTTGTAGCCTTACCCATGATTTCTCTATTACCTGGCTTGCTCCTCATAATCTGAAGAATGCTCTAAATGTTGTCTGCAACCATATTGCACATTGATTCTTTATCCAATAGAGCATTGCATCATCTAACACTTGCTCCTTTTGTAGTGCTGAGAACTATAGCTATTCTCATTGTTGGTTCTATTGAAGATCTTCGTCCTGCTCTTTCCATGGTCTCATCTTGATCTAACTGTGTCTCTATAGAGGGTAGCTTGAGACTTTGTTTTCCAATCTGACTTACAGCATCTGATTTATCTAGCAATGTCCGGATCTTTGGGCTTCCTATTTCTTCTTGGTTGTTTACAACCTCGATATTCTTAACTTCTAGCTTTGGTGGCATTCTCTGTTCAATAGCTTTCATGGTTGCTCTTTGTTTTGTTTGATCTGCACTTGATATTGCTTGATTTTCTTTAAGCTCTTTTGAAGTTTTGATTGATGGAGTTGAATCATCTTCAATAAGATCTGCTTTGATGTAAGTCTCCATTTTAATTGTACTTGGGACTTTGTGTTCTCATCCGCGGGTGACCAGTCTTGGTCTTCATTCTTGGTTGTCTCTGAAGATTGCATCTTGTTTTCATTCTGTATCTCTAATATCTTCTGGGCCATTGGCATTCCCATTATGATGTCATCTGGCATATCCTTTGCTATGATCACATGAAATTGAGCTATGATGATCTATGAACTTACTTCAATGGTGGTGGAGATGATTCCCCAGCATGAGGTTCTTGTCTAACTGAAAATCTAGCTCTACTTCACTTGAGAGTTTTTCTTCATTCTCACCAACAATGTTGCACTTGATCGTCTTGGGATATTTTTTTGTATTGAGTGCTTTTGTTGTGGCAGTGTCCTTTGGTTGAGCTTTATCTGTATTTTCTTTGCTTTGATCACCTTCTTCAATCGATGTTGACTCATCTAACTATGCTACTGTACCTTTTTACCACTATTGAGCATTATATGCCGGCATCTGAGTAACCTTTGATCTTAATAGATCCATTGTACTTTGTGGCAAAATCTGTCTCTTCGGAGGAGATTTAGACGGTGACCTTTGTGTAGCTTTTTGGACTTTAGCTTTCATTAATTTTGAATTTTCTATCACCTGTTCTGACAGCTTGAGGCTTTGCATCATCTTCAGATAGTCCTTGACTCCAGTCGGGCCATCCGTATGGGTTTGTACAAGGTCATGATCTTGTTGATATTTGTTACCCTGTGCATCTTGATATGCATATGTAGCTTGATCACATGTAACTATTTGAACACTATTGGATTTGTCAGTTTTTGGATTTGACTTGTGGAGGTCAGCTGAAACTTCTGTCCGTGATGATCTTTATAGAAGAAATTATCTGTAGACTCTGATGGAATGTGGGTCAATTGGAAACTTCCAACAACCATATGATCTTTCAATGGTTTCTTCCTTGAAGGGGTCTGTTGGTTAAAGGATCTAGGGCTTCTAATTGGTGTATCATTTCTTGGTACATAAGCTGAGCTTGATTTATTTACAGCTCCCCCCTTCTTAGGGTGTTCACTATAGCCTGCTTCATTGTAAGAGTTCAAAATTGTTTGGCTCTGATTTAGTTTGACCTTTTGGGACTGTGAAAGTACACTTTGGGTAGCACTGTTGATGTTTGGCATTTGTAAATCTTCTGCATAGTTTCCTATGTATCTCCTTGAAAAATGACAAATAATTCCCCAAGTGAAGCTGTAGATAGCATTATCTTTGCCCTGATATTGTCTATCCCATGGGTCTCCTATGATATGAGCTTCTGTGGTTTCAGGACCCAAGGCATCATAGATGCTAGAATCTCGTCTATATCTACGACTGTTTTGGTCAAAGTATGTGCTCATTTGGTCACAACATCAAAGTTTGATTTCCGATGGAGGAGAGTTTGGCTCTGAACAGATTTTCGGGTTCACTGCGGTAATATCCTTTAGCTCTACAGAGGATTGGCTATAATAGATTCTTTCTTCTAAAATGAACCATCCTTTCTGATCTATCACTGGACGCACTTCTATGAGTTGATATGTGGGCCATTCAAACACTGGTTGATCCTTTTTGTATAGTTTCTCTTTTTGGTCTACATAGTGTGCATATGAATTATGGGTGACACACAATGCTAACATCATTCTGTTTGATGTGTCCCTTAGACTTGTGATTGATTGCACACTTGTGGATGTGGATGCAGAATCATTTGCAAACCTAACAGTCTTTTCAACATCGGGTGATATCTCGACATCTTGACCAAATTCATGCAGGAATTTGTTGTTCAAAGAATGAATTTTAAGCTTTTTGGGTGCCTGTGCATCTTTATGCTCATTTTGAACTTGCAGTGTTTTTAGTGGTGCTTCTATCGGTAATGCAGAATCATCTGATTGCATTATAAGTGACAAGTTAAATGCCCTTACATGGAGATTTGCATTTCCAATTTTCTTTGTACCTTGCTTGGCAATTGGTGCATCCCTGTTGTCAGGATTTCTTGGACAATCTTCAGAAAAATGTCCACCTTTTCGTCCACAATCTGAGAAATACGCTATGACTAGTGGTATTTCATTTGGTTCTGTCATGTCAAGCTCTTCAAGAGAAGATTTTGCTTCTATGCTTGCCAAATTGTCGGCATCTTATTTTAAAACACTAAGCATCAAGCTGTAGATTGCTCCATCTTGACCCTTGTACCGTCTTTGGCTTGGTTCTTTGCTTCTATTGGTTGCTCTTTTGGGTCTTGCAATTCTGCTCTTGACTATAGACCTGACCACTGTAGTCCATGTAAAATGACCCTGATTGCATATGCACTAGATGGATGCTTTGATGGCTTGTGCAGATTTTTGGATAACCACTGGGGTCATTTTTTGCACTTCTATCTGCACTTCATCTTTTAGCTTGTAATACTTGACTCCACTAAAGTCTTTGAACATCTGGGAGTTATCTGAATCTGGCTTTACGCTGATCAACAGGATCTTGGTTCCTGTGTTTCTTTTGCTGCTTATCAAGTATCTATGGCCTTCTGTATCTGTGTATAAAAAATTATCCCCATTGTAGCCATATAGCTGTAAAATCTGCTTCGTTGCAGTTGAATTCTCGGCTCAATTTGAGTCCATGTCGACTGGTTTTGTAAAAACTGTCTCCTAGCAAATTTTGGTGTTGATTAGTAGAATTTCTCTTGCTCGTACTAACCTAATTTTCAATCATATGTGAGTTGTACCCTTGTTCGTCCGACATGAAGCTAAATTTTAGTAGGTTCACACGGCATGAGGGAAGAGAAGATGACAATTTTATTGTCGACAAAAAAACTATCATAAAAGACCGAAAGATCTAGTCGAAAGAAATTTTATGCGCCACAAGGCACGGATATCCCAACTGCTCATTGTCTACTCTACTTCTCACTATCTACACTCACTAATAGATCTACTAACACCTGCACATAACAGATCTTGCAAAACTAACAAAAACAAGTACAATGCAGCACTAATAGAGCTTACAGCCACTTAACAGATGCTGAAAAAAACCTGATAAAACTGCACATTATAGTCACCTAACAGTAGCTAACAAAAACCTGGTAATCTGCCCATTGCAGCCACTTAAGAATTCTCACACAACTCAACAAAAAATAGAAAATAGATGGAAGAAAGGCTTCCAGAGGTAGCACTGAGTTCTCCTCAAGCTTAATGTAACGCAGTCCCTGGCAACGGCGCCAAAAATGTGTGCTTTGCCGCATGTGTCGGAGGTTGGGAACTTGCCTATGCACTGTGTGCGAGCCTCAAAAGGTTGCAAGCACATAACTAGAGAGTCCTAGCAAGCTCAAAGAAACAATAGTGTGTCACTCACTGCTCAATGCTTTCGTCATGAAGGATCCTGTGCTGCCAAGAAGAAGGAGCCACCGCCGATGCCACACTCAATCGTCTCGCCACTGTGGATGCTGCCACAATGCTCTCTCTCTCTCTCTCTCTCAAGCTACACACACACACACACACACACACACACACACACACACACACACACACACACACATGAGCACATGAAGGAGAAGGAGACAAAGATGGAGCAAGAGAACTTCTTAGCTTACACCTCAGAGAATGATTTTTATGTCAAATGGACCTTTTATAAGAGTTTGACCTATTCACACATGGGCACCCACACTGGCCGATCGTTGCAAACTACTGTAAAAATAAGATAAGTGGTGTGCCTCTCATCGGCAATCACCTACACACCTATTGGACCGAAAAGCCTGGTCCATGACTCAATCAAATAAACAATATGCATCCGTCAAAGGTGATAGGGTGTCCGTGAGGGTTAACAAACTGCCCAGTCTGGTATGGATTTTCAAACTTCCTTGAACTTCAAGTTGCCATATCTTTCACTCCATAGCTCCATTTGGCAAACCGTCTTGACCATCTTGTAGATCACACTGAGAACCACCTTGGGCACTCCCATTTTTTCACTTTTCACACTTCAACCACCCACCTTTGATAGGCACCATAACAAAGAATTATGGCCACTAGGAAGAATGATGTATGAACCAGGACTGTATTCTTGTACGAATGTATATTCATGTGATGGGAGTTTTTATTGAGCTCATGAGTGACCAAGGGACACATTACCTCAACAAGGTGATAGAGAACTTTCTTATGAATGTATAATTATCCATAACAAATGTGCACCCCATCATCCTCAAGAAAATGGCCAAGCAGATCATACAAATAAAATTCTAAGATTGTAAGCTTGAGAAGAATGGACTAGGAGATGAATCTCAATTGAAATCCACATGGTTATAGGGTTTCATTTAGAACCCCTATGAATGCCACTCCACTTAATTTGGTCTATGACTTGAAGCTATATTGCTAATGGAGTTTTTACTCCCAACTCTCAAGGTTGCACAGGAACTAGAACTGTTATATTGCCTAAAAAATCTCAAACAATTAGATGAAAAAATAATAGCAGCTATCACACACATCTATGCTAAGGAAATGAAACAATAATAGTTCTTTGACTCACATCTATTGACGAAAATATCCAAGCAAGGTGGTATGGTTTTTGTCTACTCTTTAAAGCAACACATCCCTAAATTCAAGAAGAAGGGACATGGTCTTTTTGTAATCAAGAGCGTTTCACCAAGCAGGACAATTAAACTGGTAATGAGATGTTGCAATTTCAAACCCCTTGGTTAGATTCTACATGGAAACTCCTTAAAACTAGCAGTCGTGGACGGCAACCAACATAGTCTATTGTGTCCAATAATGATTGTAAATCAACTTGTGAAGCTAAAATTATCCACTACCATTGCTAAAACTAGTAGAGGATACTATTTTTCTTATGCCAAGGAAGAGTGGAAATAAGATCTACAGGCTTAAATGTCGACAAAAGGCAATCTAAGTTCAACACGTATATCCATAGCTCAACACAAGATTTATCCTCATAGCAAATGCATGCAAGGAACCTAGCAAAATTGGACACCAAAATTTCAACTACAAGAAAATCCTAAACAGATTTGGGTGCCCTCTTGGGGTGGTAAATCTCAATGTCCCACGCCTAAGTGTTGGGCGGACGGAGACTAACCAAGAACTAACACTGACCATTCATTCTACATAAGACAATAAGGACTCATAACCCTAACACTATTGTCTCCTCTCTTCTTCTCTCTTTTCAATTGCTACACACACACACACACACACACACTCACAAAGCACTTCAATTGCTATCATATCTCATGGCGATTATGGAGAACACGACGACATTGTGGCGGAGATTGCGATGAAGATGTGAAATTTTCAACACTATTTTGCAGCACAATTTTGACTAAGTAAAAGGTTTACTTTCAGCTTGATTCCCTCCATTCCTACTAGAAACGTCGTGGTCTACAAATTTCCAATTGAAAGTGTTTTCAAATTCAACACTGATTTTGCTGTATGTTTGGTAAACTGCCTACATATCTAGGGTACACAATTGCAGATTTTTACAGAGTTGTTTTGAACTGTAAAAAATAGCCCATTTCATGTCCATTCTCTCCGTTCTTCACCATTTTTTGGAGATCTACAACTTTGCAGAATGAAGGTTTTGCAAATT
The DNA here is from genome assembly GCF_014529385.1 of Adiantum capillus-veneris. Lineage (NCBI taxonomy): Eukaryota > Viridiplantae > Streptophyta > Polypodiopsida > Polypodiales > Pteridaceae > Adiantum > Adiantum capillus-veneris. Next base: position 133,439,182 of record NC_140955.1, on the reverse strand, counting down.
CTAAATGGTTTGAGAGATATGGGCTGACTGGCTGCATGGTATTCGAAAAGTTGAAGATTATCTATGCCTATTGTGGTGTTTTACTACATTTGGAGAGCTTGGATTGAGATTTGTTATTCTCTTATTTTGCATATTGATGTTTTTCTCTCACTGCAGAGAATGTGGGTTGAGATTTTCAACAAATTTATGAGCATACACTGAGAACACTTTGTGGATGTATGCATTCTTGTTGACTCTTAGGATTCGAGAGTGGATTCATCAGGGGTTATGTACATTGATTGACTTGTATGATTGAGCAGATTTTGGAAAATGTGGTGCACGGATTTGTAGAGAGTTTTGTAAACATTTCTAACATGATTGTGAGTTGAATTTTTAGCTAATTCGGATGCTCATTTGATGCACATTTGGTGCATGCTTGATGCTTGTTTATATTGCCATGTGGATGCACATAATGTGTGTTTTCTAGAGAATGATATTCTTCACCTTGCAATGGCATATGTGGGATGATTCTCAGCTGTTTTGAGCATCAATTTGTACCATTTTTTGGTTGGTTTGCATCCAAGTTTATGCTAGTATATGCCTCGCTTGTAGAGTGCAGTTGATCCATTTTTTGTTTTGGATTACAGGATTGTGTTCCAGGTTTAGGGAGTTGAGACTTTGGAGAAACTCATGTATGCTTGAATGTGAATTTTGCATATGAGTTGCTCATGGTTTTGAAAATTTTATGGCATGTATGGTTATTATGGTTAGATAGCCAAATACTGCTGAGACTCTACCGGATGATTCTTGCAAGTTTATTTGTTTATGCGCATGGCTTGCAATCGTGTTTTGATTTCATTTGGCACTCAGTGGGTGCTTTGCCATAGTGTTTTGGCATTGCATTGTGAGAGTGTTTTCTCACTAGATTATGTCATTTGACATGTATGTGGTAATCTCTTCAGGAGGGAGATTGTTGATGATAGTTATTATCAATTACCACATATTTCTCTTGGGTTAGAGCAGGTTTTTTGGCATCATTTAAGAAATTTTTCTCACTTGTTTTGTTACATTTATCGCCATATTTGTTGTCAGTTGTCTTAGACAACTTATGACAGCTTATATTGCATTTTGATAGTACTTGGTGTGTGAGCTAGCTGGGCTTTGGCTATTGTCAGTTGATCTATTTGTGCTTGATCTTGTCACAGGTTATTGCCATGGATTTGGCATGTAAATCATTGTCAGGGTTTGTGATTTTCCATACGAAGTTTGATGGTTCAAACTTTGAACATTTGAAATCATGTATGCATGATGCATTGACTCAGTTGGGCCAAGTGTTGACACTACAGGGCATGGATGCTAGGCCAGAGTCTATGACTGACGATGAGTGCGAGGACTTGGATGAGCTTGCACATTTGACGATCATGTTACACCTTGGTGAGTGTGTCTATCACATTGGTTTGGATGCATGTACAGCTAGAGATTTATGGCAAAGATTGTGCAATGCTTTTGGCACAAATGAGTCTAGAGAGATGCCTACAGTCTAAGGGCGATCTTGCAAACACATAGATGTTGTGTGTTGGCATTGTGGTCATCCAACGCATGTACGTAGGTAGCATAGGAGACAACACAAGAGGGATGCTATCACTTTGGATGATGTGGGAGCAGATGTAGAGCATGTGGCTATGCATGATGGAGATGTCAACTTTGCTTCCATGTTTACTCTTGACTTTCTTATGTCGGTTTTTGACGACACATTTTTTTCAGATTGGATACTAGATGTGAGTGCTAAATTTCATTTCACGCCAAGTCGTGAGTGGTTTAGCGCATATACTAGTGGTATGCTTGGACGTGTGTGTCTGAGTGGATAATAACTTAACTTTAGATTTCCTTAAGCATTTCAAAAAAAGTAAATAATATGTCCTATTACCATATACAAGTTACTGAAACTTTTATTATCTCATAGTGGTTCATATAACTGCCTATTGTTGTTGAGCTCTAAGATTGCTAATTGTAACAAATGAGTGGCTCTTTCATCTTCCTTGTGCATTAAGGTTGGTTCTCCCATGGCTACGTAGGCTCTTTCTCCTCTTCCTATTCGTCTTCCTCCGCCAGGTCCTCAATTTCTACCTCCTCTAAGATTGTCCCCTTGATTTTGGTGAGGTAAAAGAATGCATCTAGCGGTAATTCCAAGGATTTTCTCTTCTACACAATTATTTCTATAGTGGCCCATCTGATTGCGTCCATATGCTCCAAGTTTACTACAACCACTATCGCACATTTTTGATGTCCTTGGTTGAATGTTTCCTTGGCTCTTCCCCTAAATTTGTAAAAATTATGATAGTTCCTTGTATAGGTTATTCCTTCAGCTGTTGCAAGAGGTTTGGATTTGAGAAGGAGATCCTGAATCGATGTAGGATTCATAGCTTCAGGCGTGTACTCAAGGTTTTTTTGAGGCCTTGACAAAAATTGTAAGGTCTCTGACCCCGACCAAAAAGAGCACCCTTGTACCATGGAATGAACATAATGAAAAAAGTTACTATTTTTAGCAGTTTTCCAAATTCTATCGGTGCCATGATGTTTAGAATGTTATAAAGCTTCCAAAAGTCAATTAAAATAATTTTTGTGAAAATTTTCCAAAAATAGAAGGTTTTTAGTCACCCGACCTGTTTAGTTTTGATCGTCTCGAAAAACTACACCCGTACCCCGAATATGAAAAAAATGCATTTTCGGACCCCGGGGCTACTAAATATGGCATGTACTCGGACAGATACACCTTAGTTAGAGCTTAGTATAGCAATTTACGGCATTAAATTCCAACTCGTATGGGCCGTTTTAGCCTAAAACCAAAATTTCATAAGGTTGTGCGGGGAGGCACCGGGGCTCGAGGCTGTGTGGGAACAGGTCCCAAGCCACTCAGAGCTTGCTTTAGCAGCTATGGGGCGCCTTCTCTTCTCTTGGGAGTTGTGGGAGAGTTGCCAAGCTTGAGAGAGAGTGTGAGAGTCAGTTAGACTAGCTAACTGGACACTTGGTAGGCATGTAACTAGACTTGCCATGCATGAAGTGAGTGCTCATTCAGATGCTTATAGCAGCATGGGTCGATTTTCAGCATGGAGGGGCCTATTTAAGAGTGTGCTCACACACACACACACACACACATATGCTCACACACCCACTCAGTACACACACACACAAACACACACTTACACACACATCTTGGGAAGGTGCTGCCGGCACACATAGTTTTTGGAGAAGAAGCAAAGGAGGGAAGTGCTGCCCGATTCTCATCTTGAGAACTCCATTGGATCAGAATTTCGAGTAGAATTCAGTCCCTAATCACGGTAATATCAATTTATTTTATGCTTTGCTGCAAATCTCTCTATCATTCTCTTAATCTCGCAACTATTATGCTTAATCATAGCTAAATTACTCAATAGCTGCTCTCTAATTCTCCATATCATTAGTCTATTACATAATCATCATCCAATTGTTAATCATGCAAGCAATTAACCTCTCATAATCATAGATTAAAGCATGATTAGTGAGAAGAAATCTCCCGCTAGTCATCATAGTAAATAATTGTCAAGCCGGTAATGATGTGGGATTGGCCATTTTCATCCTATTACCACACAATGTTTGAATAACTAAGTTAGACTCAATCTGTTCATAGATTAGGAAGTAATTAAGCAAAATTAATCCGTCATTAATCCACTAGGAAGGGAATTTTCTCTCACCTATGCATACGGTAATTCTGCATCTACTTACACTAGGAAGGTGATTGAGCACGTCTAATTCACCCCTCTGGTAAATTGATCAAGTAAAATATGAAAATTCTAATTACCTAGGCCAAGTGCTTAACTTTAGAGCCAATTCCTATAGAACAAGTAAGGTACTATCCATAAATTACTATGCCTTGAAGGAAATCTAACCCCTCGTATAGAATGAATTGTGCAGTGATTCTAATCTGTCATCTTGATTGTTATGGTACTCTCGGACATTAGTTCTTTTCTCCAAGTTGTCAATTAAGTGGTGAGTATAAAATGGCCCCCGTAAAGAGAACTCGCTTCGGTGGTGCCCACGACCGCGAGGCGGGAACAAGCAACGTGAACGGGAAAGGGAAAGATCCCATGGACGACCAAGTACCGGCCATCTCACGGGCCAATGACGAAGAAATGGAGGAGGTAGGTCACATTTTAAATTCAAGTTGTTTAATTTAACATTGCATACGATAAGTTAGGAAAGAACATATCCCTAAACATGTTGGAGAAATCCGACAGAAACCTCGGCATTTGAATTCAATTGTATATCAATTTTAAGTAGGAAAGAATGGTTGATGGATATACTGTTTGAAATAGGAAAGAATGTCTGCTAGGGAAAATTTAGCTCGGCATGTTCATTCTATTTCCAATGTTGAACTAGTCCTGATTCCCCTACTGATCACAGGAGGCGGCTCGTGACGATTTTGCAGTAGCTAGAGTTACTAGCTTAGGGCCTCTACCCACGAATTGCTTTCTATGCGGTGGGAATGTCCATGTCGTGCTTTCTAAGCGGTGGACATACCTAGTTGTATGGGCAGCTAGGAGACAACGGGAGGAGTAAACTCTCGCTGGAGGGGGGATGTTGTACCTCCAGAACATTGGAATTTTAATGAATAAGTTTGAGTAGAATTTTTACTAGATTTACTGTCTTGGTGCCGCTTTGCAATATTGATTGAAGGGCTATCTTAATGAACCTTGTGAATCAGAACCTAATCAAGGAACTTATATGTTGAACAACCATTGTGGTAGTAATTAGCACACACGAAGAAGTGTGAGTGTGGGGGTGGAAAGTGGGGGCTTGGCTCAGGTTGCCAATGCCTATGAGAAGGGTGGTCCCGATTGGTCGGGAACTCTCCATCCCCATAGTGTTATAACTCGACACTAGTAATACTCATTGCCCCAAGAGCGGCAAGGTCTCAAGTGTACGTGCCTCTGAAACATGGGAAAAAAGGCACTCGGGATTTGTCTCCTCTTGGAAGGTGGGTCTTAGGATCGCTAGATAAGTTAAGTACGCTTCCCCTACGAGGTGAAGCTAGATCTCATTGCTAGTAGGTTTGAACTCGACTCACTTTGTGATGAGAGATCGTCCGCTAGATGAACCTTGAACCACTTTGTTTGCTTCCGCTATAGATCTAGTGGCCACCAGGTTTACCATCAGATCCGCCGTTTGAGACGGCGGGGTGGGGACCTCACAAAAATGAGCAATCTACTATTCCATTGTCATCTGAGGAGCATGGCATAGTAAGGACACAAATGTAATACTCCTCCAATGAGAGTTCTAATTGGTGTAAGCCAAAGAACTCATTCATCTTAATGGCTTAGTGTGTAGGAGGAAGGTAGCATTCTTTGACCGTATGCTTCCTCTTTTCCCAAGATGGGCTACTAGTGGGATTGTCTCTGCAGTGTTGTTTCCACCAAAGTTTGGCATCTCCATTGAAGCAGAACATACATAATATTACTTGATTCTCTTAATTAGTTCCTTTAGCTAGGAAATAGTTGTCCATAGAATCAAGCCATGCACTATAGCAGGATCATAACTTCCAGCATGGTTGGGTAAGCCTAAAGAATTGTGGATGTGTGGAGCTTCACAATGCGGAAGCTTAAAGCGAGAGGAAGGCATCCTAGAAAGGGAAATTGAAGATACAGATTACATCCCAGAACCCTTTCCTGAGGAATAATTAGAGCCACTTGAATGGGAACACATCTTGGCTACTCTCCATGTGTGCGCTATTCAAGACGATCCAACAATAAGATTTTGTGATGAAAATGGCTATGATGTCGTTCCTTATTTTGCAATGAGTGTGATCCGAGAAAAAGGAGACAAAGAAGAAGACAAGTTCTATGATTCTTGGAGCTTCAAGAATATGCCGACAAAGGAAATCCAGACGACACTACAGATGACAAGAACAAAACTTTAAATGCATGGTTTTATGATTGTCTAGATCAAAGACCCAGGAAACAATGTCACCGCTACAAGAATAAAGTGCATCAAAAGTGGATTCCAAAATTCATGGTGGAAATGCAACTACAACAAGCATCCTGATATTGTTACCATATACATGTGGTAGTGATGTGTGTGAACACAGTAGGACCACCGATGCATTTTTTCCCTCTTTAGGAGGTTTTTTCAGCGTGCATTGTATATACGCCCATTCATTCTAGGGCTATCTATATTTCCATTGCACACTAAGTAACACACTCTCAGTTGTGTGCCTTGACCTTCCTTTGTCTTCTTCTCCAAGCTGTGTGCGTTTCTCTGCCACCCTAAATCCAACAATTGGTATTAGAGCAGGTTGCATCCTCCCGAGCTTAGTCGCCAGTAGCTCCAGCACATGCCTGTTCATTTTCTCTGATTTTACTGAGCTTTGGGGAGCGCTCGTAGGTTGATTTTTTTTTTGGGATAGCTTGTAGAGTTGAGTCTGCTCATATTTTTGATTCGGACTCATTTCGACCTCCATTTCCACTACAGGCGCAGTACTGCACATGCTATTTTATCAAGTTGTGCAGAATTTTTGTTAGTGCCGTTTTGTGCATAACAGGTGTCTTACAATCTTCTACGGTTTGTGCTATATAGGACGTGTTGTTCCTACTTCGTTTCTTCTCTTTTTGGGTAGTTTTCACATTAGGTGCAGCATTTACCATGGCTGACATTAACACAGATGTGTTCAAGATGTTTACTGCTGAGGACAGGTTGGATGGGGACAATTACCCTATGTGGGCTTATATGATGCAACATGTTCTTGTGTCAAAGGGCGTCTAGAATATTGTGCAGGGCATTGATGTACGTCCTGGTTCTGAGGATGTAGGCGATGTTGAGGATGTTGCAAGGATTACTGCTATTAGAGTTGTTTTGCCTATGACAGAACAAGCTTGCTAAGATGTAAAGGATGCGCAAGCTCATGCATTGATTGCATTGTCTATGAAGTGCACCATTGTTCCTCACATTTTTTCTGCAAAACAGGCTTGGGATATTCTAGCAGGTCTTTATGCAAGCCGCAATGAGGCTAGAATTTCTTTGCTGCATAAAGAGTTGGGATCGAAAGACTATACATGACGAAGATGATATGGACACTTTCCTTGCTGGTATCAAGGATATCAAGATCAACTTATTTTTGCAGGTGAAGTCATTTCAGATAGTTCCCTTGTGCAGACTGTTCTTGATGCCTTACCAGATTCTTACTAGACTTTTGCTAGTATTTGGAGACTTATGGCCCAAGGAAATCCTGAAGTTGTCAATTTTGATGCATTACAAAGAAAGGGTGGTAACAACAATGCAACCACTTCTTATGGTTCTGCTACGAGTGGCAAAACTTTTGTTTCCAATGCTTCTACTGGCAACACTTCTTCTGGCAATTCTGGTGATAAGGGAAAAAAGAAGATGCGTTGCCATTATTGTAAAGATTGGAGTTACACATTTTCAATTTTTTCCAAAATGGTCATGTATTGTAAATTCCCGATTTATTTCAAGCCATTGTAATATGTTAATGTGTTACGGGCTCAATGGGAGTTCCAAGCTGTAAAGAATAGGTCAGTTACTGTGCCTAGGTAGCAGATTCAGTAAGTAGTGGAGCCCTAAAGGCCTTGGGCGACCGGACATTGCATATTTGTACCCTAGGTACATAAAGCAGTGTGTAAAAGAAATTAGGGTTCTCAAGCTCATTTGTTGAGAGCACTCTTTGGTGAGAGCTCTTGAGGTGTGTGTCTATGGAGTCATTGAGATTCTCCTTGCTCATGAGACTTGATTGACACTAATCAATGATTCATTCTCTTTCACTATGCCTCTCTCATGCTTCTTATGATTGTCTATTATGCTTAGATTAACTAGATCTTAACTAATTAGTGGTTAATCCCTCTCTAATCTTGTGTGATTACCCTCTCTTGCTTGTGTGTGCATATAGGTTTGATTAAAGTGTGGTGCTCGATAGATCTATGTGTGTGTGCTTGCCATTAGTGTGTTGCATGATAGGATTAGTGTTGTGTGCGTCTTGAAATCATAGTGTGTGTGATTGGGTTGATTAGAGTGGATGTAGAGATTGCCCTTCATTGCGGCTTAGCTCCTTCATAGGCCAAGGAGCTCACCTTGTAGAGTTAACCAATTGTGTTGCCACGATTAGCTCACTAACCATGTGAGTATTTCCATGCCCTATCCGGGTAGCTCATTCCTCCAAGTTGATAATTTTGTTGGTCATTGGAGCTATTGCAACAATGGAACCCGCAACATTTGGCACCGTTGCCGGGGACGATGGCCTACGCTAGTGTAATTATGGCATAATTAAATGTGTTCCCTCACTACTTTCACTACTAATATCACTTATGTGTTTATGTTTTTGTGGATTTTGGATGTGTGTGCATGAAGCAATGTATTCATAATTCCCTAATGTTTCACTGTATCTTGCCAATTGTGTGTTTACACACTCTAATTTCTCACTAACCCCTTGCTAATTTGACTACGTTTTGCTAAATAACTAATTTTCTATGAAGGATTGGAGCATTCACCATTCAATGGATCTTCAATGGAGAGGTAATCAAGGTGGTATTTTCAACCTCACTAGAATCTAAGGATGTGTAGAATTGTGTAGAGATCCCACCATGATGCAATGTAATGTTGATGTTATGTTGATGCAATGTAATGCTATGCTATGTTGATGCAATGCAATGTTGATGTTATGGATTGAAAATTTTGCGATTATTCATTTTCATGTCGTCGTAATGCCGAAATTTTTAAGATTTGGTGGCGCATGAGTTTGACAAGTTTCAATTGCTAATTGGTGAATGTGCGTTGCTAACTGGGTGCCTAATTGAGTTAATTGCATGCTTGGATGGTCAATTTCAAGTGTGTGTGCACTAAAATCAAGCGTGTGTGTATGTCTAATTTTAGGTGAGTGCGCACTATTTTGCCTATGTTTGTGCACCTAAAAATCAATGTGTGCTTAATGATTTTTCAATTGTGATGATTGATTTGTGTTGTGATCATGCCTAGCTAAAGATTTCTGAAGTCACATTGCAAATTCAACAAGTTTAACCCTTTTGTGTGCGCACCTAAAGATTGGTAAAAACTGCCAATTATTAGTGTGTGTGCGCCTAAAAAGTGTGTAATTTGCATGATTGATTCATATTTTGATTGCATAATTGATGTGTGTAAGGATTAATTTCTACATTTTTTGTGCTCAAAATAGCGAATTACACATTTCAATTGCATCAAATTGTGACATAATTTTGTCGTTAATTTTGCCGGTTTAATTGCCTAGTCTTGATTTTATTGATGGAATTAATTGGCAATTGAATTGAAGTAATTTGTGTGAATTTATTTGGCTGCACTATTTCCCTATGTGTGGAGAAGTTTTAGAAAAATTTTGGGTATTTTTTGGATAATTTTTGTAAATTTTTGGCTAATTTTTGCATTACTTTTTGATTAATTTCATAAAAAATTTGATATTTTGCGATCTTTACGAGCTATTTTTTGTGTGCGTATTTACGGCATCATTTTGTTTGTATTTGTGCCCTTCGTGATCGAGTTTTGAGCGTTTTGCTATTTTCAAAGGTTGGGTTGACAATTGTGTCGTAAATTAAAATTTTGGTAAAATCTACTATTTTTTGTGTGCTTTGCATATCAAAATATTTGGTTGTGAATGATGGTGATTTTCTAAGATTCCTAGAATTTTTGGGGAATTTTTTGAACTTCTATGGAAAATTTTGGGATTTTTTGGAGTTTTCGGCTAATTTTTGGTATTTTTTTGGCATTTTTGGACACTTGGAAATAATTTTAAAAAAAAAAACAATAAAAGACGATTTTCGGCCTCGACGCTTTGCCTTGCGGCGCATAACATTTGTCATCGGTGGTTATCTTTACGGTCTTTTGCGATAGTTTCCTTCGACATTAAAAACTCTTCTCTCTCTTTCTCGCTCCATGTGAAAATACCCAACCCCCCCCCACACACACACACACCCCTCTCTCTCTCTCTCTCTCTCTCTCTCTCTCCCTTAACTTATTCCCTCTCTCTTTCTCTCTCTCTCTCTCTCTCTCTCTCTCTCTCTCTCTCTCTCTCCCCCTTAACTTATTCCCTCTCTCTCTCTCTCTCTCTCTCTCTCTCTCTCTCTCTCTCTCTCCTCCGCCTGCACGCGCCCTGCCAGTCTTTTTCGTTGATTGCGACCTGCCCTGTTGCCCATGCGCACGCCAAACTCGCAGTCAACACTGCTGACTCCCGCCAGGTAAGCTTAGGTTAGTAGGATTAGCTTTAGGTTAGTTTAGTTAAGGTTATATTACTATAGTAGTTAGTTTTTATTAATTTAAAAAAAAAAATCAATGAGAATTAATTTTAAAAAAATAAAAAAATAAAATCAAATAATTCACAAAAAGAATTAAAAAATCACAAAATCACAATCCAATAAAAAATCAGAAAAGAGTTCTAAAATCACAAAAAAATAATAAAATAGGAAAACATAAAAAACTCACAAAAATTTAAAAAAGAGTCTAAAAAATTATTAAAAAATAGAAAAAAACGAAGAAAATTCACAGAAAAATCAAAATCACATAGAAAATCATAAAAATTTGAAAAATCCCACAGATAATTCACAAAATTAATAGAAAACTCAAAAAGGTCATAGAAACACAGAAAATTTATTAAAAAATCTAAAATTGTCCGAAAAACTCTAACAAATCAAAAAATTCATAAAAAACACAAAAAAATCCTAAAAGTTATAAAATTGACCAGAAGAAACACAATAAATCACAAAAAACTATATAATTCATTTAAATTTTAAAAATTTCACTATAAAAAATAAAAACTGTTTCTAAAAAATCACAAAAATACTAAAAATTTTAGAAAATTCAAAATTTCACAAAAATTAAGAAAGGAAAAAGGAGGTTGCAAAAAAGCCATAAAAACCCAAAAAAGCAAAAAAATCACATGCCGAGCAAACAACACAACAAAAGCCGAAAAGGAAAGCCGAAGAAGTGCATCGCAAAGCGAGCACAAATCGAGAATAGCGACCAGGAAAAATTGAGCAAACAACGAAAAAGCTTGAAACAGCAAAAGAACGGCCGAAAAAAGCAAGCGAAACGACCAATAGTGGAGCGTCAAATAAATCTCAAAATTTTTGCAAGCAAGAAATGAGCAGGTGCAAGTGTAGCAGTGCAAATTGGATTCCAATCGGACGAACAGGGGCACAACTTGCATACGATTGCAGATTAGGCTAGTATGAGCAGCAGAAATTCTGCTAATCAATACCAAAATCTGCTAGAAGACAATTTTACAGAACAAGCCAATATGGACTCAAATCGAACCGAGAATTCAAGTACAGCAGAGCAAGCCAGTAGCAGTGGTAACACATGTACAAGTGCAACAGAGCAAATTTTATAGCTATATGGCTATAATGGAGATAAAGTCTTGTACACAGATTTAGAAGGTCATAGGTATCTTATGATCAATAAAAGCAACACGGGAGCCAAAAGCCTATTGATCAGAGTAAGGTCAGATTCAGAGAACTCCAAGATGTTCACAGACTTCAGTGGAGCCAGGTATTGCAAGCTCAAAGATGAAGTGCAGATAGAAGTGCAAAAAATTGACCCAAATGTTTATCCAGAAATTTGTACAAGTCAGCAAAACATACAGTTGGTGCATATGCAATCAAGATCATTGTACATGGATTACAGTGGTTAGATCTATAATCGAGAACCGGAATTGCAAGACAACAGATCAACCAATAGGAGCCATTCTAATTGGATAACCAAGCCAAAGACGGTACAAAGGTCAAGAAGGAGCAGTCTATAGCTTGATGCTCAGTGTTCTGAAAGAAAATGCCGACAATTTGGCAAGCATAGAAATAGAAGCTTCTCGACAGGAGCTTGACATGATAGAACCAGATGAAATACCACCAATCATGGCATATTGCTCAGATTGTGGACGAAAAGGTGGACATTTTTTTGAAGATTGTCCAAGAAATCCTAACAACAGAGATACATCAACTGCCAAGCAAGGTACAAAGCAAATTGGAAATGTGAATCTCGATGTGAGTGCATTTAACTCGTCACTTTTAATGCAATCATATGATTTTGCATTATCGTTAGAAGCACCAGTAAAAGCACTACAAGTTCAAAATCAGCATAAAGATGCACAGACACCTGAAAAGCTTAAAATTGATTCTTTGAACAACAAATTCTTGCATGAATTTAGTCAAGGTGTTGAGATATCATCCAATGTTGAAAAGACTGTTAGGTTTGAAAATGATTCTACATCCACTGCCACAACTGTGAAATCATTCACGAGTCTAAGGGACACATCAGACAGAATGATGTTAGCATTGTATGGTACTCATAATTCATATGCACACTATTTAGACCAAAAAGGGAAATTGTACAAATAGGATCAACCAGTGTTTGAACGGCCCACATATCAGCTCATAGAAGTGCATTCAGTGACAGATTAGAAAGGATGGTTCATTTCAAAAGAAAGAGTCTATTATAGCCAATCCTCTCTAGAGCTGAAGAATATTACCCAAGTGAACCCAAAAATCTATTCAGAGCCAAACTCTCCTCCATCCGAAATCAAACTTCGATGTTGTGATCAAACAAAAATATATTTTGACCAAAACAGTCGTAGATATAGACGAGAGTCTAGCATCTATGATGCCTTGGGTCCTGAAACCATAGAAGCTCATATCATAGGAGAACCATGGGATAGACAATATCAAGGCAAAGAAAATGCTATCTATAGCTTGACTTGGGGAATAATTTGTCATGTTTCACGGAGATACATAGGAAACTATGTAGAAGGTTTACAGATGCCAAATGTCAACAATGCTACCCAAAATATACCTTCAAAGTCCCAAAAGGTGAGACTAAATCAAATCCAAACAGTGAACTCTTACAATGAAGCAAGCTATAGTGATCACCCTAGAAAGGGGGGAGCTGTAAATCCATCAAAATCAACTTATGTACCAGGAAATGCTACACCAGGGCTTCTAGCCAACAAACTTCTTCAAAGCAGAAACTATTGAAAGATCATATGGTTGTCGGAAGTTCCACTTGAACCGGATTCCATCAGAATCTACAGACAAATGCTTATATAAAAATCATCAAGGACAAAAGTTTTAGTTGATCTCCACAAATCAAAGTCAAAAACCAACAAATCCCATAGTGTTCAAGTAGTTACATGTGATTAAGCTCACATATGCATATCATGATGCACATGGTAAGGAATATCAGTAAGATTTTGACCTTGTACAAACCCCTATGGATGATAAGACCGAAGTCAAAGACTATCTGAAGATGATGCAAGGCCTCAAGCTTCCAGATTAGGTGATAGAAAGTCAAAATCAACAAAAGTTAAAGTCCAAAAAGATATACAAAGGTCACCACCAAAATCTCCTCAGAAGAGACAGATTCTACCAGAAAGTACAATGGATCTATTAAGATCAAGGGTTACCCAGATGTAGGAGGACAATGCTCAACAATTGCAAAAAAGTGCAATATCACAGTCATACGAGTCAACATCAACTGAAGCAGGTGGTCAAAGTAAAGAGAATGCAAATAAGGATCAACCAAAATACATTGCCACAACCAAAGCAGTCAATTTAGACACGAATCTCAAGACGATCAAGTGCAACATAATTGGTGAGAACAAAGAAAATTTGCTAAGAGAAGTAAAGCTAGATTTTCAGTTAGACAAGAACCTCATATCTTTTCACACTTGGAAAATATGTGGCCAACCACAACTGGAAGATGCTCCTGAATTTGTGAGTATATCAGGAAACAAACAAGCAAAATGCTAGGGAATCATCTCCACCACCATTGAAGTCAGTTCATAGATCATCATAGCTTAATTCCATGTGATTACAACAAAAGATATGCCAGATGACATCATAATTGGAATGCCAATGGCCCAGAAGATGTTAGAGATATAGAATTCAAATATGACGGAGTCATCAAAGACAACAAAGAAGGAAGATCAAGACTGGTCACCCACAGACGACAACACAAAGTCCTTGAAGCACAATTAAAAGGGAGACTAATATCAAAGCAGATCTTATTGAATATGATTCATCTCCATCAATCAAAACTTCAAAAGATCTTAAAGAAAATCAGGCAATAGCAAGTCCAAATCAAATATAGCAAAGAGCAACCACGATAGCTATTGAGTAGAGAATTCCATCAAAGCTAGAAATTGAGAAGAACGAGGTTGCAGACAACCAGGAAGCAATAGGAAATCCAAAGATGAGTCACTGATTTCTAGTTGAATCAACCGATGAAAGTCAGATTGGAAAACAAAGTCTCAAGCTACCCTCCATAGAGACACAGTTAGATCAAGATAAGACCATGGAAAAAGTTGGAATTAGGGTTGCAGAGAGACACACACATCTTGGAGAAGATGAAGGAAGCTCAAGGCACACAATAGAGAGTGTGTTTCTTAGTGTGCAATGGAATGATAGATAGTCCTAGAGTGATGGGCATATATACAATGGTCAGGGGAAAAACCTCCTAAAGAGGGAAAAATGCCCCGGCGGTCCTAGTGTGTTCAGACACATCACTATCACATGTATATGGTAACAAATCCGCCCTGGCGTGATGCGGTGAACAAGAGATGGCACACGAATAAAGGGAAGTGCCATGTCTTGAGGACATGATCAGTCCACAAAGGGGAGTAAGCCCAAAGCTTTGCTGAAAGCTTCAAGCTTCTCACGAGACAATGCCTTTGTGAAAAGATCTGCAAGGTTGTCCTGTGTTGGTACATAAGCCAAGTGTTAACCCTCACGGCTCACGGACACCTTATCACCTACGACAGACCTTGTAACCTACGGTGGACATTGTATTATTTATTTGGTAGAGTCAGGTACCGGGCTTGTTGGTCCAATAGGAAAATGGTAAGAGTGATCGCCGATGAGAGGCGCACTCTAACTGGAACATTAAGGGGATTAGTTGGCTAAGCATGGGCGCCCAAGTGTGAATGGGGTGAGATCATATAAAAGTCAACTAAACCTAAAATTCACTTATTCTCTCATTTGTGCAATAGAAGAGTGCTCTTGATCCATGTCCATCTCCATCTTCTTCTTCTTCACCTCCTTGTGTGTGTGTGTGTGTGTGTGTGTGTGTGTGTGTGTGTGAGAGAGAGAGAGAGAGAGAGAGAGAGAGAGAGAGAGAGAGAGAGAGAGAGTGGGCGATCGAGCATTACGAAGGCACGACCGTGGTGAAACGGTTGAGCGCGGCAAAGCGGCGGCTCCTTCTTCTTCGTGGCGAGGAATCCTCCACGAAGCAAGCATAGAGCGGTGAGTGACACACCATCGCTTTCTTTGAGCTTACTAGTTTAGGCTTGTTGTGTGCTTGGAGCCATTTGTGGCTCGCACACGGTGTATCCGCACCAAAAATGTGCACGTATGTCGCATGTGTCAATGTAAGGAACTTGCCGATACACCGTGTGCGAGCCACAAATGGCTCCAAGCACACAACAAGCCTAAACTAGTAAGCTCAAAGAAGGCGATGGTGTGTCACTCACCGCTCTACGCTTGCTTCGTGGAGGATTCCTCCCCGCGAAGAAGAAGGAGACGCCGCTACGCCACGCTCAACCGCCTCACCACTGCCGTGCCGCCGCAATGCTCGATTGCACACACTCTCTCTCTCTCTCTCTCTCTCTCTCTCTCTCTCTCTCTCTCTCTCACATACACACACACACACACACACACACAAGGAGGTAAAGAAGAAGAAGATGGATATGGAGATAGAGCAAGAGCACTCTTCTATTGCACAAATGAGAGACTAAGTGAATTTTAGGTTTAGTTGACTTTTATATGAGCTCACCCCATTCACACTTGGGCGCCCATGCTTAGCCAACTAATCCCTTGAATGTTGTAGTTAGAGTGCGCCTCTCATCGGCGATCACTCTTACCCTTTTCCTATTGGACCGACAAGCCCGATACCTAACTCTACCAAATAAATAATACAATCTTCGCCGTAGGTTAGAACGTCCGTCGTAGGTGATAGGGTGTCCGTGAGCATAAGTGAATTTTAGGTTTAGTTGACTTTTATATGAGCTCACCCCATTCACACTTGGGCGCCCATGCTTAGCCAACTAATCCCTTGAATGTTCCAGTTAGAGTGCGCCTCTCATTGGCGATCACTCTTACCCTTTTCCTATTGGATCGACAAGCCTAGTACCTAAATCTACCAAATAAATAATACAATGTCCGCCGTAGGTTAGAACGTCCGGCGTAGGTGATAGGGTGTTCGTGAGCCGTGAGGGTTAACATGCCCCCCTTCCTCATGTAGATTCCGTCCTCGGAAGCTATTGAGTTGAAGCTCGTTCGTCGAGGTGGAAGAACATTTGAGATGAATGTCCCTAGCCTTCTTCAGTCATTGCAAAATCAAACAACATTGGCACAGTAATTGCATTCTCATAATCGATTAAAAAGCATATGCAGTTTTAGGCAGACAAATTGATTCGTAACAGAATTTTAATCAATTTGTCAGCAATAAACATTAAATTGCAATGTAATCAAATGCATAAACAGATGTAAAGGTAAAAAATTAAACAAGTCTGGGGTCGCTAATTTAACGGTCGAAAGGCTTCTTAATTTTCTCTGGTCAATTAAGTTGTTTAATCGCGAGAGCCAAGTATTTCATGTTAGAGGGCTGACTAGAGGCTATACCTAGAAGACCTTGTAGTTAAGCTACGATAAAAGTAATTTATCATGAAATCATCGCCTGAGTGATTACCTTTCCTTTGACCCCCCAAAGTCTTTTCACATTGATTCACTTTTGATGTGTATGCTTATTTTGTATTCCTTAGGTTTTTTGCTTTTCAACGAAAAGCGCCCACACTGGGAATCTCTAGGGCTCTAGTACCATAGGCGATACATGTGAGTGAAGTACCCAATCAAGCTGAGATTTCTCTTCCAGCTTAAGATTTTACAATGTGGCACTTTGATTTTTTGTTTGTTCATTTTCAGCATTTTAATTTTGTAACTTTGGGGGGTCATATAACACTGATACACCTCCCCAGGCTCATCACACAAGTAAACTCCATTTATAATACTTAAGCTAAAGGTCAATAGGGTCAAGTCCACTAGAAAGCCCTAGTACATTTCACACAATGCTGCCTAAATCGGATTAAGAACCTAAGTAACCATTGATTATTAGGAAGGCATTCCCCATGGTATTAAGAGAAGATCTGTAACACCTAACTTGGTCAAACTAGCTTAGTCAAACTTGCTTGATTTTTAAACCTAGACAAGTGATTATGACAAAAAATTACATTGAATTAAATGTTTGATACTAAGCAAATGTGCTGAATATTATGCTACCAATCACAATCAAAGCAGATCGACAAACATGGATGCAAAAAGATAAGGGGCAATGCTAATGGACAAGAAACACCTGTTTTTATTGATGGTCGCGCTTGATTTGAAGTGTGAACTAGAGAAAGATTCCATGAAGGTCCAAATACTAACAATAGCAACACGTTCCTGTACACACTAAGAAACACAAAGAATACCTCTAGGAGGCACATCAGTGGGAAAAAGGAACTTTGCTAATCACTCAACTCTAAAACAAAAACACTCCTATCGTACTAATCTTACCTACCCTCCATCATTCAAGTGATGAGGATCAAAGGTGTTTTATTGCATAGGTTTCTGTTTGAGTGTACCGGATGCGAATGTGTAGGTCTGAGTCAATGTTTTGACTTTTATTGTGCATACTCGTTTGCTAATTGCTCTTGCTATTTATTTATTTTTGTTTTTTGTGAGTATAAGGCTTTATATGTACATTCCCTAAGATTGGGAGATTGAGTGGTCAGGGAGAAAGGTTGAGAGGGAAGTGAGTGAATGATGGTTGTCAGCAAACACTCCCCCCTTCCTTGGGTAGGTCATACTGTTTGAAATGTGCTCGTCACCCTTTGAAACCAATTGTTCCAGTTGATAATAGGTGAGGATTTTTGCTAGTAGTTTTATATTACCTTAGGTGCCTCGTCGAGTTGCAAGGGTGGTAAGGTACTCTCCCAGGATCGAACTTGAAGTGGTTCATCAGGTGATTCTTGAACACTGGGAGGTGTGGATTCCTTTGTAGCTTCATGGAGGTCCACTATTGTAGGTGGAGACTCTGGAGAAGCTTTTACCTCTATGGATGCATTATATGAGGAGCTAGAAGCTTCATGGGACTCCCCCCTTCCTGAGCTAGGTGGAACAAATTGTTCTTTCTTCGGTACCCAAACTAGCTCTGGAGCGGGTGTGTAGCATTCTGTGATTTTTTTCTTTCCGCGATCTTCAATTCATTCTGGAGCTACAAGATTGGGCTCACATGGGTCAGCAGGTGATAGGTAAGAACACAATCTACGTTTTGGCACCCAGATTTGATCATTTCCTTGATAGTAGCCTTGGGGTTCCAATAGTCGTTTAGGAATCCAACGCAACATTTTCTTACTTTTCTTAGAGCGAGTGGGACGTTTCTTATTAGGCTTCTATTTTCTAGCATCAGCCATGGTCGCTAAAGAAGCTTTAGGGACCCACTTGTACGTTTTATTTGTTATATGAGGACGAGTATTGTAAGAAGAAATATGCATTGCTTGTAGCATATTTAAGGGTACAGGCATTTCATCCCCCTCAGGTGTTACCCAGGTTGTCCCCCTATTTCCCCAAGTGTCTATGGTTGCTGCTAGGTGGACCCAATCCACATTGTCCGACTCAGTCATCCCAGGTAGTACATCCATATAAGGAGAATCTTCCCCAACATCAGTGTCCGCTTTACACATGTGACAATACTGCAATGGGGATGAGTGAACTGTGGTGTCAGATCTATGATCAATTATAAACCTGTTTCCTAGAGGATGTGCTCGACCAATCACAAGATCCACTCGAATGACAGAATCTTGGAACTGCAAGTAGACATGGTTTTTAGACCAGTCATGCACCATTTTTGCTTCCCTCATGAAAGGACGTCCTAAGATAATCTCCGATGCCATATTGTGCTTGGAGAAATCCATAACAATGAAGGTAACTCTTATTTTATGTCCAAAGACCTTGATCTTGAGGTCTTCTAGCATCCCAATAGGTTTAACAATAGACCCATTGGCCATCTTCACCACTATGGTTGTGGTCGCAAGGTGAGGTCTTCCCATAGTTTCCCAGCAATTTTTAGTCACAATGCTAACCCCAGCGCCACCATCAAGGATTCCATTCACAGTTAATCCCTTAGTAGTGATTGGTATGGTCGCATTGGATTCATCACCCTCAAATTATTGTCCCAACTTGTTAACAGGTATTTCTATAACAAGAATCTGATCTAGGTTGGGTTGTGGATCTATGTATTCCTCCTCTATTGGCATCTCCCTAGCTCCATCCATCTGTGCAAATTGTGGTAGCCTAAACTTTAGTTCTCCATTGAGGAAGGCTCGAAGAGCTGAGACTAGCTCGGGGTCTTTATATAGTTTGGACATGATGGTGGTTCTAACTTCTGAAGACATGAAATCCATCAATTTGGCAATGTTTAACGGCACCTTTTGGACTTGAGTCCCTTGACGTGGGGAAGATGGGATCTCCATTTCTTCGATAGGATCAGGTAGTCCCTCTATAAACATTCTTTCCATCAAGAAGTGAGTACGCCCACTTTCCCATGACTTTAAGTCACCTTCTTCTTGGATGACACTAGGTATGTCCAAGGGTCTATGGACTTGGTGAGGTTGTTGTTGCATAGGGAACACGGTGTCTGTAATCTGGATCTTCCTAGGTGCTGGTTCTAGATCCCTTTGGGTATGTTCTACCAAACTCCTTAATTGCTTGACTCGCTCAATCTCCTCTGTAGGGTTTGGGTAAGTTCCTATCTTCTTTTTGGATCCTGGCCATTGTGGCTCATGAAGATCTTCCTTGTTGGTTTCTATGTTAGTGGTCGTTTTGGTCTCCATGGTTTCACCTGAATCAGAATCTTCTTCAGCGTCGTTCATATATACGGGGTCATCACCAGTCCCTATGTTGTTCTTTGAACTGGGGTCTGACTTCGTTGCTTTTTGCGATCTCTTTCTTCGTGTTTTCTTCTTTTTCTGAGATTGGGCAATTGATGCCGTGTCTCTTTCCTCAAGAATATAGTTCTGTTTTTGGAGGATCGATCGTGTGAGTACGTTTACTGGTACCACGGCTGTACTTGGTGATGACATTGGGCAATCAAATGATCTATGCCACATCGATTACACATGAGTATCGGCATTGTAGACGTGCTCGCTTGATTGGTTTGCATTAGTGTGGCATTCTTTTGTAGCCTAATAGGACACTCGGCTACAAGACGTGGACCTCCACACTCATAGCATTCAAGAGGTGGTCTGTTAGCGGTGTAATTGATGTTTTGGCCTCTTGCCACAAGAGCAGCTACTTGATATACAGGTTTGACTTGTCCCAAATAGTCCTCCATGTAGTATTGTGGACTTTCTTCAAGCACATCCATCCCATAGGCGATATTAGGATCTATATCTTCCTCACAACCTTCCAAACAAGAAATAGATGACTCACAACCCACTTGATTCACAGAAGTGATTCTCGGATATTGTGGTTGCGGTCCTAGCACTGGAGGTGGTAAGGGTGTTGTTTGAAGAACATTTTGGGCCCTAGGGACCATATGTTGTGATGTTTGTTTAGGAGGTGGGGCCGGCATCAATGCAGGCACTCAAGGTGTGTCTGTTCATGCTAAGGTTGGTCTATTGTCCATCGTGCGCTTAAATACTATGCAATCCTTAGCTTGATGACCATACCTTCCACATGCATTGCAGTTCCCATTGAATTTTACTCTAAAAGTAGGGTAGTCACTGGTACTATGCGGTCCATAGCATATTGAGCACCATTGTTGCTCCCTTCTTTGATACATATGATTGTTTTGCGGAGCACGATTGTCTCTCAGACTCTCTTGAATAGCCTTGGTGAGATCTGCTAAAGTCATCTCAGATATCTTTGGCTCCTTAGCAATAGGCTTTATGGTCATTGGCTGATGCCCCGATGCTTCTGAGCTAATACATTTAGGCTCAACAGACACTCTTTCTCCTTGAATCATTAAATTATCCTCCAATTGGATCGCATTGGTGGTGACTGCGTCCCAAGTGGTGATACCTCTAATGACTAGGCCATTGTAGATATCCTCATGTCGTAATCCCCTAATGAATCTATCAAGCAATTGGTTATTGTTGAAGCGCTTTTGGATTACAACGAGAATTCAAATGCTTCAAGCGACTTATAAAGTCTCTCACCGACTCTCCTTCCTCTCGTTGGGCTTTCTGGAGCTGAGAGGCAACACCCCAAAGCACTCCCTCTCGTATGTATTCTTTTAAGAACAGTCTCCTAAGAGTAGGGTAAATCGTTTGTTCTTCCACCCTTAGGATTCTATACCAATCCCCAGCCTTTCCACTTATGGTTAGGCTTAAAGCATTGCTCTTATGTAGGTCATTGTGTTCTCCTAGAGAATCGCATATTTGTTCAAACACTTCGATATGCTTTCTCACATCCCCGTCTCCACTAAATTTTTGTGTGAGCTTGGCTATTTGTACTGCTTTACTTCTAGGCTCTCTATCAGGTGTGTTACGCATATTCTCAGCAATAGATCGACCAATAGCTTGAGCAAAGTTGCCAAGTCACCTAAGTGAGCAGGCACCGTGGGTGAAGGCGCTCCAGAGACTACATGTGGAGTAGGTATTGGCATTGGGGTTGGCGCATAGGAAGCCCTTGGGTTCCACGTTGGGTACGATGTTGTGCCATGTGGTGGTCCATAGTTCATATGGGTGGCCCTAGGCATAGCAGACGTCGGATGTGACATGCTAATGCTAGCCGGTATAGTCCCATGGAGATAAGAACTTGGGTGTTGTGGTTGTGGAGCATAGGTAGTTGAAACAATGGGAGGGATAGGGACTACATGAGCGTGATGACCCATAGGTGCATACGATTGGTACACACCAGTAGGTACTGTTGCAGGCATTGAGCTACCATGTAGCGGTGCTTTACTAACAAACGAGGTCCATGGTGTGTTTCTTGGCATGCCCATCATTGGGGTAGGCATGGTATCCGTGGTGTCATCCAGGGAAAGATGAGATAGACTTGGAAAAGTAAAGCTATCACTTGTGGGCTCAGATTGCATTGAGACCCCTGGCGAAACAACATATGGGGGATCGATGGGACTCACTGGGGGAGTCTCCATTTGTGATAGAGTGGGTTGTTTCCCTTTGCCCGTGTCTAAAAAGCGCATAGGACCCATCTAAGGTATGCTTATTCCTCGATTTTGCCTCTCAGACTGGATAATCCTATGGATGACATTGCAGATCATGTGTTGTTGTTCCTCCAGACTAGTGGCACTAGATGTGGATTGTACAACTTCTAACCAACCTACATGGTATGTGTAGCCCATGTATAGGTCGGTCAAAGTCTCCGTGAGTAGGTCATATTCCCAATTTTCATTGAGAAATACCCTGTCCAAACTTGGTCTACTAGAGGTTTTCCGTGAGGTGGATGCAATGTTGCTTCCCGTGTTTTGACTTTTAGTCACCGCTACCTTAGAGGCGACTTTGGAAGGTGGCAGCTCGGTAGGGCCCTCATTAAATGAGGTAGGTGGAATGTCCATGTGGACACTCTGAGGGAGTGTGGGGTCTATAGGAGATATGAATGGTGATTCTACTTCCCCACCCCCTTCGTTTACTTCACTAGTCGTAGGTTCAGAGCGCGTAGCTCTACTAAAAGTTTCCATCAAACGGCTAAAAACACTAGTTCCAGGTTGTTGGGCCCAGCTAGGCACGGTTTCATTTGTTCCCCCGGGGCTTTGTGTAAGATGATCTTCCATAATATCGTAGTCAGAGGAAGAGTCGCTAGCCGCTATATTTGGGTCTTGGGTTGCACTACCTTGGGTCCCCGCCGAGGGCGTAGACCCTAGCGTGGAAGGATAGTGAGTACCCCTGTAAATCGAAGCACTAGCTAGTTGTTTGGACTCTAGCACACGACCAGAACGTAGATACATGTGCTTTGGGTGCCTTACAAGTGTCGGCAAGTACCCTCAAAGGTTACTTGCTTTGTTTTGTGGGTGTTTTGCATCCCGTTTTCTACTTGATTTTTTCTGTTTTTTGATGTTTTTTGAATGTTTTTTAATGTTTGATTTTTTTGATTAAAGTGTGTGATAGCTCGAAACCAGCGTATCACTTAGAGGGTCGCTGTGTGCTTTACATCACAATTTTCGGGCATCTGACGTTCCGTTGGTTCTCAAAAAATCAATTTTTAGCTACGTGTGAAGCTAAAATTTGTTTTTTTAAAAGGAGACCGAGGCCTAGGCCTGAGAGTGAGCTTGGGCTTGGGTTTGAGAGATATTCCCGATCCCAATCCTAACTTTAATTTTTATTTTATTTTTTTTATTTTATAAAGGATAAGGTCGCCGCAGCCTGCACGAGAGCACACACACACTCTATCTACCTACTTCTAACTAATACACATACTCTTACACACTAACACACTCTAGTAACTCTCACTAATCTACTTCCTACTTAATCTACATAGAAAACTAACTACCTTAATACACATAGAAAAAACACAGTACCTTTGAAAACTCCATTAACAAAAAAACACAGAGTATAAAACCAAATCCCTCTTCTCAACACACACACACTCCTTCCCTACCTTTCCTACAATAGAAATTGCACCACGGAGAAGCACAAAGTGCTACTCGAGCTTAATGCACAGCATTCCCCGGCAACGGCACCAAAAATGTGCGCATATGTCGCACGTGTCAATGCAAGGAACTTGCCGATACACCGTGTGCGAGCCACAAATGGCTCCAAGCACACAACAAGCCTAAACTAGTAAGCTCAAAGAAGGCGATGGTGTGTCACTCACCGCTCTACGCTTGCTTTGTGGAGGATTCCTCGCCACGAAGAAGAAGGAGACGCCGCTACGCCGCGCTCAACCGCTTCGCCGCTGCCGTGCCTTTGTAATGCTCGATCGCCCACACACTCTCTCTCTCTCTCTCTCACACATACACACACACACACACGGAGGTGAAGAAGAAGAAGATGGAGATGGAGATGGAGCAAGAGCTTCTATTGCACAAATGAGAGAATGAGTGAATTTTAGGTTTAGTTGACTTTTATATGAGCTTACCCCATTCACACTTGGGCGCCCATGCTTAGCCAACTAATCCCTTGAATGTTCCATTTAGAGTGCGCCTCTCATCGGCGATCACTCTTACCCTTTTCCTATTGGACCGACAAGCCCGGTACCTGACTCTACCAAATAAATAATACAATGTCCGCCGTAGGTTACAACGTCTGTCGTAGGTGATAGGGTTTCCGTGAGCCATGAGGGTTAACATAACCCTCACGGATCACGAACACCCTATCACCTACGATGGATGTTCTAACCTACAGCGGACATTGTATTATTTATTTGGTAGAGTTAGGTATCGGGCTTGTCGTTCCAATAGGAAAAGGGTAAGAGTGATCGCCGATGAGAGGCACACTCTAACTGGAACATTCAAGGGATTAGTTGGCTAAGCATGGGCGCCCAAGTGTGAATGGGGTGAGCTCATATAAAAGTCAACTAAACCTAAAATTCACTTATGCTCACGGACACCCTATCACCTATGACGGACGTTCTAACCTACGGCGGACATTGTATTATTTATTTGGTAGCGTTAGGTACCGGGCTTGTCGGTCCAATAGGAAAAGGGTAAAAGTGATCGCCGATGAGAGGCGCACTCTAGCTGGAACATTCAAGGGATTAGTTGGCTAAGCATGGGCGCCCAAGTGTGAATGGGGTGAGCTCATATAACTAAACCTAAAATTCACTTATTCTCTCATTTGTGCAATAGAAGAGTGCTCTTGCTCCATCTCCATCTCCATCTTCTTCTTCTTCACCTCCTTGTGTGTGTGTGTATGTGAGAGAGAGAGAAAGAGAGAGAGTGTGTGTGGATGATTGAGCATTACGAAGGCACGACGGCGACGGCGAAGCGGTTGAGCGCGGCAAAGCGGCGTCCCCTTCTTCGCGGCTAGGAATCCTCCACGAAGCAAGCGTAGAGCGGTGAGTGACACACCATCGCCTTCTTTGAGCTTACTAGATTAGGCTTGTTGTGTGCTTGGAGCCATTTGTGGCTCGCACACGCTGTATCGGCAATTTCTTTGCATTGACACGTGCGACATAAAATGTGCGCGTATGTCGCACGTGTCAATGCAAGGAACTTGCCGATACACCGTGTGCGAGCCACAAATGGCTCCAAGCACACAACAAGCCTAAACTAGTAAGCTCAAAGAAGGCGATGGTGTGTCACTCACCGCTGTACGCTTGCTTCGTGGAGGATTCCTCGCCACGAAGAAGAAGGAGACGCCGCTACGCCGCTGCCGTGCCTTCGTAATGTTTGATCGCCCACACTCTCTCTCTCTCTCTCTCTCTCTCTCTCTCTCTCTCTCTCTCTCACATACACACACACACAAGGAGGTGAAGAAGAAGAAGATGGAGATGGAGATGGAGCAAGAGCACTCTTCTATTGCACAAATGAGAGAATGAGTGAATTTTAGGTTTAGTTGACTTTTATATGATCTCACCCCATTCACACTTGGGCGCCCATGCTTAGCCAACTAATTCCTTGAATGTTCCAGTTAGAGTGCGTCGCTCATCGGCGATCACTCTTACCATTTTTCTATTGGACCGA
Source organism: Adiantum capillus-veneris (assembly GCF_014529385.1). NCBI lineage: Eukaryota > Viridiplantae > Streptophyta > Polypodiopsida > Polypodiales > Pteridaceae > Adiantum > Adiantum capillus-veneris. The sequence continues at coordinate 133,413,529 of NC_140955.1, read as the reverse complement.
CAAGCCCGGTACCTGACTCTACCAAATAAATAATACAATGTCCGCCGTAGGTTACAACGTCTGTCGTAGGTGATAGGGTGTCCGTGAGCCGTGAGGGTTAACATGCCCCCCTTCTTGATGTAGATTCCGTCCTCGGAAGCTATTGAGTTGAAGTTCGTTCGTCGAGGTGGAAGAGCATTTGAGATAAATGTCCTTAGCCTTCTTCACTCACTGCAAAATCAAACAACATTGGCACAGTAATTGCATTCTCATAAGCGATTAAAAAGCATATGCAGTTTTAGGCAGACAAATTGATTGGTAACAGAATTTTAATCAATTTGTCAGCAATAAACATTAAATTGCAATATAATCAAATGCATAAACAGATGTAAAGGTAAAAAATTAAACAAGTCTGGGGTCGCTAATTTAACGGTCGAAAGACACTAGAGATCGACTATTAATACCATGGGTAAGCTTCTTAGTTTTCTCTGGTCAATTAAAATTGTTTAATCGCGAGAGCCAAGTATTTCATGTTCGAGGGCTGACTAGAGGTTATACCTAGAAGACTTGGTAGTTAAGCTACGATAAAAGGAATTTCTCATGAAATCATCACCTGACTGATTACCTTTCCTTTGACCCCCCAAAGTCTTTTCACAGTGATTCAATTTTGATGTGTGTGTCTATTTTGTATGCCTTGGGTTTTTTGCTTTTCAAGGAAAAGCGCCCATACTAGGAACCTCTAGGGCTCTAGTACCATAGGCGATACATGTGAGTGAAGTACCCAATCAAGCTGAGATTTCTCTTCCAGCTTAAGATTTTACATTATGGCACTTTGATTTTTTGTTCATTTTCAGCATTTTAATTTTGTAACTTTGGGGGTTCATATAACACTGATACACCTCCACAGGCTCATCACACAAGTAAACTCCCTTCATAATACTTAAGCTAAAGGTCAATAGGGTCAGCCCACTAGAAAGCCCTAGTACCTTTCACACAATGCTGCCTAAATCGAATTAAGAACCTAAGTAACCATTAATTATTAGAAAGGCATTCCCCATGGTACTAAGAGAAGATCTCTAACACCTAGCTTGGTCAAACTAGCTTAGTCGGACTGCTTGATTTTTAGGCTTAGAAAAGTGATTATGAAAAAAATTACATTGAATTAAATGTTGAGTACTAAGCAAATGCGCTGAATATTATGCTACCAATCACAATCAAAGCAGACAAACATGGATGCAAAAAGATAAGGGGCAATGCTAATGGACAAGAAACACCTGTTTGTGTTGATGGTCGCACTTGATTTGAAAAGTGAATTGAGATAAAGATTCCATGAAGTTCTAGATCCTAACAACAACAACACGCTCCTGTACACACTAGGAAACACAAAGAATACCTCTAGGAGGCACATCAGTGGGTAAAAGGACTTTGCTAATCACTCAACTCTAAAACAGAAACACTCCTATCGTACTAATTCTACCTACCCTCCATCACTTGAGTGATGAGGATCAAAGGTGTTTAATGACATAGGTTTCCGTTTCATGTACCAAATGTGAATGTGTAGGTCTGAGTCAATGTTTTGACTTTTATTGTGCATACTTGTTTGCTAATTGCTCTTGCTCTTTATTATTTTTGTTTTTTTTGGGTATAAGTCTTTATATGTACATTCCCTAAGATTGGGATATTGAGAGTTCAGGGAGGAAGGTTGAGAGGGGAGTAAGTGAATGATGACTGCTAGCAAACACTCCCCCCTTCCATGGGTAGATCATAACGTTTGAAATGAGCTCGTCACCCTTTGAAACCAATCGTTCTAGTTGGTAATAGGTGAGGATTTTTGCCAGTAGTTTTCTATTACCCTAGGTGCCTCGTCGAGTTGCAAGGGTGGAAAGGTACTCTCCCAGGATTGAACTTGAAGTCGTTCATTAGGTGATTCTTGAACACTGGGAGGTGTGGATTCCTTTGTAGCTTCATGGAGGTCCACTATTGTAGGTGGAGGCTGTGGAGAAGCTTTTACCTCTATGAATGTATTAAATGAGGATCTAGAAGCTTCATGGGACTCTCCCCTTCCTGAGCTAGGTGGAACAAATTTTTCTTTCTTTGGTACCCAAACTAGCTCTGGAACGGGTGTGTAGCATTCATTGATTTTTTTCTTTCCGCGATCGTCGATTTGTTTTGGAGCTACGGGATTGGGCTCACATAGTTCAGGTGACAGGTAAGAACACAATCTATGTTTTGAAATAGTCGTTTAGGAATCCAACGCCACGTTTCCTTACATTTCTTGGAGCGAGTGGGACGTCTCTTATGAGGCTCCTGTCTTTTAGCTTTGGCTATGGTCGCTAAAGAATCTTTAGGGACCCATTTGTATGTTCTTTTTGTTATATGAGGATGAGTCTTGTCAGAAGCTATATGCATTGCTTGTAGCATATTTAAGGGTACGGGCATTTCATCCCCCTCAGGTGTTACCCAGGTTGCCCCTCTGTTTCCCCAAGTGTCTATGGTTGCTGCTAGGTGGACCCAATCCTCATTGTCCGACTCAGTCATCCCAGGTAGTACATCCATATAAGGAGAATCTTCCCCAACATCAGTGTCCGCTTTACACGTGTAACAATACTGCAATGGGGCTGAGTGAACTGTGGTGTCAGATCTATGATCCATTATAAACTTGTTTCCTAGAGGATGTGCTCGACCCGTCACAAGATCCACTCGAATGATAGAATCTTGGAACTGCAAGTAGACATGGTTTTTAGACCAGTCATGCACCATTTTTGCTTCCCTCATGAAAGGACGTCCTAAGATCATCTCCGATGCCATAGTGTGTTTGGAGAAACCCATAACAATAAAGGTAATCCTTATTTTATGTCCAAAGGCCTTGATCTTGAGGTCTTCGAGCATCCCAATAGGTTTAACAATAGACCCATTGGCCATCTTCACCACTATGGTTGTGGTCGCAAGGTGAGGTCTTCCCATAGTTTCACAGAAATTTTTAGTCACAATGCTAACCCCAGCGCCACCATCAAGGATTCCCTTCACAGTTAATCCCTTAGTAGTCATTGGTATAGTCGCATTAGATTCATCACCCTCAAAGTATTGTCCCAACTTGTTAACAGGTATTTCTATAACAAGGTTCTCATCTAGGTTGGGTTGTGGATCTATGTATTCCTCCTCTATTGGCATCTCCCCAGCTCCATCCATTTGTGCAAATTGTGGTAGCCCAAACTTCAGTTCTCCATTGAGGAAGGCTCGAAGAGTTGAGACTAGCTCAGGGTCTTTATATAGTTTGGACATGATGGTGGTTCTAATTTCTGAAGACATGAAATCCATCAATTTGGCAATGTTTAACGGCACCTTTTGGCCTTGAGTCCCTTGACGTGGGGAAGATGGGATCTCCATTTCTTCGATAGGATCAGGTAGTCCCTCTGTAAACATTCTTTCCATCAAGAAGTGAGTACGCCCACTTTCCCATGACTTTAAGTCACCTTCTTCTTGGATGACACTAGGTATGTCCAAGGGTCTATGGACTTGGTGAGGTTGTTGTTGCATAGGGAACACGGTGTCTGTAATCTGGATCTTCCTAGGTGCTGGTTCTAGATCCCTTTGGGTATGTTCTACCAAACTCCTTAATTGCTTGACTCGCTCAATCTCCTCTGTAGGGTTTGGGTAAGTTCCTATCTTCTTTTTGGATCCTGGCCATTGTGGCTCATGAAGATCTTCCTTGTTGGTTTCTATGTTAGTGGTCGTTTTGGTCTCCATGGTTTCACCTGAATCAGAATCTTCTTCAGCGTCGTTCATATATACGGGGTCATCACCAGTCCCTATGTTGTTCTTTGAACTGGGGTCTGACTTCGTTGCTTTTTGCGATCTCTTTCTTCGTGTTTTCTTCTTTTTTTGAGATTGGGCAATTGATGCCGTGTCTCTTTCCTCAAGAATATAGTTCTGTTTTTGGAGGATCGATCGTGTGAGTACGTTTACTGGTACCACGGCTATACTTGGTGATGGCTCCTCGGTAACTTCAATCAAGTTTAATGGTGTGATCTTCGGTGCATTTGGATTATTTAGACATTGGGCAATCAAATGATCTATGCCACATCAATTACACATGAGTATTGGCATTGTAGACGTGCTCGCTTGATTGGTTTGCATTAGTGTGGCGTTCTTTTGTACCCTAATAGGACACTCGGCTACACGATGTGGACCTCCACACTCATAGCATTGAAGAGGTGGTCTCTTAGCAGTGTAATTGATATTTTGGCCTCTTCCAGCATGAGCAACTACTTGATATATAGTTATAGCCGTTTTTCGGCTCTTTGTAATTGCTACAGTGAGTTACCTCACCCTACCAAAATCACCCAAACACTGTGGCTATCCCTACCATTTCACTGTACATAGGCGTGCGTGAGTCACGAGACTTTTCCCATATCTCCTTACTGAAAATAAAAAACCCTCAATTAGCTAGTCATTGGGCTAGTTGAGCCAAAAAAATAAAAAATATAAAAAATATAAGTATATTATGGCCCATGCGTATGTAAATATTTCTTTGTATATAGGGCCTAAATAAAAGATTTTTTCATAATTATTTTGGTATTTATTTAAATATTTCTACCTAGGTGTGTGTTATTTATGCTCTGTACTTTGCCTCACCATTACCACAATTTTTCTTACCATTTTTCATATTCTTTATTCCATATAGAAATATTTTCATGTAAGATTCTCTTATATTTGGTGTAACTCCACCCCAACAAAAATCCAAAAAAAACTAGTTTTATTTATGTGTATATTTTTTCACTATTGTGATTTTTCCCTTCCTACATCTATTTTGTTTTTTTTCTAAAAAATTAGAACACCAAAAATATGTATCTTTTTATGGTAGCCTCATAATGAGAGAGATTTCTTTTGACCCCTTTATATTTTTTTCACTTATATTATTTATATTTGACATGTACATATTTTTTAGACCCCTCAATATTTGATTTTCTTAGTTGTACTATTCACTTATATCATAATCTCAACAATATCTTCAATTATAGACCTACCAAATAAGGTCAAGGGTAGGTGGCATGCATACATGCACTATGGAGGGCTCACTCTTGGAGGTATTCAAAAGAATCATCCAAAGAAGGACCCCATAAGGACCTTGTGCAGTGGAAAAAAACGGTCAATTTTGCTGAATTTTTAAAGTTCACTTGATCTCCAAATTTGAAAAGGTGATACAAACAAAAGTTGTAGCTCGTGAGCTGAAATTTTGCCTCAAATTTTTTCATATTTTTTTGAGCTACGAGCTGTGAGCTATGATTTTATTAGTGGACCCCAGTTTTCCCATGTTATGCAGCCACACTCTCTCTTCCACTTTATCATTTTCCTCTTTCACACACACTTCTCCACTCATCATCCCCACCTCTCTCACCCCTCCTCTTTGCACCCTACTCACCTTCTCCTCAACCTTGAAGAATAAGAGAAACCATGGTGAACTCATACCTCCCACACACAATTCCATTCCAAAATTGACCACCTAGTCTCATTTTTCCTCCTCCAAGTTACCCATATCTTTCAAAAAAACCACAAAATTCAGCCTCTTCTCTTAAAAGACACCATCATGGTGGTTGATTACTCAGCTTCAATTACCTTGTCTCTCAAAGAAGGTCAAAAGTGGAGAAAAAATGTACCGTCAAAGCTAGTGGACCGTCAACAAGCGTCAAAATCGGCCCTACTCAAGACACTTGGAGCATCAACCTTGTAAGAAATCCACCTTTTCTTACCTCTTAAGAGTTTTTCTTCCTTATTTGTATCCTACGGATACTCCCATTGTAAATATCCAATTCCATTTGTAAATTAATACTAACTCTACTAACACTAACCCACTATGAAAAGTCCTATCACCTCCATTTCTCTCCTCTCTCTTTCCCCACCAACTTCTTGATAATTCCAAGCAAAAGAAATTAGATAAATTGCTGAAAATCTAACCCAACCATGGTTAGAGGAGTAACCCTAGCCTTCAAAATTGCTATAAAAGGAGGGTGTAGCTAGCACAAAAAGGGGGAGCCATAAGCAAGAGCACTATGCTATAGCTTGAGAAGCCAAGCTCAACCTCTCTAAAAGGAGCTCTTGAGTGGAAGTTCATTGTCTTATGCATGTGCATGTGTTGTAATAGGGGATTAGCAAGGGAACTCTATGCCATTGTAAGAGAGAGAGAGTGATCATTCAATTGAGAGTAGGAAATCTATCATTTCTCCTACTAGTGTAAGCCCAACATTCACTGAATCAAGGAGGGTGGATTTGGACTAAGCTTGGATACTTTGTCTCCCTTCCAACGTGAAGTAATGGACAACAATGATGCGTAAGTGTCTTGGTGTTTTTTGTTAAGTTGTTGATAGCTTGTCTCTGGTGTTGTCATCAATCTAGCCATAAATCCCACATACTGTAAGAGGGCGACAGGGTGGAGAGGACTCCCCTGACCTTAAGACAGTGATTGGGGTGGCTTTTCTTGTGATGCGTTGTGGTGAAATTTACGCAAGCTATGTTGAACAAATACTAATCTCACTTTGATTTGTCATGACAGATTTGTAAGAAGGTATTAATGCAACAAGCACCCCCTCCCCCTTTCTCTCTCTTTCTTAAATATATAGTTGTGTTTGCTTGATCATTGCCGATACGTTTCAAAGCAGCCCGAGCTCTCTCTCTCTCTCTCTCTCTCTCTCTCTCTCTCTCTCTCTCTCTCTCTCTCTCGCTCTCTCTCTCTCTCTCTCTCTCTCTCTCTCTCTCTCTCTCTCTCTCTCTCTCTCTCTCTCTCTCTCTCTCTCTCTCTCTCTCTCTCTCTCTCTACGCGTCCTAGTTCGCATCCAAAACTAGGTGGTGCCCCAAATTTGTGTAGGGTTAGGTTGCGGGTTTGTGTGTGTGTTTGTTGTTTTTTCCAACCCCAACCCAATTGAGCAGCACGGGAGCCTTGAAGGGTGTCTAGAGGTTGCTCTTCTTGTTGCCCGCCTCGGACCGCCTCAAATTGGTGCCCCCACGGAGGACGGCTTGTGTATTTTTGTGTAGAATCAACCTTTAGCATAGTCAAGTAGTTTGCATGAATCACGAAAATTTGTATGATCCCTTCATTCCCATTGCAAGGCAAAAGGTACACATAATTGTTAGTACTAAGTTGCAATTTCAGCGAGTAATTCGTAGAATTTTAGGTCCTCTTAGGTTGGTAGAGATAAACGCATAAGTAAATCCTTTTATTTTTCCTCTCATTAGGTACGACCTTAGTTTGGACGTCTATATTTTTGTTTTGTTTTAAGAATTAGGTCATGCATAGACCATGGATAATGGCCCAGGAATACAGGTTTTTCCCTTTCATTTCACTCCACACATTAGAGTAAACATTGAAATTAGTAGAAAAATCCATTTTCAACAACGTATGGTATTCATGTTTGGTGCCCAAAGAGCAGGAGAAATTCTCGCGTCACCAAACCCTGTCATTCTACCTCTTATTGATTATCATAGGTCATTTGATGTGAATATTTTTATTTTGTTGTAGAATAGATTGCAATTTAGAAAATATTATTGTGTAAATCTTTTAAAGAAAGAAAAACAAAAACGCGTCACTTTGAAATCAATTCAATGGAGAGCCAACGCCAAATGTCTGCATATCCTCTTTTCTTTGGAGAGCCTGGAGAGGATGCAGAATTATTTTTAGCAAATTTCAAGATGTCTTGCCGTATCAAGAGGATAATAACTGATCAAGAACGTGTAGAAATGTTTGAGGTGGTCCTTAGGAAAGATGCTAGTACTTGGTTTGACTCTTTGCCTGAGGAAGTTAAGGGGAATTACACAGAAGTTTTGAATCGTTTCAAGAAATACTTCTTTGATCCCCAAAACACTCAAAAATTATGGCAAGACATTGTTTCTCATAAGCAAAAAGACTTAGATGACTACTACTTGTACAAGCAAGAGTTTCTACGTCTTTGGGCTCTATGGATACGAAATGTTGCTAACCCTGGTGATGGTGCAGAATTTTTAAAGAAGGAGAGGTTCATAGCCGGACTCTTTCCTGACCTTAAGGTAAAAGTTGAGGCGGGTGCACCTGCTACCTTTGATGCAGCTTAAACTAGGGCTGCTGAGAAATATAGGAAACTCAAGTGCTTAAGGGGAGAGGTTCCAATAGAAGGTCTTAGACCCAAAGGTAAGTCACAAGCATCAACATCGAGGGAGATTCCTGAGGTAACGACGGAAGTAATTGAGAAGTTAAACGAATCTTTAAGCAGCCTGTCAATTCACCTTGCACAAGCTGTAGGTCCAAAGGGACAAGCAAAGAAGTCTGAAGAGCGAGATCCATGACCTAGGAGAGTCTTGCAATGTTGGAATTGTGGAGAGTCTGGACATGGGATGTATAATTGTCCTTGGCCCCGTGGAGATCCAGGGAGACCTAACTTGAATTACCCAGTGATGAATGCAGGAGAAGGAGCTGGTCAACAACCAAGGCTTCTACAAAGGCCAAATGGACCAAGACCACCTCCACAAGGGGTAGAAGGAGTTCCACCTTTGCCAGATCCAAATGTGCATGTGGTAGAGGTGACAAATTCAAATGAGGTTGACATGGAAGCCAATGGCATTAAGCGTGGCCGAGGAAAAGGTAAAGAGAAAGAAGGAGTCACATCACAGAGTGACCATGGACAAGGCAAGAATGCAAAGGAAACCAAGGAAACCAAGAGGACTCGACGTCGTATCAATCTACAAGACTTCCCTCTTGGACATGGTATGGCTCCATACAACCTGTTGGAAGACATGCGAGGTAAGGGTCCTGATATCTCATGGCCTCAGTTTCTTGCATTATGCCCACAAGTTAGGAGGGATTTAACAAAGGCAGTTAGCACTAGGAGAAAGGTAAAAGAGAGTTTTCCTGTTGTAAAAATTTCACATGTTGAAATGAACGAGGATATTACACCTGTGCTGGATTGTTACATAAAAGGAAGATTGGTTAGGAAAGGTCTAGTGGATGGGGGTGCACAAATTTGCATCATGACAAAAGGGCTCATGCAAAGACTAGGCATGCACATCCATGAGACACCTGAAATCAAAGTGAAAATGGCAAACAATAGCAAGGCTAGGTGCGTAGGCATTTGTAAAAATGTTTTTGTGGAGGCCTTTGGCATTAAGAAGGCAGTGGATTTTTATGTTATGTCGACCAAGGGAAGTGGTTATCCATTTATCCTAGGAAGACCATGGCTAATGAAAATGTGAGCTTTGCAGGATTGGGAGAGTGGGAAATTAATTTGCAGGAATGACAATCACAAGAAGGTTGTCTTTGACATGAAGGAGAAACGCCAAGAGGAGCTCCATGAAGAATCATCTCAAAGTGAAACGGAAGAAGGTTGGACCGATAACACTTCAGAAGAAGAAAGTAGCGGCAGCATTACTGAAGAGGAGTCTTCCATCAAATTCATGGGGGTAAGGTTTAAGCCAACCAACCAAGAGACCTCTTGTCAAGGTTTGGAGGAGGTAGGTTCCCAAGAGAACCAAAAAGTGGAAGATGAAAGAATGCTAGAAGGTATGCTATCTACAACACTTACAAAGGATGAAAGAGAGGAGTTCAAATGTGTGCTAAGGAAATTTCCTAGGCTTTTTGCTAAAGACTACATGGATGCGCGTGGAGTAGATGTTGCTCAACACAAAATCGAGTTGAAGCCAGAGGCCACACCTAAGGCTCAGAAGCTACGAAGGCTAGGAATCATCAAGGAGCAGGCTTTACTCAAGGAGGTAAGAAAGCTTCTAGCAGCAGGTTTCATTTCTCCAGTGGAGAATTCAGAGTGGGTCTCTCCCGTTGTTGTCACTCCTAAGAAAAACGGAAAGTGGAGGGTGTGTGTGGATTACCGTCCACTCAATGAGGCAACAAAAAGAGATCACTTTCCCTTCCCATTTCAGGATGAGATACTAAATGAGGTAGCTGGTCATGAGAAGTACACTGTGTGTGATGGCTACTCAGGCTACTTTCAAATAGGTATCGCATTGGAAGATCAATTGAAAACAACCTTTATCACTCCTTGGGGTTGTTACGCTTTTAGAGTCATGCCATTTGGTCTGACAAATGCTCCTGCAACATTCCAACGTTTCATGAACATGGTGTTTCAAGCATTCTTTGGAAAGTCAATTAGGGTGTTCATTGATGATTTCTGCATTTATAGCTCAAAATCATTGCATCTACAAAGGGTAGAAGAAGGTTTAAAGAAGCTCTACGACATGGGAGGTCAACTCAACCCCGACAAGTGCCACATAGGTGAGGATGAAGTGATCTTGCTCGGTCACAAGGTTTCCTATAAAGGCATTGAGGTGGATCCTTCAAAGGCAAAGGCTCTTATTGAGCTCCCATCACCGAAGAGTCTTAAGGAGGTCATCTCTTTCATTCAGAAGGTGAAGTATATGTCACGCTTCATTCACTTAGCCTTGGAGTTGCTTCATCCTTTGCAAAAGTTGACACAACAAGTAGAATTTGCATGATCTGATGAGCTTGAAGAGTATTTTTGTAACATTAAATTCATTTTGTCAGAGCTACCAACACTCATGCCTCCTTGTTGGGAGTACACATTCTTTGTTAGCTCTAGTGTTGGAAGGGAAACAATTGGTGCTGTGTTGCTACAACAAGATCCCCACAGTACCAGGATGCGACCCATCTACTTTGCTAGTAGGGTCATGAATGCTTTGGAGAGAGATTACACAGAAGCAGAACTCATGATGCTTTCTCTCATGTTTGCGGTGAGAAAGTTTAGATCCTACCTGCTACCAAAACCTTTTGTAATTTTCACTGCAAAAAATTTGTTCCCTTGGGTGTCATCTCAAATGAATCTTAGTACTAGGATCTCAAAGTGGATTATGGAGTTGCAAGAGTTCCAATACTCTTTCAAGGTAGAAGATAGTGTGCGTGCACAATTGGCAGGGATTCTCACTTATAGGGTACATGAGAAGGAAATTAAGGTGCTTCAAGTAAAGACCCTACCATTGCCACCACCAAAAAGTATTCCCAATGCTTTTACCTTGTTCTTTGATGGAGATTTTCGACGAGCCACAGGGAAAGCAGGGGGAGGGCTAGTGTTGCTCAACCCAAGTGGAGAGGTGGTCATGAAAGAGAAGGTCAATCTACCAGGTTCAACTAGCAACAATGAAGCAGAATACGACACACTACTTCATGGTTTGAAGATGTGCATTGGCCAAGGGATAAAACGTCTCATGGTAAAGGGAGATGCACTTCTCATTGTTAAACAGATTTTAGGCATTTGGGCATGCAAGAATGAAAGCTTACGGACAAAAGTTCATGCCATTCGTAGATTGTTTAATCAATTTGAAGAAGTGCAACTATATCATATTCCTAGGAAACAGAATGAAGATGCTGATTTACTTGCACAACAAGCCGTTGCATGTGTAAAGAAAGAAGTGCAGGTCATCATGGTGGCAGAAGTTGTCAAGCAACCGAGATACATGTAGTATTGTGGACTTTCTTCAAGAACATCCATCCCATAGGCAATATTAGTATCTATATCTTCCTCACAGCCTTCCAAACAAGAAGTAGATCACTCACAAACCACTTTATTCACAGAAGTGATTCTCGGATGTTGGTGGTTGCGGTCCTAGCACTGGAGGTGGTAAGGGTGTTTTTTGAACAACATTTTGGGCCCTAGGGACCATATGTTGTGATGTTTGTTCAAGAGGTGGGGCCGGCATCAATGTAGACACTCGAGGTGTGTCTGTCCATGCTAAGGTTGGTCTATTGGCCATCGCGCGCTTAAATACTATGCAATCCTTAGCTTGATGACCATACCTCCCACATGCATTGCAGTTCCCATTGAATTTTACTCTAAAAGTAGGGTAGTCACTGGTACTATGCGGTCCATAGCATATTGAGCACCATTGTTGCTCCCTTCTTTGATACATATGATTGTTTTGCGGAGCACGATTGTCTCTAAGACTCTCTTGAATAGCCTTGGTGAGATCTGCTAAAGTCATCTCCGATATCGTTGGCTCCTTAGCAATAGGCTTTAGGGTCATTGGTTGATGCCCTGATGCTTGTGAGCTAATAGATTTAGACTCAACAGACACTCTTTCTCCTTGAATCATTAAATTATCCTCCAATTGGATCGCATTGGTGGTGAGTGCTTCCCAACTGGTGATACCTCTAATGACTAGGCCATTGTAGATATCCTCATGTTGTAATCCCCTAATGAATCTATCAAGCAATTGGTTATTGTTGAAGCGCTCATTTGGATTACAATGAGAATTCAAATGCTTCAAGCAACTTATAAAGTCTCTCACCGACTCTCCTTCCTCTCGTTGGGCTTTATGGAGCTGAGAGGATGTACACCCCAAAGCACTCCCTCTCGTATGTATTCTTTTAAGAACAGTCTCCTAAGAGTAGGTTAAATCGTTTTTTCTTCCACCCTTAGGGTTCTATACCAATCCCCAACCTTTCCACTTAAGGTTAGGCTTAAAACATTGCTCTTATGTAGGTCATTGTGTTCTCCTAGAGAATCACATATTTGTTCAAACACATTGATATGCTTTCTCACATCCCCGTCTCCACTAAATTTTTGTGTGAGCTCGGCTATTTGTACTGCCTTACTTCTAGGCTCTCTATCAGGCGTGTTACGCATATTCTCAGCAATAGATCGACCAATAGCTTGAGAAAATGTTCCCAAGTCACCTAAGTGAGCAGGCACCATGGGTGAAGGCGCTCCAGAGACTACATGTGGAGTAGGTATTGGCATTGGGGTTGGCGCATACGAAGCCCTTGGGTTCCACGTTGGGTACGATGTTGTGCCACGTGGTGGTCCATAGTTCATATGAGTGGCCCTAGGCATAGCAGATGTGACATGCTAATGCTAGTCGGTATAGTCCCATGGAAATAAGAACTTGGGTGTTGTGGTTGTGGAGCATAGGTAGTTGAAACAATGGGAGGGGTAGGGACTACATGAGTACGTGGACCCATAGGTGCATATGATTGGCACGCACTTGTAGGTACTATTGCAGGCATTGAGCTACCATGTAGCGGTGCTTTACTAAGAAACAAGGTCGATGGTGTGTTTCTTGGCATGCCCATCATTGGGATAGGCATGGTATTCGTGGTGTCATCCAGGGAAAGATGAGCTAGACTTGGAAAAGTAAAGCTATCACTTGTGGGCTCAGATTGCATTGAGACCCCTGGCAAAACAACATATGGGGGATCGATGGGACTCACTGGGGGAGTCTCCATTTGTGATAGAGTGGGTTGTTTACCTTTGCCCGTGTCTAAAAATCGCATAGGACCCGTCAAAGCTATGTTTATTCCTCAATTTTTCCTCTCGGACTGGATAATCCTATGGATGACATTGCAGATCATGTATTGTTGTTCCTCTAGACTATGGCACTAGATGTGGATTGTACAACTTCTAACCAACCCACATGGTATGTGTAGCCCATGTATAGGTCGGTCAAAGTCTCCGTGTGTAGGTCATATTCCCAATTTTCATTGAGAAATACCCCGTCCAAACTTGGTGTACTAGAGGGTTGCCGTGAGGTGAATGCAATGTTGCTTCCCGTGTTTTGACTTTTAGTCACCGCTACCTTAGAGGTGACTTTGGAAGGTGGCAGCTCGGTAGGGCCCTCATTAAATGAGGTAGGTAGAATGTCCACGTGGACACTCTGAGGGAGTGTGGGGTCTACAGGAGATGTGAATGGTGATTCTACTTCCCCACCCCCTTCGTTTACTTCACTAGCCGTAGGTTCAGAGCGCGTAGCTCTACTAAAAGTTTCCATCAAACGGCTAAAAACACTAGTTCCAGGTTGTTGGGCCCAGCTAGGTACGGTTTCATTTGTTCCCCCGGGGCTTTGTGTAAGATGATCTTCCATAATATCGTAGTCAGAGGAAGAGTCGCTAGCCGCTATATTTGGGGCTTGAGTTGCACTACCTTGGGTCCCCGCCGAGGCCGTAGACCCTAGCGTGGAAGGATAGTGAGTACCCCCGTAAATCGAAGCACTAGCTAGTTGTTCGGACTCTAGCACACGACTAGAGCGTAGATACATGTTCTTGGGTGCCCTACAAGTGTCGGCAAGTACCCTCAAAGGTTACTTGCTTTGTTTTGTGGGTGTTTTGCACCCCGTTTTCTACTTGATGTTTTCTTGTTTTTGATGTTTTTTGAATGTTTTTTATTGTTTGATTTTTTTGATTAAAGTGTGTGATATCTCGAAACGAGCATATCACTTAGAGGATCACTGTGTGCTTTACAGCACAATTTTCGGGCATCTGACATTCTCAAAAAATCGATTTTTAGCTATGTGTGAAGCTAAAATTCGTTTTCTTAAAAGGCGACTGAGGCCTAGGCCTGAGCGTGAGCTTGGGCTCGGGTCTGGGAGATATTCCCGATCTCGGTCCTACCTTTAAAAAAAATTTATTTTTATTTTTAATTTTTTTAATTTTTTTATAAAGAATAAGGTCGCCGCGGCCTGCGCGAGAGCACACACACACTGTAGCTACCTACTTCTAACTAATATACCTACTCTTACACACTAACACACTCTATTAACTCTCACTAATCTACTTCCTACTTACTGTACGAGTCCTACCGTATGGAGAGCGAATATTTTCGAGCAAGGAGAGAATCGAGCGAGCAATATGTGTGTGTGTGTGTGTGTGTGTGTGTGTGTGTGTGTGTGTGTGTGTGTGTGTGTGTGTGTGTGTGTGTGTGTGTGTGTGTGTGTGTGTGTGTGAGAGAGAGAGAGAGAGAGAGAGAGAGAGAGAGAGAGAGATGCGTCTAGTTGGATGAGTGGATACCGCTTGATTTTGAATTTCTACTTTTAAGGATAAGTAAGTAGATACCAAGACTCTCTGCCTCAACAATATTTCTTGCCCGCTCTTGCTATTATCTTTTGATCCTTCTCAAATTGTGTGAAAAGGATAGAAACTCTCTCTATCTCTCTCTCTCTCTCCCTCTAGAAGAAACTTGGAACTAAAAGAGGCAAAGGGGTTTTGCCCGCTACATGCATTGCCATGTATACCTAGGAGTACACGTATGTGTCTACCCATATAGGATTTGACCAATACAGATGAGATTTTGACCCGGTGATCCTGATCTCCGTACACCTCTAGACCGAGGTGTACGGAGATTGGGCAAGACTAGAGAATGCGAGGTAGTTTACATTGTGAGGAGTATATATATTAAAACAACATTCATAATCATTGTAGATGGCAACGCCATCAACTAACATGGAGGAAAAGATTGCATGCTCGTGCACGCTCTGCAAGTATCAAATCCTACGCAAGCGTAGGATATGTAATGAGCATGTGCACAAGTACGGAGATTTTGCTAGAGAAACCATACAGTATCTACGATACGACTCCTACGGAACGGGCATTGATTTTCGCGATATAGCACCTACATCTGAGAGAGAGAGAGAGAGAAAAGATTATGCGTGAAGGTCCGACCAATATAGAGCCAAGGATGGAATCAGAAAAGGGCTTACAGACAGAAGACGACGGCATGGAGGAGATGCTGGATGCCTTCTTCCAGACAAGCGAGGAGAACGCTAATGAAGCAGCACCAGAGGCCATGCATGATTGGCCAGGATACGAAGAAGCTTCTGGTAATGGTTCTTGATTTACAAAATTCTCGCTATTCGCAAGCATTTTGCCGTGGCCTGATTCATGCTTTAATATATGCAGGGCTAACAACTTCGGGATACAATGCATGTCCAATTTGCAGGCAGTCTTTGGATGTGCGCTATTCTGCCTCTCTTCGAAAGACAATTTATCAAGGCCACCACCGTTATCTTCCAGATGGCCATCACTTGCGCGAAGGTCAGCTTGGTCGTGTCGAATGTCGTCCTATGCATGTACAAGAGTGGCATCGCCGATGGGAGCAACATGAGGGGCAACCTGTTCCAGGAATGAAACCCTGGGGAGGTCACCTAATAAAAATGTAACCTATCACGTGAGTTCAACAGAAGGGTATTTAAAGTTCTTGAAACTTACATAAATATATATACAAAAGGGCATTATTTTTTCAAATTTGAAAAAAATTTACAGATTTTAAAAGGAAAGGGTATATTATATTCTTAACAAAATTCACAGATAAGGGGTTTTACAAACATGTCTTGACACGTGATGTGGTAGTTTTACACATAGTGAACCCCCCGAGAATGAAACGTTTGTCCATTCTCCATACGTTGCCGTACTCGGGTGATCTACTAATTAACCATTTGCTGGATCCAATGCATATATTCAAGAATGTGGGAGAGCTCCTCTAGAAGACAATCATGGGAATGAAAGACAATCGAGCTTCACGAGATGATTTGCACTCAGTTGGAAAGATGCCAGAGATGTGGTCTTTCACCAATGCAGCTGGCCAAACAAAACTTCCAAGAGCGCCATGGGTATTGCTAAAAAGCAAAGAGCGACAAGTTAAAAGGGTAATTTCAGAGTTCAGGACGCCAATAGGATATATGCGATGTCTCAACACAGCATTCACCCGTGACGATCAACTGTCAGGACTGAAATTGCACGACTGGCATAAGTTCTTGCAATTCATTCTTCCAATTGCGATCAAGGGGTGTTTAACGGAGGAAGTGCGGACCTGCATATACAAGATTTCAGAGCTAGTGCGGTGGATCTCTTCCAAGGAGATACGGGAGGAATCTATTGCAATCGCAAGGGCTAACTCCATTGAGGCAGTTTGCATGATTGAGAAGTATCTACCCACGAGCTGCCTAACTATCCAAATGCACTTGCTCGTCCATGTAGTAGATGAGGTTGTAGTGGCAGGTACAGTCCATAGCCGTTGGATGTTCTTTCTAGAGCGGTTTATGAAAAAACTTAAGGGTTTTGTTCACCAAAAAGCCCGTCCAGAGGGGAGCATGGCAGAAGGATGGCTGGTGCAAGAGTCTCTTGTCTTGATGATTGGATTTCTATCCATTTCTGACCCAGAAATGACTCGATTGTGGAGTGATGAGAAGGATGCAAGACTGGTGGGAGAGGAGCCGCAAGGGCAAGGGGTGCCGAAGAAAATGAACGATGCCATGCGAGAATGAAGCCTTCGAACATCCCACACGAGACGTGGCAGCAGATCAGGGAGGATGAGCGGACAGCGGACACGCGGTTCAGACAGCAGCATCAGGCCGCGCAGATATGATAGATGACCAGGAGGACATCTCATCTTGGCAGCGGAGGCTTCGACACATCTCTCTATGAGTTTGTGAGTTTCTAATCCAATCCTAGGTATGGATTTTTTTAAAACGTGATGAATCATGTATTCTTATTACTTCGATTTTTGTATAAATGCGGAATCTTGTGATGCATTGAGCCCCGACATGCCAGGAGGAGACAGATGGATATCGTAGAGGTATCTATGAAGTATTGAATGATCTTGATGCTTTAGGAGAGCCTGTAGACTGGGAGGCCTTAGAGTCTCGCTGATCACTTGAGGTGAGACATTAATATGTGTGAGTTGATTTAATTAAATAAGTATATGTGAAGTAATATCAATACTAGTTTTGTGACTTGTCCTATGTACAGGTTGTGACACCTAATCATCAATGGATTTCATATATATGCTTTGTGAGACACAGACACGCTTCTGTGTCTCTTTTTTGTATAGACATTGATCCGAGCCTATCACAAATAATTGTTTATTATATTTTGTTGGTTTTCCTTGCTTCTAGAGGTTTACAATAAAAGAAAGAGTGAGAACAACCTCTTGGAAAAAATTTTTAAAAAAAAGATTTGATAGGAATTTTTTCTTGACTAGTTCACCGGAGGTGAAAGGTAGAGGGAGAACCTAGTGGTAAAGGGAAGGGAAAATATGTAAATGTGAAAAGAAAAGATATGATGTGGTTGTGGAGCCATGCACCCATGATTCAAGGGTCATGAGTGGCTCATATCATCATGGCTTTGGAGCCATATGATGATTCAAACAAATGGGACCCAAGTGGAAGACTTGGTAAAGGAAGGAACCAGACACATGATTTTGCTGAATTTTTAAAAAAATACTTCCACTCCGATCCAAGAAAAGTTGTCTTCATCAAAGTTGTAGCTGATGAGCTGGAGATTCTGGCCATATTTGTTTTATAATTTTTGCATCTACGGTCTAGGAGATATGGCCAAAATGGCGGACGCCAATTTTTCAACTGTGGTGGAGACCACCCCCTCTACCTTTACACACACACACACTTCCTTTTCCACATTGAGACCTTCTCTAAAAATCAGCCATTAGTCTTCTAACCCTCCTCTCCTTCCTTCTCTCTCTCAAGCTCAAAAACCCATCAAAATTCCTCTTCTAATCACCTCTCAAGTCATGCTTAATCTTGTTGTAATTCATAAGTTCTCATTCAACCCCTTTCTATTATTACTAGATATGTATTGATTTTATGTAGATTCTTCACATTTTAAAATAAGGAAGCTCTTGGACTCAAGCTATGGAGGAAGGAGTGAAGACAACACAAGTGATGATGGAGCTAATCGGTCAACAAATCACTTGGAAGGAGCTTCTTCATTGGTTGAATGTCCCTAATAAAGCTTCATTTGTACAAATTACACTTGGATCTTAACCTCACTCCTAATCACTCTCTTTCCTATATAAAGAGGCCTTCCCCTTTGTAATTTCAAGCCTCCCTCAGCCCCATTGAGTCTTTGTATCACTCACCATGAGCCCATAAGCTCATTCATTCACTCTATTCTTGCACATTCTAGAGTGAAAATTGTTTCATGCTAGTAATCTCTCCTTCTCTTACTTATGTTAATTAAGAGAAATCTTGTATATATGTGTGAGAGTGCTTGATGTGATCTTGGCTAATCCTTGAGCGGTTGTTTGGTAATCTACATGCTATTTGTGTTGATCCGAGCCTATCACAAATTTTTGTTTATCATATTTTGTTGGTTTTCCTTGCTTCTAGAGGTTTACAATAAAAGAAAGAGTGAGAACAACCTCTTGCAAAACTTTAAAAAAAATGATTTTTTCTTGACTAGTTCACCGGAGGTGAAAGGTAGAGGGAGAACCTAGTGGTAAAGGGAAGGGAAAATATGTAAATGTGAAAAGAAAAGATATGATGTGGTTGTGGAGCCATGCACCCATGATTCAAGGGTCATGAGTGGCTCATATCATCATGGCTTTGGAGCCATATGATGATTTAAACAAATGGGACCCAAGTGGAAGACTTGGTAAAGGAAGAAACCAGACACATGATTTTGCTGAATTTTTAAAAAATACTTCCACTCCGATCCAAGAAAAGTTGTCTTCATCAAAGTTGTAGCTGATGAGCTAGAGATTCTGGCCATATTTGTTTTATAATTTTTGCATCTACGGTCTAGGAGATATGGCCAAAATGGTGGACGCCAGTTTTTTCAACTGTGGTGGAGACCACCCCCTCTACCTTTACACACACACACCCTTCCTTTTCCACATTGAGACCTTCTTAAAAATCAGCCATTAGTCTTCTAACCCTCCTCTCCTTCCTCCTCTCTCTCAAGCTCAAAAACCCATCAAAGTTCCTCTTCTAATCACCTCTCAAGTCATGCTTAATCTTGTTGTGTTTCATAACTTCTCATTCAACCCCTTCCTATTATTACTAGATATGTATTGATTTTATGTAGATTCTTTACATTTTAAAATAAGGAAGCTCTTGGACTCAAGCTATGGAGGAAGGAGTGAAGACAACACAAGTGATGATGGAGCTAATTGGTCAACAAATCACTTGGAAGGAGCTTCTTCATTGGTTGAATGTCCCTAATCAAGCTTCATTTGTACAAATTACACTTGGATCTTAACCTCACTCCTAATCACTCTCTTTCCTATATAAAGAGGCCTTCCCCTTTGTAATTTCAAGCCTCCCTCAGCCCCATTGAGCCTTTGTATCACTCACCATGAGCCCATAAGCTCATTCATTCACTCTATTCTTGCACATCCTAGAGTGCAAATTGTTTCATGCTAGTAACCTTTCCTCCTCTTACTTATGTTAATTAAGAGAAATGTTTTATATGTGTGTGAGAGTGCTTGATGTGATCTTGGCTAATCCTTGATTGATTGTTTGGTAATCTATATGCTATTTTTGTTGGGAGTGTTTGAAGTCATCCATTCCTTGTACACACACTACGGTTAATGCTTCATTCATAGTGATCTCTCTCTCTCTCTCTCTCTCTCTCTCTCTCTCTCTCTCTCTCTCTCTCTCTCTCTCTCTCTCTCTCTTTGTGTAGCAGTCCTAGTCCACGCTTCCAAGACTAGGTGGTGCCCTCATCTCATTTCCCTTGTGGCGCAATGTAGTTTGTTTTGGTGTAGAGGCCGCCATTCCAAATTTCCTTCGTCATAAATTGGTGCCCCCACGGAGGAGTTCTCAAGCAGCGCTCTATCAATCCTATGAAGGAAGATCCATCAAATTCTCCGAGACTTCCACTATGGTCTCCCCAAGAAGCTCGAAAAAAGAAGCGTCTTTATCGACAAATGGCACGTATGCGGGTAAAGAGAGTTAACTACACACACCCTTCTTTGCTTCAAGGAAAATCTTGTAGTCATCAAGTCCCTAGGTAAAAAAATTGTGTTGAGTGCTTTGTGGATAGTGTGAAGACACTTCCTTTGAAGCCTCGACTTCAGGTGGTGAAAGCACTCTCAAACTCGGGTATTAACAAGTTTTTGGAGGGGGAGCTACACATCAATGGGGTGCGGTATTGGCAAGAGGCTACATATGGTGATGCACTCCAACTACTACTAGCAAGAAGGCTCAAGGTGGTTGAGAGGGTAGCCATCGAACCCTATGAACTCTACAAAGCTGAAGATGGTCACACCAAAGCTAGGCTAATCACTGGTGAGCAAATTCTTCGCATCTCTCAAATGGTGGGATCCAAGAGAGCTCAACTTCAATGAAGTGCTTCATGGAAGTTTGTAATTAATGCACCAATGAATAATCCCATTTTCTACAACTTTCAATCAGTTCAGAATATTAGGGTGAATGTGCGCATTGATAGAAAGATTTTTTTCCAACAAAGATTGGTCTTCTATTTTGGAGCTGAGAGGTTAAGAGAGATATTGCTGTCCCCTGACCCTATAATATTTCCTATTTTGGAGTATAATGTATCTTTTGATGTTCACATCTTCATCTTGCTTTAAGCATACTCCATGAATCATAGGGATTTATATGGACCTTTCCAACCTCTTGCTAGACAAACTGTGCATATAATAGCTAGCACAAAGCTTAGGTTCCAAAACATCATAAGGGACTTACTAGGCCCTCGTCGTCTAGCTGAGATTAATGCATCTATCAATCCATTTATTCTACCCTTAATAAGATATGATTTTGGCCTAGACGTTTTCATCTTTGTGCTGTATTGAGAGGAAGGCAACCCACTTTTATGATGGCTTTCCCAAATTTTTTTGGGCGTAGTGGGGAAAATGCTGGGGATTTTTTGGATAACTTGGAGATGGCTTTCCTTGTCTCCGGGAGGGATGACGAAGCATTGAAATTGAGAGCTTTTCCTTTGGTGCTCAAAGAAGAAGCTAGGGTATGGTTCCAGGCTCTAGATCCAACCCAAAGAATTGATTGGGAGGGATTGAAGGTGGCTTTCCTACGAAGATTTCAACGAGCCAATTCGGCAGAAGAACTATGACAACGGCTTCTGTCCCTTCATCAAGTTGACCCTCATGGTTATGCAACCTATGAGAAAGGTTTTCTGAAACTTTGGGGGCAATGGTCAGACTCACTAAACCCTGGTGAGCGAGCTCCCAATTGCCTCCAAAAGGATCGATTTATCTCAGGTTTGTACCCCTTGCTAAGGGAGAAGGTAAAGAGAAAATTTTCAAATGCTTTTGAAGATGCCTTAAGAATTGCTAGGGAAAAGAATAGAAAGATTCTCTATCAAGCCCAAGCTGGCCTGCTAGCTTTGGGAGGCAATATCACAACTATGGAAGCTTCTCACATACCTCCAAATGTGCCTAATGCACCAGACCTCAATAGAGGTCAACAAGAAGATATGCTCCAACAAATAAACAATCTCACAAACCAGCTAGAGGGGTTGAGAGTAAATCTTGTGCAGGGTGCAAGAAGGCCTATTGAGGGAAATGGTGGGAATCGGCCACCAATGCGACGTCAAGCAAGGGAAATGTTGTGTTACAATTGTGGGGAAATTGGCCACGGCATGTATAATTGCCCTCATCCCAGAAGATATGACTACCCTGTCAGAGGTCCTCGACAACAAGTAAGTCCACCCCGTGCTAGAGCTCAAGCACAAGAGCAACCGCAACCTCAAATTTTGCAGCCACCTCGTGCTCAAGCTCAAGCCTCTGCTACTCAACCAAATGTGAGCATCATAAGGATGGAGGAGGTCCTCAAGGGCAGAAGCAACCAGGAAGAAATAGCTAAAGGGAAGATGAAGATAGATGAAGTGGCTACAATGCCTATCAAACGTGTGCGTGTCCAAGATGAAGTAGGTAAAGAAACAAGCAAGGATGCAAGCAATGAAGCAAGTACATCTCGGGCAACTAAAGATGAAGCCAAGAAGAGAAAGACCCTTACTAGGTCTCAAATTGACATCTCTGATTTCCCTATGGGATCTCGGACACAACCTTATGACTTGACAAATGATGTGAGTTCTCAAGGACCAAAGATTACTTGGCCACAACTACTTCATATCTCCCCAAAGCTTCGACGAAAATGGTCAAAAATGGTGAGCACGAGGGCAAAGCGAAGTAAGCTAGTAAGTGTAATCAAAGCATATGGTCTCAAGGATATAGTGCCTTTGGTGGAGGCTCAAATCAAGGGACAACGGATTCCAAAAACTTACATTGACAGTGGAGCAGAGGTTTGTGTCATGATAGAAAAGCTAATGCATCAATTGGTTTTAGAGGTAATGGAATCATCAAACTTTAGGGCAAAAATGTCCAATAATGTCTCTGTCACTTGTGTGGGTGTAGTGAAAGCTTTGAGAGTTTCTATTTTTGGAATCACTACAGAGGTTGATGCTTATGTGATGCCAGTAAAGGGAGAAGGATACCCCCTTATTTTAGGACGACCTTGGCTCATGGGTATAGGAGCTAGGCAAGATTGGGCAACAGGAGACTTGGAGTTGAGGCCTCGCATGGGTGGCCATAGTCGGAAGGTGGTTTATAACCTAAAGAATGGGCGACAAGAGAACCTTGAACTAGAGTCGTCAGCTGATGAGTGGAGCTCAAGTGGATGCTCCTCATCCATGGACGAGGAAGAGAGTTCAAGTGAAGAGAGTGATAGCATTCTCGAAGTCATGGGCGTCACCATAAAGAAAACTACCTCATCAGAAGACAACCCAAGGATCCAAATGGAGAATGTGTGGGATGCCAGCCTAGAGGAGATGCTATCCAAGGATATAAAGGAAGAAGAAAAGGAGGGTTATGTAAATGTTCTCAAGAAGCATGCATCATTGTTTATTTCTGATTACACTCACATTACAGGTGTCACTGCAGTGAAGCATCATATCCATCTAAAAGAAGGGAGCAAGCCAGTAGTACAAAAACTAAGAAGATTAGGAGTTGTGCAACAAAATGCACTGTTGTCTGAGGTGAAGAGACTCTTAGAAGCAGTATTCATATACCCAGTAGAAGATTCAGAATGGGTCTCCCCAGTAGTGGTGAGGCCAAAGAAGAATGGTAAATGGCGAGTGTGCGTGGATTACAAGCCACTAAATGCTGCAACAAAGAGGGACCACTTCCCTCTCCCATTTCAAGATGAGATTCTAAATGAAGTAGCAGGCCATGAGAGATACACAGTGTGTGATGGCTACTCTGGCTACTTTCAAATACGCATTGCAGAGGAGGACCAGAAAAAGACTACTTTCATCACACCATGGGGATGTTTTGCATTTCGAGTCATGCCTTTTGGTCTCACCAACGCTCCAACCACCTTTCAACGATTCATGAACATGGTCTTCCAACCTTACTTTGGTAAGTCCATAAGGGTTTTCATAGATGACTTTTGTATTTACAGCTCCAAAAGTATGCATCTCGGCAAGATTGATGAAGGATTTACTCGTTTAGCTAAGCTGGGTGGACAACTAAACAAGGACAAATGTCACATTGGAGAAAGCAAGGTTACACTATTAGGGCATGTAGTGTCCATTGATGGAATCGAGGTAGATCCTGAAAAGATAGAAACATTGCTAAATCTACCTTCCCCAACTTCCATCAAACAATTAATCTCCTTCTTGCAAAAGCTAAGATATTTGAGTAGATTCATACACTTACTCTCCCAAGTGATATTTCCTCTACAACAGCTGACTCGTCAAGAGACGCTTGTTTGGAGTGAAGAAAGTGAAGGGCATTTTAGAGAGATTAAAAAAATGTTAGGGTCACTCCCTGTAATCCTCCAACCTTGTTGGGAAGAAACATTCTTTGTAAACCCTAGTGTGGGAGAAGAAGCCATTGGTGCTGCCCTCCTACAAAAAGATCCAAAAACCTCCTTTATGAGGCCTGTGTATTTTGCTAGCCGCCTCATGGAAAACACGGAGAAGGCCTACACCCTGATGGAACAGCTAGTGTTAGCTCTCATGTTTGCGGTAACCAAATTTCGGCCATACTTGCTGCCGAAGAGGTTTGTAATTATCACTGTGGAGGATATGTTTCCCTATGCACTACAACATATGGAAACCTCTGACAAAATAGCAAAGTGGGTGGTGCGACTTCAAGAGTTTGATTATACAATACAGGTTGAAAGAACAACTCGAGCATGCTTAGCCGACATTTTAACAAACAAGTGCTATGAAAAAGTTTTCCATTTGAAGAGAAAGGAACTTCCACCACCTCCAGCTCTAGAGGTTTTGGTCAATGCTTATAGCCTCTACTTTGATGGAGCATACAAGAGAACCAAGCATAAGGCAGCTGCAGGCATCGTGGTCTTATCCCCATTGGGAGAGAGGATCCATGGTGAAGGGATCACTCTAGAAGATGTCCACTCCAACAATGAAGCAAAATATCATGCTCTAATTCATGGCCTTTGTTGGTGCCTCGATAATTCAATTAAGAGATTAAACCCTTTTGGTGACTCCATGCTTTTGGTAAGGCAAATGCAAGGTACATGGGCTTGCAAAAATACCCGTCTCTCTACTAAAATTAGAGAAGCAAAAGCTCTTATGAGGAGATTTAGGGAGGCACAAGTACATCATGTGCCAAGAGACCAGAACAAGGATGCAGACCACCTAGCATCATCAAAGTTAAATGAGTCAATAGTGGGAGCAGTGGCCATCAAACTTCCACTTCAGCAAGGCAAGTAGGACTTGGAAGATATTATGCACATTCTGGAGCAAGGAGAGGCTCCTAAACACTTGAATGCAGGGGAAAGGCGATGGTTAGCTAGGAAGGCTACCAGGTATCGCATAGTAAATGATGACTTGTATTGTCTTGGTAAGGATGGTGTGCTTAGGAGAGTTCCTTTGAAGAGTGAAATTGAAGAGATTTTAAAAGCTTGTCACAATGATATGTGCGGAGGACACTTTGCACACGACGTCACTAGTGGAAAGGTTCTACAAGCTGGGTTTACTTGGCCAAGTCTTCATCGTGATGTCAAATACGGGTGTCAAACATGTGATGAATGTCAGAAAGCAGGACCACGACGGCTCATAGCTGAACCTCAGAACCCAATAAAGGTATATGGGCCCTTTGAGAAGTGGGGAATTGATGCCATAGGGCCTCTACCACGCACTCAGTCAGGTAAAGAGTACATCATCATGGGAGTAGACTACATGACTAGATGGGCTGAGGCTATGCCGACCAATAGAATTACTGCTAAGGATGTGAGCCAGTTCATCTTTGACCACATCTGTTGCCGATTTGGCACCCCTCTTGAAATACTATCTGATAGAGGACCAGGGTTTAGAGCAGACTTGGTAGGAGAACTCATGAAGAAGCTAAATATTCAGCATCAACACTCTACTCCTTACTACCCTCAGTGCAATGGTTTGGTGGAAAAAGTAAATGGAATCGTTTGCAAAATTCTCACCAAACAGGTACATGCCAGGCGCCAAGATTGGGACAAACACCTGAATGGAGCTCTATGGGCCTATAGAACCTCCTTCAAAACCACATTAGGGTACACACCCTTTCATTTGGTTTATGGAAAGGAGGCGCTTTTGCCCATTAAAGTGAAGTTAACAAGTCTTCGAATATTGGGTAGCCAGGTAGGCTCTCAAAAGGAGAAAGTACATCAAAGGATCATGGATCTAGAGAGGCTGCAATTGGATCGTGAAGAAGCCATCAACCACTATTCTCAAGAAGCAGAGAAGCGCAGAGAAAAGTTCAACAAAAATCTAGCATCCAAAGACATCAAAAAGGGATCTCTGGTGCTTCGATATGACAATCGCTTCGACACTCGTAAGGATGGAAAGTTTCTTTTCCGATGGGAAGGCCCGTTCTTGGTCACCAAAAAGTTCAAAAATGGCTCTTACAGACTTCAAGACATTGATGGTAAAGTGCACAAGACCAGGACAAATGGATGGCGTCTAAAGCCTTATCACATCAGGATAAGGTCAGCTCAAGATCAAAGAAAGTAGGCTAGAGGCATAAATACCCCTAGCCAGGTTTGGGGGGGCTATGATCCGAGCCTATCACAAATTTTTGTTTATCATATTTTGTTGGTTTTCCTTGCTTCTAGAGGTTTACAATAAAAGAAAGAGTGAGAACAACCTCTTGGAAAAATTAAAAAAAAATGATTTTTTCTTGACTAGTTCACCGGAGGTGAAAGGTAGAGGGAGAACCTAGTGGTAAAGGGAAGGGAAAATATGTAAATGTGAAAAGAAAAGATATGATGTGGTTGTGGAGCCATGCACCCATGATTCAAGGGTCATGAGTGGCTCATATCATCATGGCTTTGGAGCCATATGATGATTCAAACAAATGGGACCCAAGTGGAAGACTTGGTAAAGGATGAAACCAGACACATGATTTTGCTGAATTTTTAAAAAATACTTCCACTCCGATCCAAGAAAAGTTGTCTTCATCAAAGTTGTAGCTGATGAGCTGGAGATTCTGGCCATATTTGTTTTATAATTTTTTCATCTACGGTCTAGGAGATATGGCCAAAATGGTGGACGCCAGTTTTTTCAACTGTGGTGGAGACCACCCCCTCTACCTTTACACACACACACCCTTCCTTTTCCACATTGAGACCTTCTCTAAAATCAGCCATTAGTCTTCTCACCCTCCTCTCCTTCCTTCTCTCTCTCAAGCTCAAAAACCCATCAAAGTTCCTCTTCTAATCACCTCTCAAGTCATGCTTAATCTTGTTGTAATTCATAACTTCTCATTCAACCCCTTCCTATTATTACTAGATATGTATTGATTTTATGTAGATTCTTTACATTTTAAAATAAGGAAGCTCTTGGACTCAAGCTATGGAGGAAGGAGTGAAGACAACACAAGTGATGATGGAGCTAATTGGTCAACAAATCACTTGGAAGGAGCTTCTTCATTGGTTGAATGTCCCTAATCAAGCTTCATTTGTACAAATTACACTTGGATCTTAACCTCACTCCTAATCACTCTCTTTCCTATATAAAGAGGCCTTCCCCTTTGTAATTTCAAGCCTCCCTCAGCCCCATTGAGCCTTTGTATCACTCACCATGAGCCCATAAGCTCATTCATTCACTCTATTCTTGCACATCCTAGAGTGCAAATTGTTTCATGCTAGTAACCTCTCCTCCTCTTACTTATGTTAATTAAGAGAAATGTTTTATATGTGTGTGAGAGTGCTTGATGTGATCTTGGCTAATCCTTGAGTGATTGTTTGGTAATCTATATGCTATTTGTGTTGGGAGTGTTTGAAGTCATCCATTCCTTGTACACACACTACGGTTAATGCTTCATTCATAGTGATCTCTCTCTCTCTCTCTCTCTCTCTCTCTCTCTCTCTCTCTCTCTCTCTCTCTCTCTCTCTCTCTCTCTCTCTCTTTGTGTAGCGGTCCTAGTCCATGCTTCCAAGACTAGGTGGTGCCCTCATCTCATTTCCGTTGTGGCGCAATGGAGTTTATTTTGGTGTAGAGGCCGCCATTCCAAATTTCCTTCGTCAGTGTTTGGAGTGTTTGAAGTCATCCATTCCTTGTACACACACTAAGGTTAATGCTTCATTCATAGTGATCTCTCTCTCTCTCTCTCTCTCTCTCTCTCTCTCTCTCTCTCTCTCTCTCTCTTTGTGTAGCGGTCCTAGCCCACGCTTCCAAGACTAGGTGGTGCCCTTATCTCATTTCCCTTGTGGCGCAATGGAGTTTGTTTTGGTGTAGAGGCCGCCATTCCAAATTTCCTTCGTCAACATATATGGTTATGGTTATTGTTCAAACAGTTATTGTTTTCCTTATGGTTATGGCTATTGTCATTGTCATTGTATAGACATGGCTATTTCTCCTATTCTTGTATAGACATGGTTATGGTTCTTGTTTTGTTTATGGTTATGTTTAACTTTCTGGTTATGCCTATAGTTATTGTTAATTTTGTTTATGATTATGGTTATCTGCATTATGGTTTTGATCAAAGTAGTTATCGCTGGTTATGGTTTTAATTTGGTTATGGTTTTGCACAAATTAAGTTCGTTATGGTTATGGTTTTAAGTTGGTACGGTTATGGTTTTGCACAAAGTTCATTTCATTTCTTTCATTGGCCTTAAATCTCATGTGAGATCCTACATGGATAGCATGTAGGAGGCGTATACATGATATGGTTTTTTTTGAAAAGTTTATGTAAAAACTAAGGGAACTCTGCCGAAATTTCTACGGGAGCATGGTTGATTTTGGCACTGCTCGCTTTCTTGGGCAGAGGACAGGCAGTCTAGCTGTGGCTTTGTCCATCTTTTCACTGGGCACATGCCAGGCTGCCTGTCTTCTACCCAAGATTTTTTTTTTTGGTTATGGTTGTCGCTATATGCGTTGCTAAGCCCGTCGAAATATGCGTCGATAATATTACCTTTCGACGTGTATATCGATGCATATAGCAACGTTTTTGTAGGGACACGTATATCGACAGGCTTTTCGACGGGATGCGTCGAAACATGCATCGAAGGTCCCCTTTTTTGTTGTAGTGAATGACTGAGCCACTTCTAGGATAGAAATAGCAAGTGCTGGAAATCCTCAAGCCAGGTGGCTGCCCAGTTTCAACTCAATGACATTGAGAAGTTACTTGCCAGCAGGGTTGTTGAAGGCATGAACAATGCCCTGATGCCGATCTGTGAATCTATTTTTGAGTATAAGGCTTGGAAATGGCCCATGAGTAGTCGATTCTCTAAACCCCATACCAAGGGCATTTACTAGGTGATAATCCATGAGGTTGATTGGTTCGCCCCTTCAAACAAGAACTGGAAGATGCAATGGTCGGAGGTTCGTTGGATAGAGGTCCAAAGAACATTTGGAATCCACAATGGCCTCAGTTTATGAAGATATTTTTGTGGAAGGTGCTTTGGGGGGCCTTATCGACGGGCGTCAAGATTGATATTGGGCCCTATAGATGTTCAGGGTGCAGGGCAGCTAGTGAAGACCTCGACCACCTTTTCATGGAATGCCGATGATTAGAGGCCTTGCAAGAAAATCGTGCAAATGGATACAAAGGTCGTGGAAGATTGGAGTTCTTAAAGAGGGATTTATGCCTTGGCAGCAAATAGATTCGAAGCTCTGCGCTTCTAATTTGTACTCAAATTATTAGATACTATTCTTTTAGTAATAGTTGGAAGGCGAGGAACTGCCGAGTCTTTGATAGAGACCTCTTGGTAGCTAGCTTCTCAGAGATTGTACAAGAAAGAAAGGCGATAATATATGTAGTAAGTAAAAGGCATAACTCGGATGATTGGCTTAGGGTGACCCTTGCCACCCGATCGAGCCTTTCTTTGTAAAGGATGTTTGCAATAGTAGGTACTTGTAAACGAAGCTTGGATGTAACCCTCTATCCCTCAAGGCTTGGCAAAGCTTGAGGCTGATTTGTAACCTATTGGTAACTTCAAAATACAATCACTGAAAATTGTGAGTTTTGTAAAATTAAAAATTAAAAATATTCACTGTTGTGAGTTTTTTTCCAAACAAAAAAGTCTCCTGGATTATAATTACCACATGAGTGAAGGGAAGTAAAATAGGGTACCTGACAATGGAAGGGAAGTACATTAAGTTGCAAGCCACGGGATGAAGGACAAGGATCTGCATGCAATTTCAAGTTTTGTCAATTTTATTAATACTGCTATGACATCAAGATTATTGAAATGTATGCTAATTGTGGGTTTAGGAGCCATTAAATGGGGATAGATGCCTGCAGGTAGAGATGCAATGATGATGTCAAAATGCGAGTTAATAAACCAAAATTGTAGTGCTCGACATGCTCTCCAGGCTTGTCTTTATAGCTCACCGAATCGGAGTTCGGATGGCCAATGCAATAATTTTCGGGGGCTGGTCCTGTTGTTTTTGGATCTACCTTGATATGTATGCTAGGAAAGTTGAATAACATTAAACAAGGGTCTGATTGCTACTGCTCAAAAAGGGATACAAAAAGTGCTTTGAAGTGCTCAAATTGGGCATTTAGTGCTCAATTTATGGTCGATTCAATTTTCTTTGCAGTTTCGAGCATCCATGAGTAGGGGAAATTAATATGGATACAGTTGAAGTTGTGCTTAGCAATGATTTAGTCATTATTATGGAAAAATTAGGAGTCTTGCAATTCTTTGATTGATATGTAAGCTTAATGCTATGCTTGGCAGTGTTTGGGGTCGATATGTATGCTTATCATGGTGCATCAGAAAGCATAGTCGTACTTAGCAATGGGAAAAGTATGTTAAATGTGGTGCCCTCACAAAAGCATCTCCTAAGCTTGCATCTTAAGGTCATGGGGGGGAGGGGGGAGAGAGAGAGAATTTGCGTTGAGATTGATGGTTCGAGGCTATCGGAGAAACATGATGTGCTAGGCAAGGCCTTGGTCGATATGTAAACAAAATGTGGTGCACTATGAGGGAAATGGCCGCCCAAAAAATCAATGGCCATCCAAAGGACCTCACAAACCAGCACCTTACTACCCTCAAGCTAATGGACATGCTAAGAAAACAAAAAAAATCTTATGCATAGAGCTTATGAAGATAATAATTGAATCAAGAGCAGAGTGGGATCAAAAACTACATTCAGCTTTGTCGGCATGTAGAGTAGCTTACAAAACATCAATTGGAAAAGCACCTTTTAACATGGTGTTTGGTCTTAATTCCATATTGCTTATAGACTTTATTAGCGGGTCGCCACGGCGGACGTCTATAACATAGCTTTCTGGCACTAACATAATGTTAATACTCAGGGAAGGGACTCAGATGGGGCACAAAGACTCTTTGAGGGTGTCAAGCTCAAGAACTGAACCTAAGGAATGACAATATCTCCAGCACATGCACATCTATCACTCTAGGATATGGTAACTTTCCTATGTCCTATGTCATTGCACTCTCACCGCACTCAGTCATCAACCTATTTCAGCACTCGCAAAGTCCAAATGCTACAAAACTTTAGGAGGAGGTCTTGGCGTGGCGCTCATATTTGCACAAGCGGTGATGATATTCATGCAAGTCAAAATTTTGGTCTGCCATATCATCAAGCGGACTTCCCACCCCTTTTCACCATGCCATGACAAGGACAGGGCAAGCTATTAAAGAATGAGGGTTTGCATGAAAAAAAAGAGGTGGAATGGGCATGAACGAGGAGAAAGCGGAAGTTGTAAGAAAAGGCACGAAGGGACTATCCATGGCTTGTTGAGGCAAAGAAGGAGAGTTGAAGGAAGGATGCCACGTAGGGGAGGAAATGGTGGTGAAGGAACAAGGATTTTTTGCATGAACGAGGAAGGGAGGGCATCCGCAAGAGCAAGCTCTCTCTTGAGATTTTGAAAAATATCCCCCTCGAGCTATCATGAAAGAGGGAGAATAGGAGGAGGAAGAAGGGGAGTTGGGAGGGACAAAGGGAACTTGTTCTCTCTCACTCACTTTCTCTCGCTCTCTCATTTTCTCTAGACCTGGGAGAAAAAGAAAGCCACTAGAGGAGGGAAATCGGGAGGAACAGAAGGGCTTGGTAGGAGGGAGTTCTTGCTCTCAAATTTGGAGGATAAAATTGTGAATAGCTCAAAGCTCTGACTCTCTCTCTCTCTCTCTCTCTCTCTCTCTCTCTCTCTCTCTCTCTCTCTCTCTCTCTCTCTCTCTCTCTCTCTCTCTCTCTCTCTCTCTCTCTCTCTCATCTTGGGAAAGTCAAAGCTATGGTGATAAGATTTGAATTGAGGGGCATATAGCGAAGTTCAGCTCTATGGAAAGGATATTTGAAGTGAATAAGCTCTTGGAGGCAGCCATAACTATGGAAATCAAGCAATGCAAAGGGGATATGATCTGCAAGAAAGGGAGCAAGAAGAACTCAATTGAGCAGAGGGCGGAAGATAAAATTTTAGGAATTGAAAAGCAAGGGAGTTGTAGAGGGTGGGATGTGCGTGTCGATTGCAGATTTCTTCCATTAGGCTCAGGATTTCCAATTAGGGTTTTTCAAATTAAGAGGCATACCGACGATGGCATCATCAATTTGTAACAAGGTTTTCATATATCAAAAATTGAAATCATCTACTGGTTTCCAGCATAAATAAAGCGTGAATATCTTCTTTCAATATGTTTTAGCCATTATTTATGATTTGAGTAATGATTTTCTCCCACAATTGCTCTCTAAACCTCACTATATCTTCTTGCTGACACTAAATCACTCCTTGTTACACTCGTTAAACTTGGTTTACGCCTCAGCTAATTATCTTTCTATAGCCAAAAGCTCAGCACTTTCTTGATCACCCTTGGAGAATCGCGCACTTCGACAACATGAGAAGATACTGCAAGTGCTAGTGGAAAAACATACCTATGCAAAGAGATGAGATGCTTCTGTGACCAACTATGGGGACAAGAGAATTTTCCAAATGGGGTTTAGATTTTGTAGGACCAATGGCACCTCCAACATATCATACATATGCTCACTACATAGTGGCTACATACTATTTGACCAAATGGGTAGAAGCAAAGGTAACACAACTTAACAATACGAGGATGATAATACAATTCTTTTATGAGAACATCTATACAAGATATGGGCTACCAATTGAGATAGTAAGCAATAGAGAGACTCATTTTATAAATAAAGTGATAGAAATTTTGCTAGATGAATTCATGGTAGCTCAGCGCAAACCATCACCTTACTACCCTCAAGCTAATGGACATGCTAAGAAAACAAATAAAATCTTATGCATAGAGCTCATGAAGATAATGATTGAATAAAGAGCAAAGTGGGACCAAAGACTACATTAAATTTTGTGGGCATATAGAGTAGCTTACAAAACATCAATTGGAACAACACCTTTTAACATTGTGTTTGGTCTTAATGCCATATTGCCCATAGATTTTGTTAGCAGGTCTCCATGGCGGACATCTATATCATAGCTTTCTGGCACTAACATAATGTCAATGCTCAAGAAAGCAACTCGGATGGGACACATAGGCTCTTTGAGGGTGTAAACTTCAAGAAGTGAACCTAAGGAACGAGAATATCTCCAACCCATGCAAATCTATCACTCTAGGATCTGGCAACCTGCCTATGTCCTATGTCACTGCACTCTCACCACACTCAATCATCGACCTATTTTAGAACTTGAACGAAGTCCAAATGCTACAAAAACTAAGGAGGTCTTGGCATGGCGCCCCTATTTGTACAAGCGGTGCTGATTTTCATGCAATTCAAAATTTTTGCATGAACGAGGAAGGGAGGGCATCCGCCAAAGCAAGCTCTCTCTCGCGATTTTGAAAAATATCCCCCTCGAGCTATCATCAAATAGTGAGAATAGGAGGAGGAAGAAGGGGAGTTAGAAGGGACAAAGGGAACTCATTCTCTCTCACTCACTTTCTCTCACTCTCTCACTTTCTCTAGACCTGGACGGAAAAGAAAGCCATCAGAGGAGGGAAATGGGGAGGAATGGAAGGGATTGGTAGGAGGGAGATCTTGCTCTTAAATTTGGAGGATAAAATTGCGAATATCTCAAAGCTCCGACTCTCTCTCTCTCTCTCTCTCTCTCTCTCTCTCTCTCTCTCTCTCTCTCTCTCTCTCTCTCTCTCTCTCTCTCTCTCTCTCTCTCATATCTTGGGAAAGGAAAAGCTATGGTGATAAGATTTGAATTGCGGGGCATATAGCGGGAGCTCGGCTCTATCAAAAGGATATTTGACATGAATAACCTCTTGGAGGCAGCCATAGCTGTGAAAATCAAGCAGTGCAAAGGGGATGTGTTTTGCAAGAAAGAGAGCAGGCAGAACTCGATCGCGCAGAGGGCGGAAGAGAAAAGTTTAGGAGTTGAAAAGCAAGGGAGTTGTAGAGGGTGGGATGTGCCTGTCTATTGTAGATTTCTTCCATCAGGTTCAAGATTTCC
The DNA here is from genome assembly GCF_014529385.1 of Adiantum capillus-veneris. Taxonomy (NCBI): domain Eukaryota; kingdom Viridiplantae; phylum Streptophyta; class Polypodiopsida; order Polypodiales; family Pteridaceae; genus Adiantum; species Adiantum capillus-veneris. The sequence goes on along the minus strand of NC_140955.1, from coordinate 133,379,183 downwards.
AATTGGGGTTTTTTAAATTAAGAGGCATATCGACGATGGAATATGCAACCAATTTGTAACAAGGTTTTCATATATCAAAAGTTGGAAGCCTCTACTGGTTGCCAACATAAAATCAAGTGTGAATATCTTCTTTCAAATTGTTTTAGCCATTATTTATGATTTGAGTCATGATTTTCTCCCACAATTGCTCTCTAAACCTCACTATATCTTCTTGCTGACAGCAGAAGCTCAGTGCTTTCTCAATTGATCTTGGAGAATCATGCACTACAGCAACATGAGAAGATGTGGCAAGTGCCAGGGGACAAAGGTACCTATGCAAAAATATGAGATGCCTCTATGACCAATTATGGGGGCAAGAACATTTTCCAAATGGGGTTTAGATTTTGTAGGACCTATAGCACCTCCAAAATATCATACAGATGCTCAATACATCATAGTGGCTACATACTATTTGACCAAATGGATAGAAGCAAAGGTAACACAACTTAACGATATGAGGATGACATCACAATTCTTGTATGAGAACATCTTTACAAAATATGGGCTACCAATTGAGATAGTTAGCAATAGAGAGACTCATTTTATAAATGAACTGATAGAATTTTTGCTAGATGAATTTATGGAAGCTACTACGTCCCTCAAGCTAATAGACGTACTAAGAAAATAAATAAAATCTTATGCATAGAGATCATGAAGATAATAATTGAATAAAGAGTAGTGTGTGACTAAAAACTACATTCAGTTTTGTGGGCATATAGAGTAGCTTACAAAACATCAATTGGAACAACACCTTTTAACATGGTGTTTGGTCTTAATGCCATATTGCCCATAGATTTTGTTAGTAGGTTGGCACGGTGGACATCTATAGCATAGATTTTTGGCACTAACATAATGTCAATACTCAAGGAAGAAACTGGGATGGGGCATAGAGGCTCTTTGAGGGTGTCAACCTCAAGAAGTGAACCTAAGGAATGAGAATATCTCCAACACATGCAAATCTATCACTCTAGGATCTGGTAACCTGCCTATATCCTATGTCACCACACTCTCACCGCACTTAGTCACCGACCTATTTCGGCAGTGGAACGAAGTCCAAATGCTACAAAACTTTAGGGGGAGGTCTAAGACACTTAAGTACACTGACTTACCAAGTTTCTTTGCAATCCAAGGAGGTATCAAAATCACGATCCATCATGATCAATGTCCTGAAAACTGCAATAGAACATATAGACAATGTCGCCCTAGGGTCTAGGAACATTGTCCTATGGTTGGAATGCCAAAAAATAGTCATCAACATACTCAAAACAATGGAATTAGCCTACTAACGTGTAGTCAGAAATCACAACAGAATCAACAATGAATATACTTGAATGAAAGAGCAAATGACAAGGAGCACATTGCAAGTTTTGGAATCAAAATGTGATTACCAGATCTTAGGTTATGGTGATTACAAGTTTCAAGAGAGTAGCCTCTCTTAGCCATACGTACAAACTCAAAATTTGATAATGATAATGTGTCCTCTTTCCACTTTACAACATAGACTTTATACCTAGGGCTCTTTTTGGCATTTGCCAACTTTACAAGACTCAAAATTTATTATAGACTTTACAAATCCACTTCTCATAGATTTCCCATCAATAATTAGAGAGTATCAAATAATTACAAGGCTTCTCAAAAAAATAATGAAGATATATCAAAATTTTGGGCTCATGGAAGAAGGGGTCAACTCCAAGGGCACCCGCCATCTGGTTTGACTTCCAACATTCCTCACTTCCTAGTCTTTGCACTTCCTTGTGCAAACTGTCTTTGGCTGCTTTGCTATGCCTCCAGGTTATCTTTTTATTGCTTTGATTGATCTAAATGTAGCTTCTTTAGTAGTCTAATGTACATTTCTCAAGTGCGCAAGTGAGCAGAGTAAACTTTTTTGCTCGTGCTTAAATCTCCACCTTTGTAGCCAGTTCTTTGAAAGGATTATTGTTCAATGTTCTTTTATAATTTATATGTTTGGCAGAAAGACTCTTTGTCATGGGATTGAAGATGGATGAATCGAGCTTGAAGAACCCAATCATGAATGCGTCCTCAAATTTTTTCATGTGGTGAGATGGCAAAAACATGACGTGGGCATACAACCCCATGATCATATTTTTGTTGGGAATATTTGTCTCTATATTCTAGCACAAGATGCTGGTTCCTTTTGACGAAGACCTGCCATGGATGTTCTACTGCTTTGATATCTTCAAGTGCGGTGATGCATGTGATTAGCATCTTTAACACTAATAGATTTGACACATTTGAAAGTTGGTATCCAATGCCACATTCATGTTGAGGAATAAAAAATAAAAAAATAAAAAAATAAAAAAATAAAAAAATAAAAAAATAAAAAAAATATATATATATATTATATCATTATAAGAGTTGTTTAACATCTATATCAAGTTGGTTCATGGTAGTGATCATTGTTGGCCTGGAAGTAGTCTTTGCATGCACACATTTAAAAATCATAATAGTATGGATACAAACGTTACATTTTATTCAACCGATTTGAAGTCTATGGCGGCAAATGCACATCTGACACAATTTAACACTAGTTCTGTAATTGGACACTTAAGTGTCTTGTTTTTCTACCAAGTTTTGGCAATTTATTTGTCAAGTTAGAAAGAAGTTTTTTCCACCTTGCTTCTACCATAGATTAGTTATGAGGGAAAGAAAACACTGGATTTTTTCTCCATATCAAAATACAATCTGTATGGAGAGAATTTTGGTAAGTTCTAAGACATAAATTTTAGTAAAATTTTCAAGCTATTTTGCCAAAAAATCATAAAATTATTATATCTTTTTGTAGAGATGGCCTTTTTTATGTTTATAAAAGCCAAGTGTTAGTACTTAGTGTAACAAAACAACGGAATGAACGTCAAAGATAAGTTTTCAAGTCACATGCAAGCTATAGACATAATTTCATACTTGCACGTGTGCTGAATAAGAGCATAATTTTGGTCTTCCCAAGGTCCCCTCATGAAATTCTTACTATTCTAGTTCAATTTGACAACTACAAATGACTTTATATGTTTAAACCAAGAAAATACGTATTGTTTGGGCTCCCTAACTCACTTAAATTTCGTTGCTTGAACTCTATCTTGAATTCTTTATCGTACAAAAACTCTTGAAAATCTTGATTTCTCCATAATAACATTGAAACCAAGGTTTTAGGCACCCAATTGTGTATGTACCACGTACTTTGATACATTTAGTTGATCTACATGGGAAGTTTGATATTATTTGAGGTTTTGAATGCTTATGTCTCAAGACTGAAAATATGAAAGTTTTCTCTTATGCAGTTTTGAATATTTAAAATGATCCAATAATTGTTGCATACCAAAGCCCTTCTACTTGCCACCTTGAGTTCTCAATGGAAAGGGAAAGCAATGTATCACTTTCTAAAACTCACAAATACATTAGAAATATATTTTTCTTTGTATATAATGATATGCTTGTAATGATCATATCAAACACATGGAACTTTCTATTATTTTATACACTCCAAAGTCAAATTTTTTGCACATGAAACTTTCAATTATCTATATAAAAATTGTGGAAGTTAACTTCATTTTTTCTTGAGCTTATAAAGACGATTTCTTCAAAGCGTTAACCGTAGCCTTATGAGGGTCAACTTGATGAGTATAGTTCTTAATCATGATAGATTCTAAAATGCAAAGTTATATTTTTAAAAGACCCTCTAGCTAGCATATTTAAGCATATCAAAAGGGTTTTCTTAAATAAACCATCTAATGCAAGTAACATTTAATTTAAATTTGTTTAAAAAGGACACTTAAAGTGTCCTATTTTGGTACCAAACTAGTGTTAATGATCTTTACGTAGAATATATAGTTGATCTATGAATTTAAACACAAAAGGTGATAAACTAATGTCCATATGTGCTTTCCACCTTTGGTAGATTATGTGAGCATTGTCTCATGGTTTATGCTTCTTGGTGTGTACCACTACTTGTTTACATAGAGCCCAATTGGCAAACAATTAATTATGTGACTTCCATGTGTGAGAGGTCGATATGTGATGTGTATAAGAGAAAGCTTGACCCACATATGGAGCTCTACAAAGAGGGAACTCTAGATTTTAAGACCCTGACTTTAAGGTGAGTTTGGAGTCACATGCACTTGCACTACACCTTTAATTTGTACTTCTACTCTAGCTCTATTCTAAAATGCTAATCAAGTTTAATTTGTGTCTATTCTATAGATTAGTGTGTGATTTGATTAAATGTGAAATTAGTTGCTAATTTTCATTGCCTAAGTGATAAATGGCTCTTTGCTTTAGCCATCATAGCCATGAACTGGCATCAAAGCTTAAAAAAGTTCAGCAATTGGTTAGTTATTAAATGTACTAGGTTAATATCACTAGGTTGGTAACCTAACAGGACATAAAAGTGTCCTTTCAGGGTTTTGAAAAAAACCTCCAAAACCATAGTAGATCCACTCATTTTGTAAAATCCTTTCATGAGGTCATAGTTCAAGGCCTACTACACATGGAAAAAATAAGAAACTTGTAAAATTTCTCATCTTTTGGTCACACCAAGCCTCCAAAGTTGATGGACCAGTACATTTTCATCAAAACAGTCATTTCTTACGTTTTGTTGCATAAAAGTAAGATTAGGGATTTTTGTAGGACTTGAGATAAATTCCCTATTTAACTTCAATGGGTTGGTGATCAGAATATATGATTGCTTCTCACTCACTATTTTTTGTTTTGCCAAAATAAATAGGTACAAAAAAGTTGATTTTTTACCATTCTGCAAACCTATCATCAAAGTTTCTATAGCCACGCTGAATAAAAATAATATATGCATGTTTTCTTAGTTCCCTATTGTCCTCTATATTCATAAGGAGCCATGGAGCATGTCAAAAGAATAATACATCTCTTACCAAGGGGAATCTTGGGGACAAAGATGAAGTGCTAAATACAGCAAACATGAAAAAACTAGGTTCAACATTATGAGTTGTAGAATCCCATAGAAACTATTCAATATCTAGCCAAATTTTATCCTTATGACTAGATATGGTTACTACCTACAAAATGCATGTAGTTGTCACAAGAAACTAACAATATTGAAAAAGCTATACTTGATATATTAGAATGTTTCATTTTCTTCTATAATTGAAAAAATCAACCATCGTTGTCTACTATGAAAAATAGGGTATTAGGTGCCCCAAAACTCAAGGAATATTAGCTTTATGTTACAATATGTGACATAGAAAATCAAATCTACATTTGGATATCATGAAAGCCACCAAAAAAAATCATAGAAGAGCTAAAATTGGCTAAAAAACAGGATTTGATAATTTTTGTAATTTGGTCATAACTTACAACTTTAACATTTATTTCTCCCTAGAAGCATCATGACATGTTGAGGACTACTAAAGATAGTTCTCTAGCATTATAGACCTCACAAACATGAATTCTAGAGTGGTATAGTTGCAAAAAGTTGAAAAAAGCCAAAAACAGGACCCATGTTTTCACACAGTTTAGGTTGTGAAATGTTGTGCAAGGACAAGGTTAAAGATGGAATTGATATTCCAAAAAAATGTCAAGTTTTTTTCAGCTCATGAGACAACTTTCTAGACAGATAGCACCTCCAAATCCATTTTGAAACTCTTGACATAATTCAAGGAAAATGGTCACTTAATAGGACATAAAAGTGTCCCATTACCAACCTAGTGTTAATCATTTTCCTAATCAATGACTAATTGCCATTGTTCTTCATTGGATGATTAGGGTTGATTAGAGGAGCATTAGGTGTGAGCTAGAGCATTTAAGAATTACTTTTTTTGGTTTCAATGAAAACATTTACTAACTACTTTCACAAACACACATTGAATAGATAATATCTACTTCTCATATATGTAAGTCTATCTTGAATTATCACTAATTTTTCTATCATAATAAAAAATCCTTCCACAAATATTCTCACAAACTCTCACAACTAGAGCCGTGGTGTCTTCCCATCATACTCATACGTAGACTGTGACCCAAAATTTAACATACAAGAGCAACAACCATGTGCCACGAAATTTCAAAACGCATCCATATACCATAGTCAATGCCTCAAAATTGCTTCTATGGAGCACCCACTAGCCACAACATTGAAAACTACCCAGGATGGAAAGGTGCACACTTGTGGTTGTGTGTGTGACGCACACGAATCCACCCACCTATGCTTGCAAATGTGCACACTTGTGGTTGTGTGTGTGTGTGCGTGTGTGGGTGGGTGTACGCGCACAATCCACCCACCTATGCTTGAAAAATGACAACACAAATCAATAATTGATTAGTCTCTTAGTCAAACACCATGATCATATCCACAAAATGAAGCATCTAAATTTGCAAATTAAGTATTCACATGATCAAAAGTCAGCTTGCAATTAGTGAAAAGTTAATCTAAGTAGAGAATTATACACACAAATTAGTTGAATTTTAGTATGCACTTAGTGTGTGCAGGGGAAAAAAAACAAAGCTCATGGTCAAACATGTAGCAAAAGCTTACAAAAAAGGTGATTTCTATCAACACTTGTCATCCATTTTTCTAGGAAAGAAAATAGATTTCTAGCTAGCATAAGGGTGACTTGGTAGCCACGTCCCTAAGTGGTTCTCTATTTTTGATATATCAAATTAAATTATTATACAAGATGGTTATCAATATTAAGTTTAACGAATAGACGATATATGAAGGCGAACACACCAAGCTTTGGAGTTATCACAATGAAGAGTAGACAAAATATTGATTGATCATGCTCCAAACAAAGAACCCAAAGCATAATATTGAACAATAATTATTACACACCTGATGTGAATCGTTGTGTTACTATGTATAAACAAACGAAAAAACAAGAAAGAGAGAGAGAGAGAGAGAGAGAGAGAGAGAGAGAGAGGGAGAGAGTATTCACATGACAGACAAGAGCGCACGCAGTCAACGAGCATGAGTTTAACCATGAATGGATGTCATTGTGTTAGTGTTTTTGAAGAGCTATGTTGCCATTATCCCAAAATGTAAGAATAATCTCACGGTATTCATCTATGTAAGTAAGTGGAGGCGTGTCTCTTTCAAACAATTTATCCCAATCATCCCATTTTTTTCTAATTCATTCTCATGTGATCTTTTTCTAAATTGAGCCTAATCTTCAAGATATTTTTCCACCTTCTATGAGACTCATCCACCATTTATACGATTCAGAACCTAAGTTCATACTTGCCTTGAGTACTTAGTACTCTAGAGGAGACCTTTTAGATCTATGCAAATCTTGCCATTTTTGCAAGGAATTATAACTAATATTTTTTTCACCATTAATCTAAGGTGATTTCACATGTTTTACAAGAAATTTTTTCTCTGTCCATACACTATGAAATCCTCTAACTGTTCGCGGTCTTTTATCGTGTTTTGTAGAGAGAAGGTCCAAAATCAATTGGAGAGGGAAGAGAGAGGGGAGGGGGGGGGGGGGGGTCTTTCATTTCAAATATTACCACATTTATTTTCACGATTATTACCGTGATCGTTACCTATGTTATTGTCACAAGTATTACCTCGGTTCTTCTCGAAGCACAATTTAGCACCTAAACATTCAACTTAATTTTGGCTTAAACATTCCCTCCCCCTCAAATTTTGGTGTTTCCCTCCCTCTTAATAAAAATTAAAGAACATGATATTAAAATTTTCAAATTTAAAATCTATGTGGGATTACACTTGGTTACAGCTAAACTAATCACTATCACTTGATTAACATAATTTAACATGCTTCAAAAAATTGGAGAGAGGAAGAGGGGGGAGAGAGAGATGAATGGATGACACGACCAAAAATTTCATAATTTAAAGTATACAAAATGTTTATGAATCATCTTCTAAAATATCCCTACAAGAAGCATCATCCCATTCTAAACCCATGGCTCTTAAATCAATAAAGAGAGAAATAGAATTGTCATTTGTGGATGCATTGGCTTCATCATCTTTGAATTCTTCTTCCTCCATCTCATCATGACAATCATCCTTGCTAAGACTTGTATCCGCTAGACTTGAATCATTGATCTCCCTCTCCTCTGTCTCCCCTTCATCCAAAGTAGGAGGTGGAAGAGGGTCGCAGATGGTCTCTGTTGAAAGGACGCCCTTTCAACAACGTCTCCACAAAGATTCCATTTAGATTCCTCAAAGATTCTAAAGATTCCACATGAAGATGGTGATGAAGTAATGAAGATGAAGATGGATGCTGCAACATGAAGATATGAGTTCATGGACGTCATCGAATATCCCGTTATTATTATTTTGAGCCATTACGGCCACTTTTGTAATGTTTACGGGAACCTCGTATTTTAAATCGGCACTTGTATTTTGGCCGCAGATGCTTGTATCATGAGTAAAGCCAACTCAGTTTCTTGTAATTAAGCTATGTAGAAGCCTAGGGACAATTCAGGTCATTTGGCCGGACATTAGGTTTGAAGGCTTTGTATATAAGCTGAAACCTAAGGCTTTGTAAAAGACACATTACGTTATCTCAATTAATATACAGTCGTGGGTTCTGCAGCACACAGTAGTGAGCTTCACGTACACACACCGTCGCGCACACTAATCACATTGCAGTTATGAGAGTAGGAGCGTGTTAGCGCGTCGACACAAGCAATGCAAGCCGAGGACCACATCACGAGCCCGCCTGCTACGAGCTATATTTGGTCGTAAGTACCTCAAACGACATCCGTTTTGAATGATCGAGTAGTCATTAGAATCAGGGCGAGAAGCTCTTCGTGTTGATGTCTTTGTAGATCAGTTTCGGACACTTTGGAAATTGCTGTTTTGGGTCTATCGCGACAGCGATTAGAGGTCTTATAGTTATGGTTTTCAGGGTTTAGGTGTTTGGCCACATAGGATATGTCCTTGTGAGTCTTACCCTCCGATTTCGAGTCATTCCGATATGATTTGAGACTGTTTCGAGCTTGTAGTGTTTCGTAGGATGCGCTGTCTGTTTCTTTGCTTTATGGTAGTGTTGTGGTAGGATTAGTGATTGTAGAGTGTTGTTCGTGTCTAGCTCAGGGTTGACAACCCATAGATTGCCTCCATGCACTAGTCGGGTCAGCTACGTCCTCGGATTGACAGTTTGTTGGTCTGTGTTCTCGCTGTGCTCCATTGTCCGTCGCGGCGTACCCGCTAACATTGGCGTCGTTGCCGGGGACGAAGCGCCTAAACTAGCGTAGACCACATCACTCGTGTTTGACAGTATAGCGTTTCTCTAGAGTTTTCTAGAGTGTTGTCACCATTTGCCTTCTTAGTGGGAAGTCAGAGAGCGGATCTCTTGACTGAGGCATAGCCAGGGAGCGTGCGTCTCGCCGAGGTGGTCCACCATGAGGTTGAGGTATGGTTATATTATTTTGTTGTGTGTTTAGATTAGGTTTTATGGTTTGTGTGTTTGGTTGTGACTTATGGTTGTGAAGAACTTGAAAGAGAAAAAAACGCAAAGAAAAACGCAAAAGGTAAGCAGGAGGCTATTTGCTTGCCAGAAAGCAAAAACAACCATTCAACCATCCAAAGTAGGACTTTAGGTAGTGTAGGACATCTAATGTTGATCTAGAGCAATTTTGACATGAAAATGTGCTTGAAAATACAAAAGGCAGAATTGTGCTGATTATGGTAAAAGTGCTCTAAAATGGTCGCTTGAAAGCCGATTTGAGTGCTTGTTTTTGCATTGGAGACCTTAAGGTAGGGGGAAACCACAGATTTGGTCCAATCCCAAAACCAACAAAAAAAAACCCAAAAAACAAAAATTTGAAACCAAATTTGCAATTTTCAAAAAAAAAAAGTTTGACCTCAAGACCTTGTTTGCATATGCTCTAGAGCTTGTATGTGAAATTTCAAAGCATTTGCATCAGTGCTTGTGCAGTGCATCTAAGTGGGAATTTGCTTTTTCTGAGTGTAAGGAAGGGAACTGTGAAATGCTTGAATCCAAAGGAAAAGAAGTCCAAATTGAATGAAACTTTGGGGATAGGCTTCTAAGGGCATTGGGAACCAAACTGTCCAAAAACAGAGAAAAAAATACTTTCCAGTGGCTCTCTGCCTAGTCTATCGCGATAGACTGGTGAATTGGAGATAGACTCACAAACAGGCAAAACCCCTCATACCACAGGTAAAACACATCAATACAAGGCTGCTCCCAAAAATTGAGTGTACTTGGACACCTGCTTGACCACTAAACCTCAAGTCTGGTGTTTATATTCTAAGTTCAGAGACACAGTGGTAAAAAGACCTTGACCAATAGCCCAAACATTGCACAACTTTGTGTATTCACTATACAGAGGATAAGGAAACTAGTTGTGAAGAGAACTTTGTAAAAAGACCAAAACTGGGAAACTTTATGAGCCTATCGCGATAGGTTGGGGATATTTAGTTGTGGACCTTATTTGCAAATCCCTCCTAGGGATAGCTTAAGCAGAGACTACATAGCATACACACCAAATTTCAAGGTGTTTGGATCACTAGAAGTGAATCTAAAGCCCAGATAGAGATTCAGGTTCTGACAAAAACACTAAAAATGGCCCAAAACACAAACCAAGTGTCCAAATTGCATGAAATTTGAGGGATAGACACAAGAGAGTAAGGGGAATCTAAAAGTGAAGTCACAATTTTGAGTTGACTTTTCCTGCACAATCTGCCTAGTCTATCGCGATAGAATCATGACATTTTGAGTGGGACAGTTTTTGGAAATTGTGACTAGATAGCTTGAATCCACTCCTCACCTAGACCTTAACCATCATTTCAAATTTGAAATTGGACATCAAGAAGACCACCAAAGCACTTGTCTAGTGTTTTGAGTCAGACTTCAGAGACAAATTGGGTAAAGGGACTTGACCAAATTTCCAAACCTTGTGAAACTTGGTATACATGATCTACAGAGGGTAGGGAACACATCTATGAAGAGAAAATTTGAAAAAAGTGTCATTTTAGCATACTTGGTGAGTCTATCGCGATAGACTAAGAACCCAGTGATAGAAACAGAATTTTTCAAAAACCTCTGTGGCATAGCTTGGAAAGGTGCTATCAAGGACAAATAAACATTTTGAAGTCATTTGGACATCAAAAAGTGGGTCTAAGACCATTTGAGAGGATTCAACTTGTGGAAAACACCAGATCTGGTCTAAATGACAAAGTAAAAGTCCAAACCACTTGAAAATTGGCAGGAGGACTAAGGAGAGGTGTTGGAACACAGTGGTATAGTCAAAGTTCAAGTTTGATCTATAAAAGGGGTTCTTGCTTAGTCTATCGCGATAGACTCAAAGCAGGGCCAAAGAAACTGAATTTTTCAAAACCCTCTGGAGCATAGCTTGTTTAGCCTCTCAGGAGGTTACACACAAAATTTGGTGGATTTTCGACATTGGGAAGTAATCCTAAGTCTATTTTCTAGTGATCAGATAGACTCAGAATTCTAGAGTTGGAGTTAGAGACCTAAGAAAAAGTCCAAAACAAGTGGAAATTGGTGAGCAAGGTGTACAGAGCATAGGGAACACAATGGTGAAGAGAAATCTGGAAAATTTTCAAAACTGAAGAATCTGCTGAGTCTATCACGATAGACTAGGGTTTTTTCACAAAAATTGAAATTTTTGAAAATTGACCTTAGGGCCTTGTTCTACATGTTGTTGTGAGCCTATGGTTAAAATTTGAGTAAATTTGGAGCATTGTAAGTGCATCTAAGAGGATTACTTCATAAGATCAGAAAAGAAACTGTTGTTTGATGCAATTGGTTGAAACTTGGTGAGTAGTATCTCAAGAGAAGGGGGAACTCAAATCTGTAAAAACAATGGAACAATTGTATCCCAGTAACAATCTAGTGAGTCTATCGCGATAGACTCAAAAATTCACTGTAGAAAAATCAAAATTCAAATCTGACTTCATATTTGGGTTTAGAAGGCCCATTATACCCTGTACACAAAGTTTGAGTGCATTTGGACATCTGCAAGGGGTACTTGGTGAGTCTATCGCGATAGACAACTGAGGAAAAAATTTTGAGTAAATTTTTGAAACCAAGTATACCACTGGGTTTATCATTGCCTAAGGAGTGCACACACCAATTTTGGGCTCAAACTGACCACTTGCAAAAACATCAGATAGAGCAACTTTCCAAATTACATCTCACTGTTTTGGTCATAACTTTCACATACGGACTCCGATTCCAAAACTTTTTTTATCAAAACGTAGCTTGAGAGCAGCACTACAGATCTTAGAGTAAATTGACCAAAATGCATCCGGAAGTCAAGGGTGTCTAAAACCGACAATTTGAGAGAATTGTGAGAAAACGCTCATGGTTTTGGACATAGTTTTGGATTTTCCATGACCAAAACACTTGAACACACTGAGAGAGGTATTGCTACAGCAAGCTAGATCTGTTAAGCCTAGAAGTCATGTCTACATCAGACTCAGACTCAGCTTATACAAGCACATGGATTGCAGGGATAGATGAGCACCCGCCCAGAATAGATCTTCCAAACCTACAGTACATAAAGACCAATTTTGTGGAGAGAGTTTGGACGTATAACCATGAAAGTGAAGGACTATATAGGTATATTAATGGAAATCAATTCAACCTTTACAGTTGCTTAGAGCCTTACCCAGATGAGCTGACAGAATACAAGCTCTTACATGTCTATATATACGAGGTCGACCGACAATGGACATCTTTATTTGTTGACAAGTATGGACGAGAATATAGAGCTGTAGAAAGCACAAATCCGCGAACCAAATTAGAGATGAGTGGATATTTGGTCAATAAAAGACCTCAGATACATCCACCAAACACAGGAACCTCTAAGAGAATTCCAAAGAGGGGACCACCACTGGATTTCCTCCTAGAGCGATAACGAGAGATGAAACGATACCAGAGAGGAGTATGGTTCCATACTTTGCACCCCAAAGTATAAGACCATCTCAGCTAAGAAAATGGGTAAATAGAAATTACAATGGCATAGGAGATCCATACGCCCATGTCTCGGCTTTCAAGCAAGTCCTACGAGCAGAACGAGTAGAGGACTTCCACACGCGTATGAGGGTTTTGGACTTACATTGGAGGACAATGCACAAGTATGGTTTGAACTATTGAACCAGAGAGATTTCACAACCATTGAGAAAATGTTGGATGAATTTTTTCAAGAATTCACCAAGAGAGGCATAAAACATAACACCCTTCCTAAGATTCAGGAATTTAAACAAGGCGAAACAGAAACATTGCGATATGCAATACTGCATTTCAAGCAATATGTTGCTAGATGTCCTACCCAAGAGTTACCCACGCCAGAAAGTTAGATCCTATGCTTCATCAGAGGACTTATGAATGAGAATCTCCAAAAGGACCTACACGTGAAAAGATACCAAATCTTGGAAGAGGTGACCAAAGCGGCGGTTGACCTAGTTGACAATTGCGAATTCTATGAAGAGGTTCAGAAGAAGATGAATGATGCGAGTGAGGAAAAGAAAACCGCTGATTTTGAGGATCAAATAGGGAATCTAGGACAAAACCAAGTAAATGTTGAGGAGCAAATCATAGAGAATGTGATGCAACGCATCAACCACTCTGACAGCGTACCAGCCTATAGAGTTCCTCAACGACGTAGGTGCATGACATGTGGAGGGGACCAACCAATGCAACATTGTCCTGACTATAGACCTAAGACTCCACTAGGGTTTGAGCATGTTATGTCTCAACTGCCTAAATATCATCCTGTAGTGGAACAAGTGTTCTTAAGTGAAAGACCCATAGCTGCTAGAAATGCATATGTGAGTCATGAGCTTCAAATAGAAAGAAATGTGGTAGATCAGAGGCCACTTCAAGGTCAATATCAAGTATTTCCACAACAACCAATACGTCCATGTGACAGATGTGGTAGTAGTGATCACTTGATTAAGGATTGTCCACACCATGATATCATGATAAATGTATATTGTAATGAGTGTGCAATCACACATATGATTTTGGATTGTCCTAAGAATCCAAGAAAGAAAGGTAAAATGCAACCACATGTTACCTTTCCTTCTACCAGCAAATCAGAGAAAGAACGAGCCGCAACAAAAGGAGAGAAGACAACAACAACAGAGCAAGAAACAATTGCAAAAGAACAGGTGCTTAAGCAACAAGAAGATGAAAGTAAACAAGTTGCTCCAGTAAACGTTGTCACAAGAGCACAAGCAAAAGTGCAAGAGCAGAAGCCTACAGATGGAGAGACTAGTAAGAGTTCCAAAAGCCGTAGAAACTCTAGACGAGCAAGAAGGACTAGAATGAAAGCGAGACTAGAAAGGGAGAAAGGAGAAGAAAAGGCTGTTACAGCTGAGTTGGAAACAACTCAAGAGCAGCAGACACAGCAAAGGGAAGTTGAAACCCTTAAACCAGCTGAAGCACCCAAGAGTGCTAGTTTAGGAGGATCTGTCCTAGTGGACAAAGTGAATGAGCCTTTAGACGCGATTTTAGAGGCTTATGAGGCTAGATTGGCAAATAGACAGACCTTAGAACAAAGATGGATGACTTATCCTTAACCTGAACTAGAGAAGCAGAGGCTAGAAATGTGTAAGAAGCTCATTGAAACTGCTCAAGCATTGCTAGAACCACCTCCACCAGAATTGAAGGATAGGATAGTCACCCCAGTGTAAAAAGACGAGAGCATTAAAGTAGACGAATTGCCTAGAGAAGAGGTAGATCATTGGGAAGAACCATTGCCAAGGTCACAAGACTCGAGGGTAGTCTAAAATACAACAGATGAATCAATGAGGGATTTCCCACCCTATGTTCCTATAGTTGAGGAGCAGTGGCCAGAGGAGTTATGGAAGGCTGTCCGAGATGCCCAAAAAAGAGAAGAGGATGCTAGACCAGCACCATTTCCTGAAATCACATTAGATAGACCACAAATGAGTGTTGATGCGAGGTCATATGATGGTGACATAGGATCGGTAGCCTCCGAAGACAGTAGACCTGCATCGTTAAGAACTTTGCCACAGTACATGGGAGATTTTGAGGCAAATTCTGAGATTGTGAGAGTTCCATCACAGAGGCTAGGGGGGACAAAAGAATTGGACACAAAAAATTTGACTGACTTGCTATCCACGCCAATGAAGTGCACAATTACATTGGCAGAACTTTTGAAAATCAGACCAAGTATGTGGACGGATATAGGAAAATGCTTGGAAAAAATTGGGATCAAAAGCCCGTTAAGGTTCCTAGAAAAAGAGCTAGATGAGATCGAGAAGCCTAGATCAAATGTAAGACCGGTACCTCTGAACAAAGTAGGAGAGTACTGTGAGGGAGAAGATGGTAATGCCACTTTGCCTGTCGAGTACAATGAGATTGAAACAAAAGCTATACTTGATAGCGGAGCAAGAATTGCCATAGCAACAAAACGAATATGGGAGAAATGGGGTAGGCCCGCCTTTAGAACAACCCGAATAAAATTAAAGTTAGCGGATGGGCATGTGGAAAGACCCATGGGATTGCTAGAAGCGATAGTGGTGTCTTCTTGCGGTATAGAGTATGTGCATACTTTTGCCATAGTTGAGTTTGGCAAGAAAAATAACTATGAAATCATCCTTGGAAGACCATTCATGAGACAACTCAAGATGGTACAAGATTGGGGTTATGATTATCTATACTTGAGACATGCTGAAACCACAACACGTGTAAATATGAGAAATCATATGTAAATATGTGACTAGAACGCCCATGGAAGATTTTGATTCTACAACACAAAGTGGATCAACAGACCATCCGTGGATGGGCAAAAAGAAAGAAATCTGGATGTGCGGAGTATCGGAGTGTAGTGACTTTGGGAGAAATGAGAATGCCTTAGAGAGGTTCTTAGAAGATGATGCTTACATAAGAGAACCTTTTCCAGAAGAGGTGTTAGAAACTCTAGAGTGGACTCAGATATTGGCTACTTTGGATGTCTATGTTAATGAGACCACACCAACAAAATTTTGCGATGAGAATGGGTATGACATAGTCCCCTACTACATGCTAAGGGTTATGGGTGAGACAGAGGACGAATTTGAGTATGAGTTCGAAACAGGGTTATCAGCTATGGGGATAGCACAAAACCAGACACCTAGCCTGAATACTGGTCATATAGAAATAGGTGCTCTTTGCGATCAGTGTGCGATAACACACTTGATTACAAACTTTCCAACTCGAATGCATAGTACAAAGGAAAAGCCGCAAGTCAACGAAGCAAAGTTGCACGAAGAAGGGCTAAGATCCAAAGAAGATGCTTCAGGTCCAGCGCGTACAAACGAGCAATATGAAGACTTGGAATCAATCAAAGAAGAGGTGCAGCAAGTGATAGGAAGTTCAGACACTATTGGTGACATTTCAACAGCTAAAGTCGAGGAAGAAGAGCCTATGACTCTACAGGAACCAAATGCTGATTTTGTCTCTCCAAAAGACATATCAAAGGAAATGGTGGTCAAGCAGGAGACACACAGATGAACTCAGAAGTGTGAACAATGAAGAAGAAGACGACAAGGAGTCCAGGCCAAAGATTGCTCAAGTCACTCAAGAGAACACAGGCAATCTAATACCAAAGAAGATCAACTTTTTGCTAAGTGCACAAGACGAAGTCAAGATGAATTTTATGGCAGAAATTGATACAAATTCCATGAATAATGTCATGTCATATGGCATGTGGTTACTTCTAGGTAAGCCAAAGCTTTATGATATTCAGATAAAGGTAAATCTCTCACTTGAAGTGGATGTTATAAGTATGGGGATTGCAGAAGCTACTGTCCAACTACACTCACAGAATGTCAAAGAAAAATTCTTGGTGGTAGATTCTCGAAAAATGGGAACACACTTGATTTTGTCCAAGCCATGGGCACAAGTCTGTGAAGATGAGCCTGAATCTTCAACAATGGTCACCACGACAAGCTATCAAGTGGCAACAGAGGTCAAGCCTACAACAGTTCAAAGATTCTTGGCTATTGAAAAAGGCAAAGCTAAAGTAAGCCCACGGTCTCTATCCCAGCCAATGCAAGTGCAAGACAAAGCCTCTACATCAAAAGCCAAACCATCAACAAAACAATGGAAACCCAAGAAAAAAGTCTATCAACCGAAGTTTCCATCGCCCGAAAGTCTCCAAAGGAAGTCAAAATAGGTCAACCAAGTGCTAGTATCCAAGGCACAAATTAAAGTTAATGATCCAATTTGGATACAATCACATGAACAACCTCAACAAGCAAAGGTAACAGGATGGATCACATCAAGCGCGTCAATTATTGCACAAGGCTACAAGAAAGGAAATTCAGATGTTTGGGTCAACAAGCCCAAGATGACAGCCTGGTGATATCCATCCCATGACAACCACTCAGTCAGGAATCAACAAAGCCATCAACGCCAATCACATAACTCAACCAAGAGAAAGGGCAGGTACAAAAAGCAAAAGAGAAGGTCTTCCACTAGACAAACCATACGACAAGTCTGGGTAATGAAGTCAGAATTCTACCAGAATACCCAACAAAGTCAAGTGAAGATCACCTCCAAGCAAGTCCAAAGATTCATTCCAGTCGAGTTACTCGAAGCACAAGGATTCTATGAGGGTAACTTTCAAATCTGGTTACCTAAGGTAGTAGCTTATCAAGAAATCACCCAGGAAAAGCAAGAAACATCAAGAAATCAAGAGCAGCCACCCGCTACACCCAAGAGTACTACAACCTATAGATGGATCCCTCGTCAATTACTACAAGAGCAAGGCCTTTACAAAAGTAACAGCCATATTTGGAAATTAAAGACAAGGTACCATCAAGTCAAAGAAGAAACAAGGCAAGTGGCAAAGGACATCACACGAGGCCCAAGAACAATGTGGGTTCCAAAATCCGCTATTGAGGCTCAACAACAAGAAAGATACACAACTCCTTTATAGCCTCTTAACAACAAAAAGAAAGCAATGGTAAATGCGGAGGTCACAGTTTTGAAGAACACTATCTGGAAGAAGAAGACTTCATCAACCATTGCTTCAACATCAATACCTGTCTCATCAAGCAACCACAATTTGCTACCAAGGAATGAAGAGCAGATATATGCCAATGTATTGGACAACATGGCATCTCAAACAGAAACTAACGAGAAAGGCCTAAACATCAAAAGCATATGGAATTGGATTTCAGGCCGTGATCAGGTAAGTCCAAGTCGCCATTAAACTTACATGGCATAAGAGTCTAGATTCGGGCAGCTAAGCCACTAAATGAGCGAAGTGTCATACCCAAGCTTCAAGTTAATATTTTTCTGTGGTCTATGAGTCTAGCTAACAGGTATAAGCTCAAGCTGGAGAGTTGAGCATACATAAAGTCATGTCGCTCATGCTGGAAGAGGTGAGAATAAGAGTCAAAGTCCATATAATATATAAGGTGGAGAAGGCGGAGTAGTCCCCCAAAAAAAAAAAAAAACACTCACGCACTTGACACAGTGAGGAAGAGTGGAGAAACCTCGACAACAAAAACCCTTCTTGTGAGTAGTGAAAGCTTTTGAAGCACTCATGCTATATGTTTTCCTTACTACACTAACTCCATGAAGAACCCATCAATACTCTTCTTTCGCACTGCATCTTGTTTGACATGCATAACTCTGTGCAAGCATATAGATGTCCCATCATTGGACATATGCATTAGGCACTCTTTTTTATTCCACCCATGCACTTACACAAACAAATGACGATGACCAAGCGGAAACAGGTTTTATAAGCCTTTGCTCAACAGCAATGACTCTGACTTCAAGCTACTAACACTTATCCATGTATATCAAGTCCATACTACTAGCCATATGTACTTTAACTCAGCATAACTCTATAACATCAGAACCTAAGTACATATAGCCTCGCATTTAATTATGACTAAAGACATTTTTTCCCACTGGGTTTTTCCCTTTAGTCTTATCCAGGTATCCAAGACCTTCATTTTGTACATACGCTACATTTTACTTTTACTCTTTTTATAACAACAAAAACAAGAAGAACCACGATATCCCCACACTACTAATTGCAAATCTACTGACAAGTCAAAAGGGAGAGGCCAAATAACAGCTTGACAAAGCTTCAAGTCAACTTACAGGTACGACTTCCAGATAACAACCACAGGAAAAGCAAACTCGAGCTACAATGACAACGAATTGCTGCACGAACAAGTCGATACAACCTCATGCAATTCAAGATACAACAACCAATCGGAGGGGGAGAGTTCCAGGCTTCAGAAACACTACAGTTACAACTTCAAGGCAGCTTTAACATCATGCAAAGCAACCAACTGCAGAAGAGGCTGCCACAACAACTTCAACCAACACCAAGACATCAAGAACTCGTCAAGGCTAGCAAAGACATAGGGTCTTGTCGGGGACGACAAGAATTCGGAGGGGGAGAGTGTTGAAAGGAAGCCCTTTCAACAAAGTTTCCACAAAGATTCCATTAAGATTCCTCAAAGATTCTAAAGATTCCACATGAAGATGGTGATGAAGTAATGAAGATGAAGATGGATGCTGCAACATGAAGATATGAGTTCATGGACGTCATCGAATATCCCGTTATTATTATTTTGAGCCATTACGGCCACTTTTGTAATGTTTACGGGAACCTCATATTTTAAATCGACACTTGTATTTTGGCCACAGATGCTTGTATCATGAGTAAATCCAACTCAGTTTCTTGTAATTAAGCTCTGTAGAAGCCTAGGGACAATTCAGGTCATTTGGCCGGACATTAGGTTTGAAGGCTTTGTATATAAGCTGAAACCTAAGGCTTTGTAAAAGACACATTACGTTATCTCAATTAATATACAGTCGTGGGTTCTGCAGCACACAGTAGTGAGCTTCACGCACACACACCGTCGCGCACACTAATCACATTGCAGTTATGAGAGTAGGAGCGTGTTAGCATCAAGGAGCTCTCCGCGTCGACACAAGCAATGCAAGCCGAGGACCACATCGCGAGCCCGCCTGCTACGAGCTATATTTGGTCGTAAGTACCTCAAACGATATCCGTTCTGAATGATCAAGTAGTCGTTAGAATCAGAGCGAGAAGCTCTTCGTGTTGATGTCTTTGTAGATGAGTTTGGACACTTTGGAAATTGCTGTTTTGAGTTTTGGCGACAGCGATTAGAGGTCTTACAGTTATGGTTTTCAGGGTTTAGGTGTTTGGCCACATAGGATATGTCCTTGTGAGTCTTACCCTCCGATTTCGATTCATTCCGATATGATTTGAGACTGTTTCGAGCTTATAGTGTTTCGTAGGATGCGCTGTCTGTTTCTTTGCTTTATGATAGCATTGTGGTAGGATTAGTGACTGTAGAGTGTTGTTCGTGTCTAGCTCAGGGTTGACAACCCAAAGATTGCCTCCATGCCCTAGTCAGGTTCGCTACGTCCTCGGATTGACAATTTGTTGGTCTGTGTTCTCGCTGTGCTCCATCGTCCATCGCGGCGTACCCGCTAACATTGTCTCCACTTCATTAGTGGCCCAAAATGGTTCTCCCTCGAGGTGTTATGGGAATTACGAACCAAATGGTTGGTAGATTGTTGGGGTATAGATGGCCTATATAAGAGAAGCTCAAAGTGAGTAACATTGGTATAATTAATGTTACACGCAAATAAGAATAAAAAATTTAGTCACTCACCTGCTCACAATTGCATGGCAGAACTAAATTGTCATACCTTCCTGTGTGATGCACACTAGAGTCCACCATGTAGAGCCATTCTCATGTCGTCTAGACACAGTTGCAAACCACTTGCACTCAAACATGAAGGTATGAAAGGTTCCAAAATTAACCTTTAGTATCCTTTCAATAGTTCCACGTTACTTAGCTTCATCCCCATCTGTGTCAAAGTTGCCGCAGGATGCCAGAGTCCACGGTGGTTCTACATCGTCAATGTGGCACGTACAAAAGTGACGACCCTTTGACCACATAGAGTTAAAGGAAAGGAATTTCAAAATAGGAAAATATTCTATATCAATTACAAAGATAAAATCAAGAAAAAACTATACAATATGCTCTAGGTATATGAGTACTCTACTTTTGGTAGTCAACCTCGTGCATACTCACATTCTTTGTCGGTGATGTCTTCTCCACGTGCTTTTGCTTTGGTCATTCTCTCATGAATCCACTCCGCACTAATGAGATATGGGAAACATGCAAGGTGTTTAGGCACTGGGGGTGCCCTCCTTCCTCCATGTACTTGTTTCCATGCTTCTTTCTCTTGCAAACACCTTGCATTTGCCGTTGTCCACAAGTCCACCCACTTGGTCATAACCTTTTCATTGAGAATACAAAATTTATTAACCACTCGAGATAGATTCGTATCCATGTAAATAATTTTCCCTTTCCACTTGGCAAGTGTGAAGTCATCCTTGCATCCTCCTTGTCTGACCACATCCAAGACATTGAAGGATCAACCTGTGCAAAATACTATGAGATCTAAACACATGCATCTTGCATGATCCACCCTTTGGCCATACATGCCTCTAGTTGAGATTGTAGCCACATAAAATCTTTGAGATTCTTTACAAACCTCTCTAAAGAGAACTCCATCGTGTGTGCACTACTCCACATATAGCCATCTCCTCCACCATGTGAACCAAGAGGTGGATTTGACTAAGAAGGACCGATCGAGGAAATGCATCCTCAATGGCACACATAGTTTCTGCTACAAGTGTTTGAGTATCAGGGATAGCATCTATTTCAATTTCCTTGGAGCTCACAAATCTGCAAGAAAACACACAAGAATACACTAAGTGCTAGTTGATGGTATTGTGTACATAAAAAAGTGTGGTTGAGTGGATTCTTGTGGTGTACCTTACTAGCTCTCCAAGCTTAAAAATAGCATCCCTGACTTTCTTGTCCCAACATATACACATACTCACCGGCAGAATGAACTACAATGTAAATTAGAGGAAGGGAAAGTGAGAGAAAGTCATACACACAAATTATATGTGTCCTAAAAAACAAACAATAAAGAGAATAGAGAAAGAGACATTACCTAAAGCACCTTGTGCCAATCATGGGACTTCAACCCATGCAATTGAATTCTTCCACCTTTCTTCGCTTTGGTGAAAGATTCCTTTAGTGACTTCATGTATCATGTTGGTGTGCGAATAGATGCAATGGTACCCTTCCCTTTGTCCAATTCTTCTTTGGCTAGCATCTATGGCACTTTAGGAAGCACAATCTTCCCATTGGGGGCACAACGTGGAGTAGCAGAGGACGGGGAGACGTAGACCCTCAAATCCTCCCTCGCCCCCAATGAGTCCTTCTTGCCAATAATGTGGTCTCAGATGGTGTGGGCTATGTTCTTGAATATGTGCATGGGATCCAAGAGGTGTTGTATTTTGAGTCTTTCCAACATGAAAGCCTTAAAAATATGGAGTACCTTGACATACCTTTTGGTGGAGTACTCGGAGCCGGATTGTTGTTGTAGTGCTCTTCCCAAATGGTTTCCCAATTTGCCATCGTTAGCTTTAGAGGCGTCTTCCCATTTGTTGGATCCTTGTGCTTGTTATGACCTTGCTATGACCTTGGGGTAAGAAACGATGGTTGTTTGGATAGATTACCTTGAGCAAGGCATCCGACCTCTCTGTCACCAATGATGGCCCGCAAGTAGGACATGCATTGTGGCCCGATGTGGACAACCCTGCATACATATCATATTGTTAGAGAGAAGCTTCAAACTAAAGGTAGCGAGAATGAAAAAGGAGGGATTGCCCTTTTGCACTTGGAAAAAGGACAAGGGAGTTTGTCCTTGAGCCACCGATCACATTTAGGGCCGTTCGGAGGGCCACAATCATCCCAGTTGACGTCCTACATGTGCACCGAGTAGAGATTATAATACAAAAAAGCCATATTTGTCCTAAAAAATAAACAACTAGTTAGAGAAAATAGTGCCAATTACATATTGCAATAAAAAAGATAAATAACTAAAAATTCAAAGAGAATAAAGTGCAAGGAGTGCTACAATTTTTTTAAAAGTAAATTGCAATCAATACTTTTACTAAGTTGGTTTAATTTTTAATCGCAAATGGTATAAGAAGATTAAAAAATACATATTAAAAACATCTAAAAGTCCTACAAATAAACATATGCTAATTATTTAAGTACATGTTAGTATAAAATATTCAATAAGAAAAATTAAACAAAAGAAAAGATTCATTAAAAAAATCAAAAGGCTATGTGGGTATAAGCATGTTAACTTGTCATGCTTTTTGGTGTCCCGGACAATGCTAGTAAGAGGTGCTTGTTAGCATCTATTCAAAACCAAAGAGCAAGTGAAGTTTGAAATTTTAATAACCATAAGATATATTATTTTTTCCCTCCCATATGGGGTGTGGCCTCTGTTTTCAGTTACGACGATGATGTGGGGTGTGGCGTCTATTCTCTTTCTCTCTCTCTCTCTCTCTCTCTCTCTCTCTCTCTCTCTCTCTCTCTCTCTCTCTCTCTCTCTCTCTCTCTCTCTCTCTCTCTGCGGCGCAGACTCCCTCTCTGTCTCACTCTCAGACCAATTTACAGTTTGCCCTGTTCCTACTCCCTCCCTCCCTCCCTCCCTCCCTCCCTCTCTCTCTCTCTCTCTCTCTCTCTCTCTCTCTCTCTCTCTCTCTCTCTCTCTCTCTCTCTCTCTCTCTCTCTCTCTCTCTCTTTCTCTCTCTCGCATTGCTTTTTGCCTCGAAGTTGAGTTGTCAAAGCTTAGCAAACTTGCAGATATGGAAAACCAGCAGACAACATTATTGCCACTAGAAATGGAGGCAGAAGGGAGCCATTACAGGAAATGAATCACAACTACCAGCATCCAGCTCTTTCTATTATCAGGAAATATGAGACAAAAAGAAAGCGTAAACAGCGGGAGCACCGACAAATGACAACTAAACGAGGACATCATGCCGTCGATGATGAGGAGAAAAGGAAAATCTCCTTCGAGATTGTGAAAGCTTTCAAGAGCAGGACTAAAGGTCTCAACAAAGAAGCAAAGTGTGAAATCTCGAATCTTGTTGCTCAACGTCCGCTTGTTCGGGCAATCCGTGATCAGTCTTTAGAGGAGGAGGCTGTTGTGCAGAGTGCAATTGTCTCCAATGTCCGCAACACACTAGCTATCGTCAAGCAGCCAGCTTCTAACGAGGAGCTATTTTTGAAGAATGCAGCATTGCAGATGATGATAAATATAAAGGAAAACATGCCTATTGCCAAATTCTCTAGGGTCCTAAAAGTCGACCGTCGCAGCTTGTTCAAACCAAAATCATGGCAGGTGAAGTCTGGTGTCAATGCTCGACTATTTTCATTGGCTGGATGTCACAAGCAACACTGTGATAGCCCTATCACAGATGAAATTAAGGAATTGGTCTACACATTTTGGACAGAGGAGACTCGTGTTTTACCCAACAAGAAGGATGTTTGTCGAAAGATAGTGGGAAGGAAAAGCTACGTAAAACACCCTGTGCACCTCTTGGATGAGTCTCAGGTGATCAATGACATACTTGCGCCATAACTTATGCATTCTAGCATGCTAGTAATCTACCTAGCATACCGAGCATGCTAGTTATCACAATATGTTATGCTATGTATGCCACCTAGCATGTGTGCTAGTTAGGATAGTCTCACTCCTAGTATGTTGGGTATGCTGTTTAGCATGATAAGTATGCTGTCTAGCACAATATGTAAGCTACTATAACACCCTTTATGCTAGTTAGCATACCTGTTATGCTAACTAGCATGCTCAGAATGATCTTTGACACAATGAGTATGCTAGCTACCTTTCGTAGTATGCTAACTAGCATAATGAGTAAGCTGGTTTATGGTATATGCTAGTTAGCATTCCTGTATGGTGGGTATGGTGTTCAACATAAATCTTCTGCTAGTTAGCATGCCTAGTGATCTTGAGGACTACGCTGGTTAGCAAAATATGTATGCTACTTTAACACCTTTTATGCTAGTGTGCTGGCTATGCTATTCAAAATAACAAGTGTGCTGGTTAACACAATATTTATGCTAGTTAGCATACCTTCTATTCTTCTTAGTACACTTTGTGTGGTTAACCATGACTCATATGTTAAACTACACACTGATTTTGCTTGTTAGCACAGCTAATATGCTAGTTAGCATACTCAGTTGTGCTAACTAGCAATATAGCATGTTAGTAAGCATACTGCGCTAGCTAACTAGCATGCTGAGTATGCTAGTTAGCACAGCTAAGAATGCTAAGTAGCATAACGCGTAAGCTGGTTTATGCTAGTGTGATAGTTAGCATATTTAGTTATGCTAACTAGCATGCTCATGAGTATGCTAGTTAGCACAACTGAGAATGCTAAGTAGCATAATGGGTAAGCTGATTTATGCTAGTTAGCACTCGTAGTGTGTTGGCTATGCTGTTCAACATAATAAGTGTGCTGGTTAATACAATATGTATGCTAGTTAGCATACCTTCTATTCTTCTTAGCACACATTCATGTGGTTAACAATGACTCATATGCTAAATTACACACTGATTATGCTTGTTAGCACAGCTAGTATGCTAGTTAGCATATTCAGCTATGCTAACTAGCATACTCAGCATGCTGATGAGTATGCTAGTTAGCACAGCTAGTATGCTAACTAGTATACTGATGAGTATGCTAGTTAGCACAACTAATATGCTAGTTAGCACAGCTAGTATGCTAGTTAGCACAGCTAGTATGCTAACTCAACATGCTAGTTAGCATACTCAGCATGCTAACTAGCATGCTGATGAGTATGCCTCATATGTTAAACTACACACTGATTGTGCTTGTTAGCACAGCCAGTATTCTAGTTAGCATACTCTCGTATGCTAAACTACACACTGATTGTGCTTGTTAGCACAGCCAGTATTCTAGTTAGCATACTCAGCATGCTAACTAGCATGCTAATGAGTATGCTAGTTAGCACAGCTAATATGCTAACTAGTATGCTGATGAGTATGTTAGTTAGCACAGCTAGGATGCTAACTCAGCATGCTAGCTAGCATACTCAGCATGCTAACTAGCATGCTGATGAGTATGCCTCGTATGCTAAACTACACATTGATTCTGCTTGTTAGCATAGCTAGTATGCTAGTTAGCATACTCAGCATGCTAACTAGCATGATGATGAGTATGCTAACTAGTATGCTGATGAGTATGCTAGTTAGCACAGCTAGTATGCTAACTCAGCATGCTAGTTAGCATACTCAGCATGCTAACTAGCAGGCTGATCAGTATACTCAGCATGCTAACTAGCATGCTGATGAGTATGCCTCATATGCTACACTACACACTGATTGTGCTTGTTAGCACAGCTAGTATTCTAATTAGCATACTCAGCTATGCTAGTTAGCATACTCAGCATGCTAACTAGCATTCTCAGTATACAATGTTATACCCAGTTACATGCATGTTAGGACCATACAATGTGTTGTTTAACACACCAATTTGTTTCTATGGTGGATGTATTAAGTAGCAATGCGTATAGTCCTGTTTGGATTATTTCTCCTAGTAAACATACTGATCAAATATGGATATTGCAAGTTGAGCTCTTTCAAAGATTCAAACAAAAACATCCAGATTGCAAGATTGGCATGAGGATGTTTGAGATGTTAAAGCCATTATTTTGCAGGAGGCTGAAAGATAGGTACACATGCTGTTGCGAATACCATGTGCAGATGACCTTTTTGAAAGACGCACTAAACCACATGAGCTCGCGTGCTTTTGGGCTGCATGATACATGTTGCAACTGTGTATGCAATATCTGTGCTACAGGCAAGAACATTAGCAGCGGCGGCTGCTTGGCTTCACATCACACGTTCAAAGGTGTCACACCCGTTCTCTGGTCAAAGCCAGCAGATGCAGTTTTCCATAGAATGGAATGCCTGATGGGAGACTGTAAGACATGTGGAGTAAAGAAGTTAGAATTATGTTGCTTAGAAACAACAAATCCAGGTAAGAGTATTAATGTGAAAGTATTTGTGTATGTAGAAGCAAAAGACAGGCATGGAAACAGTAAGAAAAGAACAGATCTTTTGCATAAAGAAATGTAGTGCTGGGAGTTTCTTCGACTGTTGCAGACCAAGTTGAAGCTCTTCATCACTCATAACTATGTGGCACGATGGCAAGGACAACAATTTAAGGATTGTATACTTCGCTTTCCGGATGATGTCATTGTCTCAGTTGTTGACTTTGCTAAAAATTACGCCTTCGAGGAGAAAAATGAGATTCAATCAATGCATTGGCACTCTAGTCAAGTAACTATTTTTGTACACATAACGTAGTACCGCAAGGCAGGGGAGGTAGTCAAAACAATCCACTTCTTCATATCAAATGATAGGGTGCATGACACACTGTTTGTGTAACATTGCTTCATGCTACACCCTGACTGGTTACAACAAGAGGGTGTCACTTGTAAACAACATTGGGTGTGGTCAGATGGTGCGGCCTCGCAATTCAAGGGAGCCAGGCCTTTCTATTTTGCTGCAAGATATGGTGGACTCATAGGGATTGGGATGAGCTGGTTCTTCTTTGGATCAGGGCATGGCAAGGGCGAGCATGATGGTGCAGGAGCAGTTGTGAAAAGAACCTTGACCCATGAACAACTAAAACCTAATGGATCTATATTGCAGTGTGCAGCAGATGTGGTTGCTTATTGCCAGGCCAACCTATCGCAGGGAGCACCTGCATCATATCCTTCAAAAGAAAGGGAATGTGCTCGTGTGTTCTCGGAGGTTAAAGAGGGAGATGTTAACAGGGAAGTTAAGTGGAATTGTGCCACTGTGGCAAAAAATCGCTCTTTGCATGCTATTCGTGGTCACAACCTACAGGATCCAACTGCCCTTGCAACAAGAAAGTTGGCATGCTTCTATGATGCATGCATGAATGGAAGTTGGAATCACTGCATCAATAAAGCTCACGTGGAGGCTTGGGATTATCAGATTCTGCAGCCATTACTTGAGCAAACAGATGAAATTTTGACAGAGGAAGTCGTTGGATATGATGACTTCACATACGAAGGTCATCATGATGTGTTGAGTAGAAATCTATGTTCTGGAGACACATTTGCTGTAAATACAGATGGTTTAACCAACGCCGAAGATGTGGATTTCTATCCGGTCAAGTGTGTTGCAGAAAAGGAGAAGGTGGAGAAGGGGTACATTGATGAATGGAGCAATGTAATTGACAGAGGATCATATGTTGTGCAAGGACTGTATTACAAGCACTTGGATCCATACACCTTCAAGCTAGACCACAAGCAGCCTATCGTCCACCTACTTTCACATTTGGTGCGATGTATCAAAATACCCATGGAGCACGTCCCAAGGAGAAGGAAAGTGTACACAATCACTCCAGAAAGCTATGAAGCAATCTGTAATAGCATGCCCTTCAGCTTTTAAGTTGTATCCACTAGATTTTCTATATACCACTTTGCTGTAAGGGTATGCAGTTTTATTATAAAGTTGGTTTTGTGTCAGCATGCTCAGCATGCTAACTATCAAACTGTTTACATTAATTGCCAGCATCAAATTATTTACATAGGGTTCAATTTTACAATGACAGTCACTGCCCCCAAAACCCTTAAGGCCTCCTCGGAGGGCGCTTGTAGTGACCGGGCTGTCCTTCTCGTTGTTTGTCTTCTTCCTGCTTTCTCTTTGCTTCCTCCTTTCTCTCTGCTTCCTCCTCTATTCTAGGTTGGCACTATGCTGCTCACTTTCTCTTCTTTCCCTCTCCAGCTTTTCTTTCTCTCTTTCTGCTTCTAGGTCAGCTTCCCGCTGTTTGCAATGAATTTCTTCCAGTCTTTTAGCCTCTATATCCATCTTTTGAATGTCAATGCAAACATTTGACGACTGCATCAGAAAACTCATCTAAGCCTGTCTCAAACACATTTTCAGCAACATATGCTTCCCGATCATTCGTTTGTAGCCAAAGAAAAAGCCAGGACTTCAAAGTTTCTATAAGGAACTTTTCCCTCTACTCAGCACTCTGGTGCTCTAGACTGGGAGTAACAAGCCAAGTTTGTGGTGGGTTTTGAAACACTTTGTAGAAGCTATTATCGATTATAAGTGTGTTTTGGGCGTTGTACCCCAAAGTGTGTTTCTAGAACAAGGATAAGTCTTTCATAAACACAGGTTTTCTATGGATTTGCCAGGATTGCTTTGTACAGTGCGCTTGAGAAAAAAACCCAGTAATCTTTGGCACCTGCTCTTTAAAAACAGTACAGCAAATACTCATGACTATACTACGGAGGCTTGTGCTCCATATAAACACATTAAAGAACTGTAGGCACCAGTCCAAAAAAAAATGGATGTCCTTGCGACAGAACACCTGCTTATCAAGTACATCGTATTTCAACATTTCATCTGCATATGCTGGGGGCTTTTCACCAAAGCGAGGCTCTACCGCTGTCACCAAAAGACCGTTCAGGTCTAGTACCAGAGCCCTTTTCTCATCACATAAATGCTTAGGCACCCATATTGGGTCTGGTAGAGGATACCATTCAACAAAAATAGCTGGCCCACTTGGGTGCACATAATTTAGGCGCTCAATAATACTACGGGCAAGCAGGGAATATCGTTCAAGGCGTTTTTCAATCTCCATTTTCTGTCTCCTTAACTGCCTGGCTTTGTGGACTCGCCATCTCCGTAATTTCTGCGATTGCATGGCCGCAGTTGCATCAGGCATGACGATTAATGCCTGTTTCTCTTCCTCTGCAGGGAAACCGTGATACGAACTGAACAAGTTAAAAGAAAAAACCGCAAAAATTATAATGAACTATTACAATGAGCTGCTGCTCAGATTTATATTGCACAAAAATACATTTTCATTGGAAAACGAAATGCATGTCAGTAACAATACGCATTTGGGTTTCAAAATGGTCTAGCATATACAATGAAGGGCACAACTGGGTAGGGAGCAATAAGTCTTAGCACAATTTTTTGCAATCTCTTGAGCGGGTGGCTTTCTTTTCACCTTTGGAGCTTTAAGCCTTGTCGGAACCACAGGCTGTGCTTGCAATGTCTTCGGGTATCTCTTCAAGGCCAACTTTTCTTTTCAACTGAGCTTTACGCAAAAAACCCTCGAGAGGGCTGTTGTCACCAACTTCTTGCTCATCTTCTATGTTGTCATTCTTCAAAGTTTCCCCTGAGCCACTAGCCATTGTCTGTTGAGAAGCTTCTGCTTTGTCAGTTGCAGCAGGCATCGCTAGCACACGAGGATCCATGACAAAAAAATCATCTTCTTTTTCATCTTCTGAGTTCCTGCTCACATCACCGCCTTCCTCCGTGTTTTCATGCTTTCATTTGGCATCTGCTGGGAGCCCTCATCCACCCCTTCACTCCTTGCATCCAGATTAACACCCTTCTCCATCGAAGGGTTCTCACCTGTATCCAGCTCATCACTCTCCTCGATCGAAAGGTCCTCCATTACATCCTTTCCCTTGCCCTTCGTGTCATGCACACTGCCCACATCACGGAGGGACTGCCACAGGCCTGCAACAAAAAACGTGGATTAAGACTCATATAAGCATGTCATGTATGTTGGGATTAAAGCCCAAGTGGCCTCTTATGCGGATATGGCCGGCCGCCCGCCTAACTCACTTACCTCTAACTCTTTGTATATACTAACATATTCTTTGTGAATACTAAGGATTGGGAGATAACCCTTCTAACAGATCTCTGCGTACTGTGTACTGTGTAAGCTCACTGTGTGTGTGTGTGAGAGAGAGAGTCGACCCACGCTCCGCTCCGCGACTTCAATTGGTATCAGAGCCTTGGTTCAGTGCGGATTTGCGCAATCGCGCGCGCGCGCACTTTTCCGGCAGATTCTGGATCCGGAGTTTGAAAATTCACACTCGGCGTTCCGGGAGCGTTTCCACTAGGCGACCTGGGTTTTACCCCCCTTTCGAAGCCGTTTATGCCCTCAGAATTTCGTTCTGAGCACTACAGCAGAAGATAGATTTCAGCCGCAAAGAAATCCGTCTTGTGTAGATTGGCAAGCAGGAGGTGGCCGACATCAATATCGACATCGACATACATCACTTATTCGTCTTCAGAGCATCATCTATAGACCAGGTACACATATATATCATCAGATATATATATTGCAGTCTGCATTGCTACTTCTTGTGCTTGCCAGGTTCCAGGGGAGGTGTGGCCATACGACGGCTTGACACCACTGGCATGTATTGCAGATTGATGTACTGTGATTGTGGGTCTGCTAGTTGTGAGTCACGCTAGCAGACAGACCGCCGCAGCGGTCATAGGACAGTGATTGGTCTATTATAGGATGTATGCTAGTTCTGGGCAGTTTGCTGAGCCATCTGAGAGGGTCGTGTGTGAGGTTTTTTGAAGCCAAGCACTGGGGGCTGGGTTACCCAGTGTGAGGTGGATTAGGTTGTTGGAGTTCCCCTCTACACGCATCCTCTTCGGCGACTTTTATCCCTTAGGATGTATGACTTTGTGTAGACACTGGATTGCATCTTATGCGTCAGGCCGTTGAGGCATTGTTCAGAGTTCAGTCTTGAGACAGATACAGGTTCTGTCATCGCCCAGAGAGGAGACAGTGTATGCTTACAGGACAGCATATTACAGGGATTTTTTAGATTTGTCATTGGTCAGCTATTTATGATTGTTTCTTGAGCTATCTTTTGGTTCCCAGAGCTCAGTTTACAGGGGAGACTCTGTCAAAAATTTTCAAAAATACTGACAGTTCCTGAGGAGAGGTGTTCAGCTTGTTGATTATAGCTTGTTTACTGTGTACAGAGGCCAGTTTACAGGGGAAACTCTGCCGGATTTTTCTCAGGAGTAAACAGTTTGGCAGATATGGCATCTTCTCACAGTGAGACTCTTTACAACATAAAGAAGCTGGATGGCACAAACTTTCCATTCTGGAAGAAGCAGATTTGGCAGGTTTTGGTGCAGAAAAAACAAGTGAAGCCACTGAAGCTCAAAGGGGAGAGACCAGAATTTATGGCTCAAGATGAGTGGGAAGAGCTTGACGAGTTAGCTTGTTCCACAATCATGCTGACACTGGCAGAAAATGTTTACTTCAACGTAGCAGAAGAGACTACAGCGTATGGCGTATGGCAAAAGCTATGTGATATGTACGAGAAACAAAGTGCTGCTTCTCAGATTTACTGGCTCAAGAAATTGGTGGATTTGAAGATGAAGGAAGGGACAGCCATGTCAAATCATCTGAATGAATTTCACTCAATTTTCAGCCAGGTAACAGCACAAGAGATAGTCTTTCCAGATTCAGTGAAGGCTATGTTTCTCTTTATCACTTTGCCAGACAGTTGGGATACTTTTCGTACAGCGTTAAGTAATTCTGTCGCGCCAGAAGGTCTTACAAGTGCCAATGTAGAAGGCAGCTTGCTCACAGAGGAAGTGAACAGGAAGAACATTGACAAAGGCAAAGGCAATAGTGCTTTGGTCGTTCGAGGGAGACAACAGTTTAAAGAGAAGAAGGGTAAGAAGGCACAAAACCGAAGTAAGTCTCGTGATTCGAAGTCAAAGGATGACATAGAATGCTACCATTGTGGCAAGAAGGGTCACATGAAGCGAGACTGTACGAAGTGGAAACAAGAAAAAGGCAAAACAAAGAGTTTTGAGCAAGATGAAAAGAAGAGTTCAGTGAAGATTGAAGAGGTGAATGTCACAGGATCTGGTTCAGACAGTGATTCTGGTATAGCAGCTGGTGACATCTTCCTTACAAGCAATCTTGATTCTGTTTTCTTGACTGCAAAGGATGGACATGCTATGAGTGATTGGATTATCGACTCAGGGGCATCTTTACATGTTTCTCCGCACAAAGAGTGGTTTACATCATATGTGGCTACTAAAGACTATGTCAGACTTGGCAATGAGCAGGTTTGTGACATACTTGGAGTGGCAGATGTGCAGTTGAAGTTTCAGAATAACTCTTCTTTATGGCTCAAGAATGTCAGACATGTTCCAGCAATCCGAAAGAGCTTGATTAGTACAGGGAAGTTGGATGATGCGGGTTATGTGACAGTTTTTGGGAACAGCGCTTGGAAGATCTCCAAAGGTTCGATGACTGTAGCACATGGCAGCAAGTCAGGAACTCTGTACACTTTACATGTTTCAGAGGTTAAAAACCATGTAATTAATGTGATTGAGCAGCCAAGTGTGTCACTGTGGCATCGTAGGTTGGGACATATGTCAAAAAGAGGAATGGAAATACTTTCTCATTATGGTTATTTGCCTGGCTTTTCATTTCAAGATTTCGAGTTTTGTGAGCATTGTGTTTATGGTAAGCAAACACAGGAACCGCACAGATCAAAGAGGAATCGTAGGGACGAACGGTTAGCTCTTGTACACAGTGACCTATGCGGACCAATGCCTAGTTTGTCACTAGGGGGAGCAGCGTACTTTTGTACATTAATAGATGACTATTCTCGCAAAGTATGGGTTTACTTCTTGAAGCACAAGGATGAGGTGCTCAAGGTCTTTAAGACATTCTTGCAGCTGGTGGAGAATCAGAGTGGTCAGAAGCTGAAGTGCTTGAGAACTGACAATGGTGGAGAGTACGTTTCCAAAGCTTTTCAAGACTTTTGTCAAGAAAAAGGGATTAAGCGGGAACTTACTGCACCATATAATCCTTCACAGAATGGGGTTGCAGAACGTATGAATAGGACCATACAAGAGAAGGTCAGAAGCATGTTGTCAAATGCTGAGTTGCCTGATGGATTTTGGGCGGAAGCAGTGGCTACAGCAGTCCATTTGATCAACAGGTCTCCTAGTAGGGTTCTGGATAAGAGTGCAGTGGCCGAGATGCTATGGACAGGCAAGGCACCTTCGTATAAGCATCTCAGAGTCTTTGGTTGTGAAGCTTATAGCCATATTCCTAAGGAGTTCAGAAATAAGTTAGAACCAAAGAGCAAGAAGTGTATATTTCTTGGCTACGGAGAATCGGGCGAGATGGGTTACCGGCTTTGGGATCCTGAGTCCAGAAAGCTTATTCGTAGCAATGATGTGCATTTCAATGAAGCCAAGTTTCACGCTAAGCCAAAGAAGACAGAGGAGATCAGAAGAGTTGTCTTCAGGGAAGATGGACCTAGTGCTAGCACATCAAGACAGCATGGTCAGGCTCAGGAACAGCCTATAGTGGCTAGAGAGGCAGAATCAGTTGTGGTGAGACGTTCTGAGCGTGTCTCCAAACCACCTGATCGTTATGTGCCATCTCTAAATTATGTCATGCTCACAGATTGCGGAGAACCATCTTGTTACAAGGAAGCATTACAAGTGGTTGACTCGAAAAAATGGCAGTTGGCCATGCAGTCAGAGATGACAGCTCTGCATAAAAACCAGACATGGAAGTTGGTTAAATTACCACAGGGCAAAAAGGCTCTACCTTGTAAATGGGTTTACAGGTATAAGATCACCGCTCATGATAGTCAGCCAAAGTACAAAGCAAGGCTTGTTGCCAAGGGCTTTAAGCAAGAACAAGGCATTGACTTTGATGAAGTCTTCTCTCCAGTGGTCAAGATGACTACATTGAGATGCTTTCTTGCATTGGTTGCTATATTGGATTTGGTGTTGCACCAAATGGATGTCAAGACAGCGTTCTTGCATGGTGATTTAGATGTGGAAATTTACATGCAGCAGCCAGAAGGGTTTGTTGAGAAAGGCATGGAACATTTGGTATGCCAGTTGTTAAAGAGTCTTTATAGCTTAAAACAATCACCGAGGGCATGGTACCATAAGTTCCACCAGTTTATGCTTTCTCAAGGCTACAAACGTAGTGAGTTCGATCACTGTCTATATACAAAGAAGGCTAAGGATGGCAGTTGGCTGATCCTTATTTTGTATGTGGATGACATGTTGATTGCTGGCAAACACTTGGAAGAAATTTCAGCTTTGAAGTCAAAGATGGCAAAATCGTTTGACATGAAAGACATGGGTGAGGCAAGTCATATACTTGGTATGCGCATTGAGAGAGACAGATCAAAGAAGTTGATTTGGTTATCTCAAACAGAGTATATTGACAAGGTTTTGCAACGTTTCAATATGGAGAAGGGAAAGGCATTGAGTGTTCCATTGCCACCATATGTGAAACTTAGCAAACAAGATTGTCCTGTGTCTGAGGAAGAAAAGGCTGAAATGGATAAGATTCCATATGCGTCTGCAGTGGGTAGTTTGATGTATGCAATGATTGCTACACGTCCGGATATTGCATTTGCAGTGGGAGTGGTTAGCAGATATATGTCAAATCCCGGCAAGAAACATTGGGAGGCAGTGAAAGGTATCATGAGATACTTAAAACATACAAAGAGTATGCGCATATGCTATGGTAGTCAGGATTTGAGTGTCAGAGGATACACTGACTCAGATTATGCAGGAGACTTGGATAAGAGGAGATCTACATCAGGCTATGTCTTTACATTGGCTGGAGGTGCCATATCATGGCGATCTCGATTACAAGATTGTGTTACGCAGTCTACTACAGAAGCTGAGTATGTTGCAACAAATGAGGCATGCAAAGAAGCTATTTGGCTTGGTAGATTGGTTGCAGACTTGGGAATCAATGCAGATATGCCAGAGTTATATTGTGATAGTCAAAGTGCTATACAATTGGCAAAGAATCCAGTGTTCCATTCGAAGACTAAGCATATTGATGTGAAGTATCACTTCATTAGGGAAGTACTTGAAGACAAGCAGATACAACTGCTGAAGATCCACACCAAGGACAATCCTGCTGATCTACTCACAAAGGGACTTCCAGGAGAGGGCTTTGTGCATTGTCGTGAGTTATTGGGCATTGGATAGATGGCAGCCATGTAAATCTTTGTACATTTATGTTCATAGATTTACAGTTACTTAAAGTGCCACATTGGACTTTAAGTGGGAGGTTGTTGGGATTAAAGCCCAAGTGGCCTCTTATGCGGATATGGCCGGCCGCCCGCCTAACTCACTTACCTCTAACTCTTTGTATATACTAACATATTCTTTGTGAATACTAAGGATTGGGAGATAACCCTTCTAACAGATCTCTGCGTACTGTGTACTGTGTAAGCTCACTGTGTGTGTGTGAGAGAGAGAGAGTCGACCCACGCTCCGCTCCGCGACTTCAATGTATGCTAGAAAATGTTTGATATGTTCTGAATATGTTTGCGGCCTGGCATACATTGGAATCCATTATGCTGACAAGCCCAGTATGCTAATTCGAATTACTGAGTATGCTAACTAGCATATCCAATATGCTAGTTTGCATCTGGAGATGGTAGCTTACTTACTAGATTTGCCATTATGACAAACTTACTCTAGTCTGTACACTGAGCACAAGTATGCTAATTAGCATACAAGAAATGGTAATTAGCATATCCAGTCAACACACTCAGTATTCTAATTAACATTGTGGGTATGCTAATAAGCACACCCTATACGCTAAAAGACAGTCCTTGTATGCTAGCTACTAGTAGTCCTAGTATGCTAATTAGCATATCTAGTATGCTCATTAGCATACCCAGTATGCTAATCAACATACTCAATACGTGAATCAGTATACCCAGTATGCTAATTAGCATATCCAGTATGCTAATCAGCATATCCAGTATGCTAATCAGCATACCCAGTACGCTAATCAGTATACCCAGTATGCTAATCAACATATACAGTTTGCTAGTTAGCATTTGGATATGGTAGTTAACTTACTAGATATGCTAATATGCCAAACTTACTCTAATCTGTACACTAAGCACGGGCTATGCTAATTAGCATACAAGATATGCTAATTAGCATATCCAATTAACACACTCAATATTCTCACTGGGTATGGTAATTAGCATACCCCGTATGCTAATCAGCAAATCCAGTATGCTAATCAAGATACCCAGTATGCTAATCAACATATCCAGTTAACACACTCAATATTCTAATTAACACACTGGGTATGCTAATTAGCACACCCTGTACAATCTTACTAGATGTTGGTGTGATTGGATGTCTTTGCCCTATGGGTTTCCAACACCATTCTTGTGGTATCCTTTGCTGGCAGGTCACAGCTCTACATTTTGTCGACAAGGAGCATGCAGCTGCAAAGCGGAGAAAGTGGTAGCTACGCCCACAGGGCATCTTGACCGTGGCATTGGTTCCCTCACTGCACAGGTTGATCATCGTCCCATCGCATTCCCCTTCTATACTTTGTATAAAAGTGCCCATAGCCATATTACATAGGGCAGTGGGAATGGAGGAGCCTTGTAGCATCTTGCTCATGTGCATTAGGAGCTGCACTTGACCTTCACATGTATTCACTTTTGCTTCCATAACCTCCACATTAATCTGCACACCAAAAAAAAGAGGAGCATGGTAAGAACATAGGTTTGTTGTGCACATATTCCAATCATACGGTGGAAGCATAAAAGTCACGCACTTACATGCTGACAAGTTGAGTCAGCAGCAGCAAGAGTGTCCTCACTGTCAGGAAATGCCAAACCTTCCAATGTCTCTATTTTTACTTTACACTCTATTTCCCTCTTTGCATCCACGCTGTCACTCTGTAGTAACCTCTGTAATTCATTTTCAGCGTCGTGAAGCTTTTGTTTCATAGCAAGCACAATTGGGGTGACCCTAGCATTGCTTGCTTGGACAACCCTCACAGCTTCAAACTTTGATTTTGCAGTTAGAAGATGTTCTTCAGCATCTTGCGGTTGTTTGCTGAGAATTTCAAAGGCAGCCTTTATGTGCTGCAAATTCTCAACGCCAAAAAATGACAGGCTTTCAGCCTGCTGGTGAGTGTTGTGGCGAGAGATGGGTGTCTCCTTGGTATCCTCCTTCATTTCAGCTTGCGCCTCCTCGATGTTTTGACATACATTGCGCATCCTCCACTTTTCGACATGGGCCTCATAGTACCCTTTCTCTCAGAGGTCTTGCAAATGCTGCACAGTGAATTTAGCCCAATTGAATTGCATGGCTGAGCTACTTGCAATTGCCGCCGGGCTGAATTCTTTTACAAACCTCTTGGCGAATGCAGAGTTGATCTCCATGTTTGTTGGGGGCTTCTGGTACACCTTGTAATGCAGCTGCATCACCTGGTCGAACATATAGTACGCAAACAACTGCATTTAATGTGATAGTGACTACGATTCTTTGACTCTCTGAAAACACTGAACCACTCCACATCACTGATCTGATCCCACCTCACTAGTTTGGGGTTGGCACCAGCCAGGGAGAGGCCATGAACATCATTGAACTCTTCTGCTATGATACAGAACTTGCTCTGTACTGGGACTATAAACTTTGGAGCTTTCCATCGGCCTGCACACCCCCAATGTCACAAGATTAGCAGATTTTCCTATTTGTTGGTAGGTAAAAAATAATGTAGCCAAGAGTGTGTTAACAGTAGGAAAGTGCAGTATTGAGCACTTCCTTCCAATTTCAAGGTTCAAATTAAACACTGGTTTGTTCTTCTTGAGCCAAACTTCGACTTGAGTGATTGTATTTCAAGTGACTATTCACAAGATGTCATACTGCTAAAGCCGACATCAAGGGACAACTCTCCAGCCAAGATAGCACCAGCAACTATCCTCACAAATCATAATGAGGTAGAGAGAGAGAGAGAGAGAGAGAGTACCGGAGTCATCCTTCCCCTTTGTATGCAATGTCTTTGCCATTGGGGATGCTGGGGAATCAGAGAGCTTCACCCTTTTTTGGGGCGGAGAAGAAGCAGCAGAAATTTCAGCCCTCGACTTTGTTTTTGGTTCTCTCTTACCTCTGGCCCCTGCGCCCCGCTTCTCTCCATGCATGTTGACTGCCCCTCTCCGCTTCCCTCCATGCATTTTGACTGCCCCACTCCCCTCAAAGTAACACTGCGTAAATGGTCAGGAAAGTGGATTCAGGGTGGTCCCCCTATTTTGAAATATTTGATGGATTCCCACACATTTGAAAAGTTACACTCTCATTATGCTTACGAGATATGCTTGTTGCCACATGATAACTAGCACAAAAATCATGACAAGTTAACATGCTTACACACATGTATGACATTATATCTATCTAAGGGTAGAGGGGGGTGGTTTGTACCCCCCTCTGCTACCTTGGATACGTTTGTATCCATTTGAAATGACGTTACGTGGTAATAGATACGGTAATAGGCACGATAATATCCACGATAATCACTGGCGCCTAAAAAAGAAAGAAGGGCAGAGTATGCCACGTATTTGCGGCATAATTTGTCCTCTTCTTCTCCTCCATTGCACCTGTACCAATCCTAACCCTCCCTACTCCACCTCCCACACCCTCTATCTCTCTCTCCCTTGTTCATTTCTCCCCTCCTTCTTACTCACGCGCATGCACACACACACACATTTTTTCACAAAGGAGTCTTTGAAGGGGGGCTTACCGCGATCTTCATAGGATGCTCAACCTGGCAGTCAAACATATCTACTACTTAAGGTAACCACAAAACCTCCCCGCCCTCTTTCCTTATTGTATTCTACTGCGCACACACACACGTGCACACACATACATGTTGATAGATCACTTTTGTTGTGTACAAAGTAGAGTGTATGTGCATGGGAATATGTCAAAAAAGGTGTAAATATATGCATTTGGGAGCTTTGCAAAGTGGTTTCAAATTTTTAAAAAGATGCGATGTGTACAAATTGTAAATAGTCATGCTTGAGTGCCGACAATTGGACACACATACATGCATGGACACGGTGTCGACACCTTACATATGCTTCTAGGTGGCTTCTTTTGATTCTAGGGAATGTTTTGGAGCTTCTAGAATGTAAATAATGCAAGTGGCAGGTGTGGGCACCCTCGACCTGCACTAGAAGTTTGACACATGCAATAATTTTCTATTTGTGCTTCCTGATCCACGGTGATGCATGATGCCCCACCCTAGAAGTGGTCAAAAATGGAATATGGGGATGTGGAAAAGTTTAACACATGCAATAATTGTCTATCTACAATGCTTGATCTGCGGTGATGCATGCCCTGCCCTAGAAGTGTTCAAAATTGGAATATGGGGATGTTTCAAAGGACTTTGGGTATTAAGGATCAATCTTACAAAATTTGGTGAATTTTGGAGTCCGTTTGGGGTTTTCCCCGCGAGAAATGCCCGTCAGGGGTCAAAATTGCCTAAAACTTGGCCAAATAGGTTCAAAAAAGGTCAAAAATGGTATGCAAAGCCCATATTTTTCCACATCACTCATGGTGCTGTGAGTTTTCAAGCTGAAAGAAAACTTTTGAAGCCATTACTCAGCACTTTCACCTCTCAATGTGTGGGAGGAACCTAGGTTTTCACAGGTGGTCTTGTGCAGTCCCGTGGCATTCGCATCCTGTTTTCCAGTGTGTGGAGGAGTGAATGAGAGGTTCTTCACTTCAATTTTTCACTTGGGAGAGTCTATGGAATTTCTCAAGTTTACATGGATGTGTTTATGCAAGGGATTGAGGGAAGAAGGTGCGGCTTTCTACAAGACTATGTGACCTAGTATCGGTGCCATTAGGGTTAGGGCTCCTCTAAAGAGTACAATAGAGTGGAGTTTGGTGAAGCTTTTGCAATGGTTTGAGAGAAGCATTTTGTGGCTAGATTTCTTGATTTTTTGATTTTTTTTCTTGTATATTTGGGTCAACATCAAGTGTGATTTCAAGTGTTGATCAACTCAACTCACCTTGTAGTGTCTGCGGGCAGGCAAGGGCTTGTAGGTTGAGGTGTTTGGAGTTTGAATTGACCGTGTGGGTAGAATTTTCATGGATCTCTTAAGTGGTGGTGTGTGTGGGGTGGAATTCAATTAAATTCCTTGTGTTGTGTTGAGTTGTGTGGATGTGTGAGTGTGCGCACGGTTTCTTTTGCTCCATCATCCTCTGACGATCCCGTTGGGGAGCAGAAATTTTCCGGTTGTACACCGAGGTGAATCGGTTTTGCTGTGAATTTTGAGCATCATTGAAGAAAAGTGGTGGTTGGTTGAGGTGCAAGACTTCAAAATTTGTGGAGTTACTCACACAAGGGAGAAGCATCTTTGAAGGGATGGCACATAGTCGGCCAGTGTTCACAAGGAAGGAGGATGTGAAAGAGTGGATTGCTGACTTCAAGTGACATATGCTTGGTATGCACATTGTGAATGATGAAGAAAATCTTCATTTATTTTCTATTGCCCACAAAGGAGAAGCTCACAAGTGGTTTGAAGGTTTAGAGAAAGTCAAAAAGCAAACATGAAAGCAGGTGAAGTAGACAATTTTTGAGAGGTTTGGAAGAGACTAACAACGAGAAAAGCAACAACAAAATTGAGAGGTTTGAAACAAGATGTTCATGCTAACTTTCAAGAGTTTCAGTAACACATCAAAGGACTTTGGGTGCAATTAGAGGCAACATCCCAAGTACCTCTAGGGGATTTCTTTAAGGTGCATCAGTTTATAAATTGTCTCCATCCAAGTGTAAGAGAGAAGGTCGCTCAAGAGGAGCCTGCTACATTTGAAAGAGCTGTGGAAATTGTCTAGGCCAAGAGAAAAAATATTAAGCAAAGGTGGGAGTAAGGTGTGACACATGTTGAGCGACTGGTGGTGCAACCAATGGTTCCTATGGCAACGTATGATAGAGTTGAACAAGTGGTTCAAGGTTCTGATCCTATTAAAACCAAAGGTTTGCATGATATTTTGATTCAATTGCAAGAGCTGAGGATTAACATAATGGATAGAAACCAAAGAGAAGAGCGGCCAGTTGAGAGAGGTAGGGGATGAAGGCTACAAGGTAGATGCTACAATTGTGGTGAAGAGGGTCACTACGCCGCTGATTGTCCTGAACCAACAAGAGAGAGAGGAGGGATGTACCCCTTATATGGGCGTGGTTGAGGGAGAATAGAAGAAAATCATCAAGAGTGGGCACTAGAAGCGCACCTCCACAACAACAACCACAATCGTTGCATGCAAATGGAGAAGGTAGAGCTATCAACATCATTACCCTTGAGCATCAAGATGTGGATGTTTTGGCCAATAAGAGAGCTAGAAATGATAGGGAGAAAGAGATAGAGAGAAACAAGAGCAAGGAAGGGGAAATCCAAAGTAGAAGACCAACTAGAGATTAGCAAGAGAGGCGACAATGAAGAAAAATAGGTCCAAAGGATTACCTTCTTGGCCAAGGTGTCAAAGACTATGATATTGTTGACAACATCTGAAATCAAAAGGCCAATATATCTTCTGGTTAGTTGGTGCCTGGAAATGCTAAATTGAGGAGGCAGTGGACCAAATGTGTGAGTACGTGGCTTCCTTCCAAAAAGAAAAACCATCAAAGCATGGTATCATCCTTGAGGGTTGGTCACCCGATGGATATGGTGCCAATAGTTGAAGCTATGTTGGGAAAGAAGACGGAAGTGAAAGCGTATGTGGATGGTGGTGCCTATGTGTGTGTCATGACCGAGGCTATCATGAAGGAGGCAGGTGTCAAGATGTCAGTGAATGCTTGGATCCGTATGAGGATGGCCAACCACATAAAGGGAAGGTGTCTTGAGATAGTTGAAGATGTTAAGATAAAAGTCTTGGGGATTGATTGCTTGGTTGATTGCTACATGATGAAAGCTGATGAGACTGCTTATCTGATCATTTTAGGGAGGCCATGGATTATAACCCTTGGTGCTAAGCAGGATTAGGGCACGGGCTTGATCACCATCCATTGTCTATAGAGCATGAAGACGCACGAGAGCCATACAACCCTATTGGAGATACAAGATACGGATTCAAAAAAAACTACGTCGTATGATAGTGATTCTTTATCTATGTCATCAGAAGGAAGTGTAGAGGAAGTCTTGATGCAATTATGTCCTCTATTTGCAATAAGTGCAAAAAAGGAAGCATCTATGCATGATGTGGAGTTCAAGGAGGAGAAGGATAATACAAAAGCAATTGTAGAGCCTGCCAAACTGAATGTAAGGAGCATGTTAGGAGAGGACTTGACAAAGAAAGAAAAGAAGGAGTATGAAGACATGTTTACGGAGTTTCCAAATCTATTCGCCATTGAATATACAAAGTTGCAAGGAGCAAAATGGGTCGAGCATAGAATCAATCTAAAAGAAGGTACCAAGCCAAAGGTTCAAAAACTTAGAAGTTTGGGGTCATTCACGAGAGGGCACTTTGTGAAGAGGTGATGAATTTGTTGGAAGAAGATTTCATCTTTCAAGTGGAGGAGTCTGAATGGGTCTCTCCAATAGTTATTGTGCCCAAGAAGAACGGAAGATTTAGGATATGTGTTGATTTCAAACCTTTGTATGCAGCCACAAAAAGGAATCATTATCCACTACCCTTCCTGGATGAAATCCTCAATCAGGTTGCAGGTCATGAACTCTACTCAATCATGGATGGATTTTTTGGCTACTTCTAGATCTTGATAGTGATTGAATATCGATTGAAGACGACCTTCTCCTTGGGGTTGTTTTTCCTACGAAGAGGTGATGAATCTGTTGGAAGCAGATTTCATCTTTCAAGTGGAGGAGTCTGAATGGGTCTCTCCAGTAGTTATTGTGCCCAAGAAGAACGGAAGATTTAGGATATGTGTTGATTTCAAACCTTTGTATGCATCCACAAAAAGGAATCATTATCCACTACCCTTCCTGGATGAAATCCTTAATCAGGTTGCAAGTCATGAACTCTACTCAATCATGGATGGATTTTTTGGCGACTTTTAGATCTTGATAGTGATTGAATATCGATTGAAGAGGACCTTCATTACTCCTTGGGGTTGTTTTTCCTACAAAAGGGTGCCTTTTGGGTTGGTTAGTGCATATGCTACCTTTCAAGGGTGGATGAATAGAGTGTTCAGTCCCTACGTGGGTAAGTTCATTTGAGTTTTCATGGATGAGATTGGATGTTCTAGCTTCACGGTCACACATTTGGAGAAGCTGAGGTTGAGTTTTGAAAGGCTTCAACAAGAGGATGGTCAATTCAGCCCAAGGAAGTGTAAGTTTTCTCATGCCAGAGTCCATTTTCTAGGACATGTGTTTTCCCAAAATGGAATAGAAGCCGACCCATAGAAAGTTAAGGCTTTATTGCTTATGGATCCACCTAGAAACATACAAGATTTGGCATCATTTGTGCATATTCTTAGGTACCTATCTCATTTTTTTGGATGCTATGTCAGTATGTGTATCCTCTCCAAAAATTGAGTCAAGAAGTTCAAGGTATTGAGTGGAATGAAGACATGCAATAGGATTTTTATGTTATCAAGGAAGTATTGTGTGCTCTACCAACAATAATTCCCTTGACTTGCAATCGATTTTCTAGGTATCTATTAGTGTGGGGTCAATAGCTCTTGGGTCTGTGCTCTTACAAAAGCAAGCAAGGAACTTCAAGCCAGTCTATTTTGTGAGCAAGATGAAGAATGTAGGCGAGTTATCCTACACAGAAATGGAACAATGGGTATTCAACTTGGTTCTTTCTTGTCACCTGTTCAAGACATATATGTTGCCCCAAAAGTTATATGTGTTCACCACATCAAACCTTTTTCCGAATGTAGTACAACATTTGAAGCCTAGCAAGCACATCTTAAAGTGGACTATGGAGATTCAATAGTATGAGTTAGAGTTCAAAGTGGATCATTCCATTAAAACTCACATGGTGGACATAGTGGTACACAAGGGAGGGGAGCTACCATCTTACCCAAGAATTGACAAATATGATCATGAAGAGGAATTGGATATTTTAGATGCATATAAAATGATGTTCGATGGTGCATACACAAAAGTTCTTCAAAAGGCAAGTGGCAGGGTAATAATTAAGAACCCAAAATGAT
The DNA here is from genome assembly GCF_014529385.1 of Adiantum capillus-veneris. Lineage (NCBI taxonomy): Eukaryota > Viridiplantae > Streptophyta > Polypodiopsida > Polypodiales > Pteridaceae > Adiantum > Adiantum capillus-veneris. The sequence goes on along the minus strand of NC_140955.1, from coordinate 133,334,435 downwards.
GTAATCTTTTCTAGAGCTTACAATCTTGATGTAGCTGAAAGTAACAATGAGGCCGAGTATCTCAGGTTTTTTGTTGAATTGAAGCAGTGTGTTGAGTTTGGATTGAAGAGGGTATGCAAAATTAGGGGATGCCCTGCTAGTCATGAATCAGTTGCTTGGTTTGTGGAATGTTAAGAACGACAATTTGAAGAAGTGCTTCTATGGCATCAAGAAGCTTTTGCATGAGTTTGAGAAGTTACAGTTTAAAGCATGTTCCTCGTGAGTAGAATAAAAAATCTAATGAGTTGTCTAGGGACAAGTTGGATGCCTTGGTAGCTCCTTTAGAAGTCAAGGAATCCTTGTATGCGGGGAGGGAATCACTACAAGATGTAGAAGTATTTCTTGATAAAGGGAAATGTCCAGAGGGCATGTCAAAGGTTCGACGTAAGAGAATAGCTACCAAAGCAAGAAACTACACATTGGTAGGTGAAGATCTCATGTTTTATGACAGAGATATCATTCTGAGGAAAGTGCTGTACAAAGAAGAAATAGGCTTGATTTTGAAGAACTTCCATGAAGAAACAGGATATCAAGGTAAGGATCATGTCGTCTTTTGTATTTTGAGAGCGGGTTACTGTTGGACCTCTATGGTGATAGATGCTTACTTTTTGTGCAATTCATGCCATGAATGCCAAGTGTTTGCAAATTGAAAGCTTTTGTCTGAGCCTCAGAAAGCTATAATGGCTTTTGATGCATTTGCGAAATGGGGAGTGGATGTTGTAGGTCCAATGCCAAGGACCAATAATGGAACAGAGTATATCCTTGTGGTTGTGGACTATTTGACCAAATGTGTGGAAGCAAGAGCGATAAAAGATGTAACAATAGGAAGAGTGGCCTCTTTTTTGTATGAGCAGGTGTGTTACAGGTATGGAGCTCATATGGTTATCATTTCTGATCATGCACTAGGGTTTAGGGGAAAACTTGTTTGTGCTCTCATGAAGAAATTGAAAATTCAACATAGGGATTCTTCTCCTTACTACCCACAATGCAATGGGTTGGTTGAAAACTGCAATGGTCAAATTGTAAAGATGTTATCAAAGTATGCTAGAGAGCATCCCGAAGAGTGGGAATCGGACTTGGAAAAGTGTTTGTGGGCTTATAGAACTGCATATACAGTGTCTACATAGTTTAAGCCTTATGAGATTGTTTATGAAAAGGAAGCACTTATGCCCATACAAGTGCAGTTGGATGCCTTGAAGTTGTTGTGTAGAATGCAAGGGGAGCATAAAGACAAGTTGCAAGACAGAATTCTTAGTCTAGAGTTGTTGCAAATGAATAGATAAAAATCTAGTGATTATTATCTTCAACAAGCAGAGACAAGGACACAGAAAATGAATAAGAGGATGCCAGAGAAAGAGATTAAAGAGGAGATATGGTGATGAAGTATGACTCTCTCTTGTATTTCACTTTTCAAAAGAATTTGAGGGACAAATGGTTGGGTCCATACTGAGTGAACCATGTATTTTTGAATGGCACATATGAGTTGGAAAAATTGTCTAGTTAACGCTTGCGCTACAAAATAAATGGTTATAGATGGAAGAAATATTTGGCAAGGGATGTGGTTCTAGATGCAATAGTCTCTTGGTTGAGCATGAATTCTCTACCTAGAGGGTGGGCAATGATGATAGACCTCTTTTGGCGTGTGCAAAACGTAGCGTGTATATGCATGGGTATATGTACAAAAATATGTAAATACATGCATTTGGGAGCTTTGCAAAGTGGTTTCAAATTTTAAAAAAGATGCGATGTGTACAAATTGTAAATAGTCATGCTTGAGTGCCGACAATTGGACACACATACATGCATGGACTGGTCTCGGCACCTTAGATATGCTTCTAGGTGGATTATTTTGCTTGAGTGCCGACAATCGGACACACACATGCATGGACTGGTCTCGGCACCTTAGATATGCTTCTAGGTGGATTATTTTGGTTCTAGGGAATTTGTTTGAGCTTTCTAGAATGTAAATAATGCAAGTGGGAGGTGTGGGCACCCTCGACCTGCACTAGAAGTTTGACACATGCAATAATTGTCTATTTATGCTTCCTGATCCGCGGTGATGCATGATACCCCACCCTAGAAGTGGTCAAAAATGGAATATGGGGATGTGGAAAAGGACTTTGGGTATAAAGAATCAAGTGTACAAAATTTGGTGAATTTTGGAGTCTGTTTGGGGTTTTTCCCGTGCAAAAAAGTCCATCGGGGTAAAAATTGGCCAAAAAGGGTCAAAAAATGGTGTGAAAATCCCATTATTTTCCACATCACTCATGGTTCCATGAGTTTTCTATCTAAAGGAGAACTTTTTAAGCCAATACTCATCACTTTCACCTCTCATTGTGTGGGCGTAAGTAGGGTTTCCACAGGTGGTCTTGTGCAGTCCCATCGCGTTCGCGTCCTGTTTTCGAGTGTGTGGAGGAGTGAATGAGAGGTTCTTCACTTCAATTTTTCACTTGGGAGAGTCTATGGAATTTTTTTGAGGTTTCAATGGATGTATGTGCTCAAGGAATTAACGGAAGAAGGTACGGCTTTCTGCAAGACTATGTGACCCAATATCGGTGCCATTAGGGTTGGGGCTACTCCAAAGAGTCCAACGGAGTGGAGTTTGGTGAATCTTTTGCAATGGTTTGAGAAAGGCCTTTTGTGGCTGGATTTTTTGAGTTTTTGATGGTTTTTCTTGTATATTTGTATCACCAATGAGTGTGATTTCAAGCATTGATCAATTGGACTCACCTTGTTGTGTCTGCGGGAAGGCAAGGGCTTGTAGGTCGAGGTGCTTGAAGTTTGAATTGAGCTTGTGGGTAGAATTCTCATGGATCTCTTGAATGGTGATGTGTGGGGGGTGGAATGTAAGTAAATTCCTTGTGTTGTGTTGAGTTGTCCGGGTGTGTGAGTGTGCACATGGTGTCGTTTGCTCCATCAACGCATGCACACACACTTACATGCATAACGATAGAAACAATAGGAGATTAAGAAGTGCACATACCTCATTCATTTGACCAATTGATGCAATAGGGATTATCATTAATGATTTTTTGATGTAGGTTGCTTAATGAAGTAGATAAATCTTCTAGCGCATTGTTGTAAACTTGTTTGCTTTGCTTGCAAATGGATGTAAGAGTAGATTTGTTTGCAAATGGATTGTGAGAGAAATAGAAAAAGAAATAGGTTGAAGTAAATAAAATAGCAAAAGACTTAAGAAATGAAACAAGGAGAGAGAAAGAGAGAAATGAAAGAGGAAGAGAGAAATAGAGAGAGAGAGGGAGAGGGAGAGAGAAATAGACTAAGACAGGGAGAGAGAGAGAGAATAGAGGGAAAGACAGGGAGAGAGAGAGAGAGAGAGAGAGAGATTTTATTACCATCCTCGGACGTCAAATATGACCTATGAGACCAGAGTTACATGTGATGTAGTATGTGTATGGCTGACGAGTGACTCTTGATGCTCCGAAATTGTGGTGATGAGAGTCGCAATGGAGAGCCCACTTTGTGGCTAGGAGAGGAAAGTGTGTAGGTCTAAGTCATGGCTGAAAATGTGATAGAAGCAAGTTCAGATGTGACCAAAAGCTGAGCACTCTAGTAGTGTGTGGTACTCAGACTTTGGAACTTGTAGTGATCATAATGCGCACAGTCGATTTGACTCTTCTCCATTGCCCCAACGCCCTGTCTCGCATCTAAGGAAATGAGAGCTAAGCCAAATGGCTACGATAGTACGTATCGCCAACAAGGGGGTAGGCTCAAGCATATAAGTGTGAGTACGGTTTCCTCTTTCAGCGAAGAACATGGTTTTGTAGTTGGGGGCAATATGGATGGTGTAATGTATGAATCGTGACCCACTGGATTTCTCCCAAGCCGTAATACATTGGAGTTATAGAAAAGCTTCATTCACTTGGGTGTCAATTGAAGCATCATGTAGAAAGTGTAATGCATCCCATCTCCCAAACTACTTCTTTATGTCTTGCATCTATCCCGTGCTCAAGATCCTACTTTTATATGTCTTTTGAACTTTTTTTCTTGCTTCCCATGCAATTGTAGGAAGTCAATGTGAGGCTTTATGATGTATCTTTATCATGTACTCCACAACCCTTTCCATGCCCATAACCTCAATTTGAAGAGATCTCGACTCAAGAACTAGGAGCACATATGGTGTTTGTGTCTTAACTTGGAGAAAGTTTGTAAGAAATTGCTTTTGAACATTCTCAAACTCTTTCCAAGTAGATTTTGAGATGCTCCCGCCCCACACTTCAACTCCATAAAGAAGAACCACTGTCACCAATGCATCAAAAAGGTACTTCTTGATAACCCAACACGAGAGAGAGAGAGAGAGAGAGAGAGAGAAGAAGAAGAAGAAGAACCAGTGTCACCAATGCATCAAAAAGGTACTTCTTGATAACCCAACAAGAGAGAGAGAGAGAGAGAGAGAGAGAGGGAGGGAGAGAGAGAATAGAGAAAGAGAGGGAGAGAACGAGAGAGAGAGAGCGAGAGAGAGAGAGAGAGAGAGAGAGAGAGAGAGATCAAAAGAGAGGGAGAGAGAGAGAGAGTGTGGGATGGGTTTCTAAACTCACTCCTATCTTATTGCAGACATAGCGAGAACCACGAATATGATTGTCAATCCATGGGACGAAGCTGACTCAACTAGTGCATAGAGGCTACAAGAGGTTTTCAATCTCTTGAAAAACAATAGACAACTCGCATCTAACTCAAGCTACACTCAAATGACAAAAATCACCAAAAGCTAGTTACTAATCGACAAATAAATCATAACCGCCGTTACAACATCAAATGACATCCAAACGTTATGAAACTTCTAGGACATGTTTATAAGACCTAAACACACATGCCTATGGTCTCAAATTTCACTTTAGGTCAAGTGCAAAAATCACAATTATTAGCAGCAGTGAGCTTTTGACCTGGTCATTTTTGACCCAGAATGCATCTAAATGCTTAGCAATGATGTCGCAATACCCCGCCTACACTTATTTTATAATTTTTAAGCTTGAATTATTACTTATGATGAAATTAAGCGTTGTTGATGCCAAAACTATGGATTACCATGAAATGCTTACGTCAACGCGTAGAGCTCTTACCTACAGTTGCAACGCAACAGACATCACTGCAATGTGACAAACGGGGAGGGAGTAGGAAGCATGAGAAGGAGAGAAATGAGTGTCGTTAGCTCACGCTGTGTTGTATTATCCAAAAACTTACAAAATACTTACAAAAATTGGCTTGTATACCTTATCCAAGGTTTCTGTGGTCAAAACTAATAATATGGGAGCTCTAACTAAAGATAGGTTGATACAACCTACTATTAAGAAGGAAATGATCAAATCTATGCCAAAACGTAAATTGTGCTCTTGACTTGTCACCGGCCCATGTGAGCTCAATCCTATAGCTCCAAAACAAATTAATGATCGCAGAAAGAAAAAAAATCACAGAATGCTACACACCCACTCCAGAGCTAGTTTGGGTACCAAAGGAAGAACGATTTGCTCCACCTAGCTCAGGAAGGGGGGAGTCCCATGAAGCTTCTAGCTCCTCATGTAATGCATCCATAGAGGTAAAAGCTTCTCCACAGCCTCCACCTACAATAGTGGACCTCCATAAGCTACAAAAGAATCCACACCTCCCAGTGTTCAAGAATCACATGATGAACCACTTCAAGTTCGATCCTGGGAGAGTAACTTACCACCCTTCCAACTCGACGAGGCACCTAAGGTAATAGAAAACTACTGGCAAAAATCCCCACCTATTACCAACTGGAACAATTGGTTTCAAAGGGTGACGAGCTCATTTCAAATGGTATGATCTACCCAAGGAAGGGAGGAGTGTTTTTGCTGACAGTCATCATTCACTTGCTTGCCTCTCAACCTTCCTCCCTGACCTCTCAATCTCCCAATCTTAGGGAATGTATATATAAATTCTTATACTCACAAAAAACAAAAATAATAAAGAGCAAGAGCAATTAGCAAACGAGTATGCACAATAAAAGTTAAAACATTGACTCAGACCTACACACTCGCATTCGGTACACTGAAACAGAAACCTATGTCATAAAACACCTTTGATCCTCATCACTCGAGTGATGGAGGGTAGGTAAGATTAGTACAATAGGAGTGTTTCTATTTTAGAGTTGAGTGATTATCAAAGTTCCTTTTCCCACTGATGTGCCTCCTAGAGGTATTCTTTGTGTTTCCTAGTGTGTACATGAACGTGTTGCTGTTGTTAGGATTTGGACCTTCATGGAATATTTCTCTCGTTCACACTTCAAATCAAGCGCGACCATCAACACAAACAGGTGTTTCTTGTCCATTAGCATTGCCCCTTATCTTTTTTGCATCTATGATCGTCTGCTTTCATTGTGATTGGTAGCATAATATTCATCGCATTGCTTAGTATCAAACATTAAATTCAATGTAATTTTTGTCATAATCACTTGTCTAGATTAAAAATCAAGCAGTCCGACTAAGCTAGTTTGACCAAGCAAGGTGTTAGAGATCTTCTCTTAATACCATGGGGAATGCCTTCCTAATAATCAATGGTTACTTAGGTTCTTAATCCGATTTAGGTAGCATTGTGTGAAATGTACTAGGGCTTTCAAGTGGGCTTGACCCTATTGTCCTTTAGCTTAAGTATTAAAAAGGGAGTTTACTAGTGTGATGAGCCTGGGGAGTGTATCAGTGTTATATGACCCCCCAAAGTTACAAAATTAAAATGCTGAAAACGAACAAACAAAAAAAAAATCAAAGTGCCACGATGTAAAATCTTAAGCTGGAAGAGAAATCTCAGCTTGATTGGTACTTCACTCACATGTATCGCCTATGGTACGAGAGCCCTAGAGGTTCCCAGTGTGGGCGCGTTTCCTTGAAAAGCAAAATACCCAAGGCATACAAAATAAGCACACACATCAAAATTGAATCACTGTGAAAAGACTTTGGAGAGTCAAAGAAAAGGTAATCAATCAGGCGATGATTTTTCATGAGAAATTCCTTTTATTGTAGCTTAACTACAAGGTCTTCTAGGTATAGCCTCTAGTCAGCCCTCGAACATGAAATACTTGGCTCTCACGATTAAACAACTTGATTGACCAAGAAAATTAAGAAGCTTACCCATGGTATTAATAGTCGATCTCTAGTGCCTTTCGATCGTTAAATTAGCGACCCCAGACTTATTTAATTTTTTACCTTTACATCTGTTTATGCATTTGATTATATTGCAATTTAATGTTTATTTGCTGACAAATTGTTTAAAATTATGTTACCAATCAATTTGTCTGCCTAAAACTGCATATGCTTTTTAATCGCTTATGAGAATGCAATTACTGTGCCAATGTTGTTTTGATTTTGCAGTGACTGAAGAAGGCTAAGGACATTCATCTCAAATGCTCTTCCACCTCGACGAACGAGCTTCAACTCAATAGCTTCCGAGGACGGAATCTACATCAGGAAGGGGGGCATGTTAACCCTCACGGCTCACAGACACCCTATCACCTACGACGGAGGTTTTTAACCTACGGCGGACATTGTATTATTTATTTGGTAGAGTTAGGTACCGGGGCTTGTCGGTCCAATAGGAAAAGGGTAAGAGTGATCGCCGATGAGAGGCGCACTCTAACTGGAACATTCGAGGGATTAGTTGGCTAAGCATGGGCGCCCAAGTGTGAATGGGGTGAGCTCATATAAAAGTCAACTAAACCTAAAATTCACTCATTCTCTCATTTGTGCAATTGAAGAGTGATCTTGCTCCATCTCCTTCTTCTTCTTCTTCATCTCTTTGTGTGTGTGTGAGAGAGAGAGTGAGAGAGGGAGTGTGTGGGCGATCGAGCATTACGAAGGCACGATGGCGGTGAGGCGGTCGAGCACGGCGTAGTGGCGTCTCCTTCTTCTTCGCGGCGAGGAATCCTCCACGAACCAAGCGTAAGCGGTGAGTGACACACCATCGCCTCTTTGAGCTTACTAGTTTAGGCTTGTTGTGTGCTTGGAGCCATTTGTGGCTCACACACGGTGTATTGGCAAGTTCCTTGCATTGACACGTGCGACATACGTGCACAATATGGATGATCTATGTGTACATTCGTCAATCCGGGATGATCATCTTGAATAGCTCGAAAAGGTATTCAAAAAATGTAGACTTTATAGGATAAGTTTAAATCCTAAAAAGTACACATTTATGGGCAGGCAAGGAAGAATTCTTGGACATATAGTGTCTAAAAATGGCAGAGCTATTGATATGGATAAAATTCATGTTATTGCTTAATTGCCTACACTGACAACAGTTAAAGGGGTTCAAGCTTTCATGGGACATTGTTGATATTATAGATGATTCTTTTACATGTAGGCTATAATTCCAAAACCCATGTAAAGTTTGATTACACTCTTTGAATGGAATGATGAGTACAAAGAATCCTTCATGAAGCTTAAGCAACCTCTCATTGCATCCCCATTATTGAAAGCACCAGATTGGAATAAGATATTCCACATACATGTAGATGCTTCCAATTTTTCCATTAGGCATATACTAGCTCAAGCAGGAGACGAAAGAATTGATTTTCCTATTTCTTATGCTAGTAGACAAATGAATATGGCAGAGAAAAACTATACAACCACCAAAAGAGACGGATTAGGAATGATCTATGCCGTAAAAAAGTATATACATTACCTATTAGCCAACAAATTTGTGTTCTTTGTGGACCACCAAGCCTTATTGTACTTGGTCAACAAGCCATGAAACACAGGAGGAATAGTGAGATGGTTCAACATTCTTTTGGAATTTGATTTTTACTGTAGTTGTGAAAAAGGGCACCACCCACCAAAGAGCAGATCATTTATCAAGGGTTATTTTAGGAGAACCACCAAAGGGAGTAGATGATGATCTACCACATGCATATCTTTTCTCAGTGGAAATGATACCCCAATCGTCCAAAAATATGGTTTCATTGGTGACCATAGATCAAGTGGATTCACAAATATCTCTTCCTATTACACCTGGATTAATTGAGCAATTGGCTATGTATCAATTACTAGCTGTAAGGCTATACAAAAGAAATCGAGATGGAATATTGCTTTTGTGTATTAGTCCTGAGGAGAAAACCCAATACCTAAGTCAAGCACATATTACCATAGTAGGACTTCACTTTGCGAAAGACCAAACTATGTAGCGTATATTGAGACTTGGAGTGTTTTGGCCAACCATGAGGAGTGATGTTCACTCATTTGTAAAAAACTATCTTCAATGCCAAAAACAAGCACCCATACCTCATGTGACATTGTTCCAAATATCACTCGTTCCTAAGTGGAGTAACTATCTAGCTACTTACTTATCAAGCCGAACATTTCAGGAGGATATGAGTAAATGCCGCCAGAGAGCAATTGAAACTGAAGCAAGGGACTATGTTCTTATTGAAAACCAATTGTATCAAAGAGTAAAGGATCAACATTTGCGTCTTTGTGCAAATGAAGACGAATAAATTCCCATTATAGAACACACACATGATGAATTAGCTGGAGGTCACTTTTCTAGTGAAACCTTCGCTAGAGCAATCTTAATGGCAAGCATATGGCGGCCAACACTTTTTGCAGATGTCAAAGAATATATTCAAGGTGTGATGCATGTCAACAAGTAAAAATGCCAACCCTTGTAGATAGCATGCCTTCAAAACCAATGATGGGGGACTATAGCTTTTGCAAAATAGGGCATAGATTTTGTAGGGCAATACAACCACCTGCTTATAGAACCCAAGCTCAATATATCATTGTAGCTATGGACTATTTGACCAAGTGGGCAGAAGCTAAGGCAACCCAAAAGAATGATGCCAGAACCACAGCCTCATTCTTATACAAAATGTATTCACAAGATATGGATTGCCAATAGAAATTTTCAGTGATAGGGGAACTCATTTACTCAATGAGGTAATTGAGTATTCTGCTGAATGAATTTATGGTCATCCATAACAAATCCGCTCTCTATCACCCACAAGCAAATGGACAAACTGAGCACACAAATAAAATTCTCAGCTCGGTATTGACTAAAGTGGTTAGTTCAAGATGGACTAATTGGGAGATGAATCTACATTCCGCTCTATGGGCCTATAGAATTTTATTCAAGACAACTATAAATGCTACACCCTTTAACCTTGTTTATGGTCTTGATGCCATACTACCGATAGAATTTATATTGCCGACACTAAGAGTAGCTAAGGATCTTGAGTGAACTGGACATGAATTTTCAAAGAGGCTTGAAGATTTAGAAAAGCTTGATGATCAAAGGATAACTGTTGTAGCTCACATCTATGCACAAAAGCAAAAACAAAAATATTTTTTTGATTCCCATCTAGTCACAAAAATCTTCAAGAAAGGGGAGTTAGTTTTAGCCTACTTCCTTAAACAACATATTCCTAAGTTTAAAAAAAGAAAATCGGACCATTTATCATTGAAGATGTATCCCCAAGTGGAGCAATTAAGATGCCCACTCTAGATAGTGAACCAATGGCTAATTGGATTAGTGGATGGCGTTTATAGAAGTACAATTTTCCACTAATCAATGAATTGCTAGAAAAGATGCACATAGCGAAGCAAAGAAAGATAAAATGATAGTAGATTATTGATGAAGCTCAAGAGGAATCTTGACTTTGAGTACTCAAAAGGAAAGATGCTCTCAAAAATCAATAAATACCTATTCCCATTAACACTCTGGAACTAAATGAACGACTATGGGAATTACAAAAGGATGCAGTGTCAACAGACGATGAATGGTTAGATGGAATGGACCTTTGCTGAGCAATCATACTACAAATGCATTGGTTGACACATGAGCTCGGGTAAATGCGACTAGTCAGCTATTCCACGTACAAGACCACAACGAATCAGTCTTTGACACATGAGCTCGGGTAAATGCAGTCAGTTATTCCACGTACAAGACCACAATGAATCACTCTTTGACATTGGGAATATCAGCTATCAAAGGATGCAACAAAAATCCAACACCGGCATTGGGAGTAGTCAACTTAAATGTGATAGTACATGGATGTTCATGCCCTCATCAGTTTTTTATGCTTACCAGATGAACACATGAATGAAACAATGATTCTTGGAATCTCATGGATGCGAACGTACAAGGCAGTACCAACTTGGGATACAAATCAACTCAAGCTATCACCTAAAGGCCGACAACTCATTGCTCCAATTGCACCAAGCAAAGAGGAGTGGAAAAGAGGTTACCAACAAAAGAAACCACAAAGCAATCAATCTTTTTCATCCTCTAGACAAGAAAATGCTACAAGTAGCATGCAAAGAAGGTTCCAAAGTTAGAGACACAAAGAAGAGCATCTTTGGGTAGGGAACCTACCACAAGATGAGTTTGGAGGAAAAACGAGCACTTATCTTCTCTGCAAACTGTAAAACCGATGAAGTAGTGGAGAGTTAACTCTCAAAACACTCAACCACAACAATTCATCAATGAAAAACCAAGATACCAGTGGCGAGTTAAACCTCAAAAACCGTCATCATTGATACTGACAGCTCAGGAAATCAACATGCCAAAGCATCCTGACGGTACAATAAAGCAAAGAGCACGCTGGAGAGGGGGAAAGGGGAACACACCTAGAACACAACACAATGCCTCACTATAGCCCAGGGTATACACAACGCCCCAGTCCACTAGATTTCACCTTCAAAACTCGACACTATCTGCAAGAAAACCGCCGCGTGCACACAACCATACGCACACACCCCTTGAAATGCACCAAACAGACTCAGTCTCTTCACTCTACTCAATTCACAGCCTTCCACAACCACACAGTCTCTCTCTACCTCTCTTTGTACAACCAAATTCAGGGGGGCACACATGCCTACACAGACCCGGAACATGCACACAAGCAGAGAAGAGAAGGGGGAAGGGGAAATGACATCCAGAGACAATAGAGAATGGTCCTCTTGCATAAACCACACCATGTACATCCAATCCCATGCCGGCACAACCTCGGCAAAAAGACGATTCCTCAAAGCCTACACAGGCCAAGGAGAATCCTAGCAAAAGGCCACATTGGTCAAAGACCCCAAAAAATAAACGTCTACCTCCTTTTATAGGGTGTGTCTAGGAGACCTAAAAAAATAAAAATGGGTAAGTTCCCATCTCGTGCACTTCACTTGCAGCTTCATTTGGAATTTCCTTGCATTGCTTGCACTTGGCATACTTACCCTTTGGTAACTCTTGCATGGTGCACACATCTATCTATTGTCCGCCCAACTCGGTTGCCCGACTAGACTTGAACTATCCGGCCTCTTTCTCTTGTTTAACCATGAGATGACCCCCTTTGTATTGGACTTATTGATTGGCATCGGCTGCTTCTCTCTCTCTCTCTCTCTCTCTCTCTCTTCTCTCTCTCATCTCTCTCTCTCTCTCTCTCCTCTCTCTCTCTCTCTCCTCTCTCTCTCTCTCTCTCTCTCTCTCTCTCTCTCTGGACCCCTACCCTCCATGAGCAATAGCGACATCGCTGGGGGAGGGGGGGGGGGGGGGGGGTGGTGGGGGGGGGGGGGGGGGGGGGGGGGGGGGGGGGGGGAGGGGGGGGGGGGGGGGGGGGGGGGCATTTTCCTTCAAAAATGGGGGCCACGGGTACTAGCCCATGGTGGGTGCCACATCACCATTTTATAAACTGCCACTGCCGGCCAACAACTCCAGGTGCGCCACCGACCACAACCATCCTAGCACCATCGAGCCCAAATCAACGCCCAACGCCGTCCCGCCATAGCGAGGGAGCTCTCAATCTCACACGCCTTCACATGCCAATAGGGACTCATGGGCCAGGCTAAATACCACAACTCCCAGCCTCCAACTGTCGCATGTGGGGTTAACCCCTTCTGCCACGTGGCAGGCCCAAGCTCACGTCTTCTAAAGCCCTTGAAAAATCCAAAACCCACATTTAAAAAAACTTTTATTTCCCCAATTGTCCTACCTGCTAGTTGTCGACCGCCAATCAGACTGCCGAGCCTCGAAATCCGGCCATAACCTCACTTGTATGACTCCAACTTCCACCTGCTTTGCCACACTTCTCAATTTTTTGAGCCCCGGAACCGAGGCCCCAAAAATGACAAATTTCATCTGCAATCAACTTCGGACAAAGGCACCCAATCTTTCGACTACTGTATCTTTTAGCTCCGGGATTCGTTTGATGTGCACTCAGTTCTTGGTAGCTCTATAGGATGCATACCTTGCTCTAGAACTTGGTTGAGGATCAAAAGATGCCAGATGGCACACCTCCCCATGTGGTCAGTGGGAACCAACCTAGCCCCCCACAAAACTTCAACTGGAAATAAAATGCAATCCGTGGCTCCTATCTGCAATTTGAAAAGACGGGTAGGCTGCATAAATTGAGCACTACACACATGTACCTTGACTTCCACTTGGGCCACCTGTCCCCAAATGCCATGTCCAACAAGAATCTGCAACACGTTGAACCTTCAACCTTCAATAACTTGGGCTTTGTAGCTTGGTTTGATGAGCCATCTGGACCTGCCTCTTCAACACTTCAAGCTCTACAGTCTTGGACCCAAAGACTGCACCTCGCATCCCCTTCACCTGCTCTTCAAATTAGCACCTTTTGGAGCCTTCCTTGGCCTATAAACCACGTCGGTCATACATCTCTGTTGTTCCCTGTCAGCCCATGATCGTTGTTTTTTATGTTACTGTGAAGTCAGTTCTTAGTGTTTTCATCCAGATTAATCAATCATTAGCATGGATGTCCGCCTCTACCAGTATTTCCACCATCAAAAATATTTCAAAAAGCCTATTTTAATGAGGTAAAGCAATCTTTGAGTCACAGCTTTTCTTTAAAAACCAAAAACCCAAACAATAATGATCCGAGATTTTGGTCAACAGACAAAAGATTTTTTTATCACCAGCCTTTTTATCGTCCGGTTATGCTACCATTTAATCATATAGAGAATAAATAGAAATATATTTTGCAACCCCACTCATTCAGGTCAAACGAGGGGCCCATAAATCCCTAAACCAACCATTAGACCAACCCATGTTATGACTACAGCCTGTCATTCCTCTGCAACAGAATGCTCAACTGTTAGTATTTTATTGCTTTACATAGCCTGCAAAATAGAAGTCAGTCGAGGGAAAAACCAGTCCGTTCCTAGACCAATGTCATCCAGCCATTCAAAACACACGCTGTATCGACTAAATAGTATAGATTTGTAAGAGCCAGTCCCAAGGGGTCATGCAACCCTATCCCTATAAATGAAAGAGCATATGTATACAGTCACTCAATGAAGCTAGTGTGAGAAAATGCATCAGCACAAACAACCTCCTAAATCCAGATAGAAAGAATATGAGCATATGCATACATTCACATCCAATCCAATCATTCAATTGGTATTTCTCTCAGGCCAAAAAAAAACCAAAAGCTCCTAGCTAGTACAAATACTCGTATGTAAAATATGGCTTTTAGAAAAACAAATAATTGCCATAGCTACCAGCCAGTAAAAATTAAAGACAAAGAGTATGGATCCGGCACCAGCTAAGACCAACAAAGGCCATTAAACAATTTTCCACATAGAGTGGGGAGCCTTTAAGTCGTTCTGTTCCCAAACCAACTCAATCACCAGAATATGCTTCAGCCCAAAACAACTCATTAGGTCAGTCCATCCTATCCGTCAATCGCTGCAAGACAAACTTAATACTTAAGTTTAAGCATCATAACTGTATATACGAGGCAGCAGTTTAATAAACGAGCAATCCAGTCGGAAAAACCAGTCATCCTATCCAACATACCACTACCAGATAGTGCCTAGAGTCAAGGTAGACCAATCCCAAGAGTTGGCAGCAGTGAATATAACCAGCAAACCAGTCGGCAAAAATAACCCCAAGACTAGCAGAGGATAGCTTACCCTACCATATATCAAACATCAGCAAGGATTCTCACAAAACAACTCATTAGGTCAGTCCAACCTACCCGTCAAAATGCTGCAAGATAGACTTAATATTTAAAAGTAAGCATCATAGCTGTATCATATTAGGCAGCGGTTTAATTCACCAGCAATTAGTCGGAAAAAAACCAGTCATCCTATCCAACATACCATTACCAGATAGTGCCAAGAGTCGAGGTAAGCCAATCCTAAGAGTTGGCAGTCGTGAGTAACACCAGCAAACCAGTCGGCCAAAACCAGCATAGGATAGCTTACCTTACCATATATTTACCAACGGAAAGGATCCTTACATAGTCAACAATCAATCTCAGTCCATCCACTGATTAGACACATCACTACTAGATAATGCCAAGAGTCAAGGTAGATCCAGCCCAACCCCTCAAAATGAGAGAGAAGAGTAGTCCAACAGCCCAAGACTACACCTTGTCTCAAAACCTTACTCCTTAACAGATATATTGAGCCATGCAACAGTCCGAAATCGAAGCTTAAGCTTTTGTAAGATATCTATAGAAAGAAAGATAACTCAGTCTTCAAAATAGCTAGGACATTATAAGAAAGCATACATTACCCCATACCAAACACCGGGCAGGATACAATCCATCCTTTTATTCACCACATTCAGTAGAACACCCGAACAATGTCAACCACTACTCGGATACTAGGCCAGTACAACCTTTTAAACACATTGTATTACCCAACACGATCCAATGAGCTATTGTGAGAAACCCAATCATACCATATCCAAAAAACCATAGAGTGAGCCTTGCTACAGCCCGAACCACGAGCTTCCATGTTCCCCATTAGAGATAGAAAGCATATATTTAATTATTTTGCAAAGTTTAAACCGAAAATGGTGTAAGCAACATCAGTGAATTCCCCAACAGAAAAACCTTCATTTCAAACCGTTATATCAAAGCATACCATGCCCAAAGTGCCATTCAATATTAAAATCACATAGGGTACCTCTGTAGATTCGGCCAGTGACTTCTTGTTAGGATCCATCACCAAAGGACTTGCAGAGATGAAGTCACTCACAATCTCAACAGTATTGAAAAGACAGAAAGGAAACCCAATGTGGAGTGGAAGCTAAGTGAGCTTAGGCTCACCTTATATAGTATGCCAAAGAAATTCCGCAGTCGCATTCAACTGGCCGTGGAGCCCTCTTTGGGGAAGATGGAGAGGCTGGCTGGCAGCGCATTCGATTCCTCCCCCATCCGATGTCGGGCAGTGCTCTGTGCATGCAACCCAAAAACAGTAAGTGGCGCTACCTTTTGCCATTGAAGTCGATATGATGTGCTGTCACGCCTCATTATGCAATGAGATATTTGGTTAGAAAAATGAAGACCCTCAAAAAAGTCCAAGGCGCCCAAGAAGTCTTCTTTTCACACAATAATATCAAGGGGTGAAAGAAACCCCAGGTAGTTACCATGGATGAAGAGTCACCAATCCTTTAGCAGGATACAGAGAGAGAGAGAGAGAGAGAGAGAGAGAGAGAGAGAAAAGGGTCAAAGTAAATCAGAGAGTTACAATGTAGTAGATATGATATCCAGTCCGATCTAGTCTAGTGTTTAGACCAAGCCAGAGATAGGATGTGGTAGATCAAATCCCGTTGATACCTATATATATATATATATAGCTATATAAATATCTCTCTCTCTCTCTCTCTCTCTCTCTCTCTCTCTCTCTCTCTCTCTCTCTCTCTCTCTCTCTCTCTCTCTCTCACTCTCTCTCTCTCTCTCTCTCTCTCTCTCTGTAGTTACCATGGATGAAGAGTCACCAATCCTTTAGCAGGATACAGAGAGAGAGAGAGAGAGAGAGAGAGAGAGAGAGAGAGAAGCATATATATATATATATATATATATATATATATATATATATATATATATATATATATATATATATATATATATATATATATATATATATATATATATATATATATATAGAGAGAGAGAGAGAGAGAGAGAGAGAGAGAGAGAGAGAGAGAGAGAGAGAGAGAGAGAGAGAGAGCAGCCCAATGCCAGTCAAGGCCAATACAAAGGGGGTCATCTCATGGTAAAGCAAGAGAAAGAGGCTGGATAGTGCAAGTCTAGTCGGGCGGCCAAGTTGGGCAGACAATGGACAGATGTGTGCACCATGAAAGAGTTACCAAAGGGGAAGTATGCCAAGTGCAAGCAATGGAAGGAAATTCGAAATGAAGCTGCAAGTGAAGTGCACGAGATGGGAACTTACCCTTTTTTTTTTTTTAGGTCTCCTAGACACATCCCTATAAAAGGAGGTAGACATTCATTTTTTGGGGTCTTTGACCAATGTGTCCCTTTGCCAGGATGCTCCTTGGCCTGTGTAGGCTTTGAGGAATCGTCTTTTTGTCGAGGTTGAGCCGGCATAGGATTGGATGTACATGGTGTGGTTTATGCAAGAGGACCATTCTCTATTGTCTCTCAATGTCATTTCCCCTTCCCCCTTCTCTTCTCTGCTTGTGTGCGTGTGTTTCCGGGTGTGTGTAGGCGTGTGTGCCCCCCCAAAGTTGGTTGTGCAAAGAGAAGTAGAGAGAGGTTGTGTGGTTGTGGAAGGTTGTGAATTGAGCAGAGCGAAGAGACTGAGTATGTCTGGTGCATTGCAAGGGGTGTGTGCGTATGGTTGTGTGCAAGTGGTGGTTTGCTTGCGGGTAGTGTCGAGTTTTGAAGGTGAACTCTAGTGGATTGGGGCACTGTGTATACCCTAGGCTATAGTGAGGCATTGTGTTGTGTTCTGGGTGTGTTCCCCTTTCCCCCTCTCCATCTTCTGGTGCCTCCAAGGAGGAGCTGTTTGATGCTCCAATTTGAGGTTTCAAGCGGTGTTTAGGGTTTAGGTGTTTTAGCGGACAAAGTGGTTGGCTGATGGTCGAGGTGTTTGATGGTCGAGTTTGAAGCTGATAGAGATGGTGGAGCTAGGATTTGGCCCCGTATTTATGGGCCTTGAAGATCTCAAGGATTTGTTAGCAGATTTCGAGTTACGGCTGCTGTCGAT
Organism: Adiantum capillus-veneris; assembly: GCF_014529385.1. Taxonomy (NCBI): domain Eukaryota; kingdom Viridiplantae; phylum Streptophyta; class Polypodiopsida; order Polypodiales; family Pteridaceae; genus Adiantum; species Adiantum capillus-veneris. The sequence continues at coordinate 133,316,463 of NC_140955.1, read as the reverse complement.
GCGTATGTCGAAGAATGCAAAAAGATTGCAGATGATGCCGTTGTTGATGCAAGGACGGGCCAATGTGTGGTTCGATGGTTTAAAGAGTAGTGATCAAGAATCATGGCAAAGATGGCAAAGTCAGTTTCTGGAGCGCTTTTGAGAGGTGATTACATCGAAAGAAGCTGGTGCAAGGCTGAAGGCGGTACACCAAGATGTAAGTAAGGTTTTCTCCATTTTCATTGCACTGTTTGAAGCTTGTTGGAAACAGTTAGAGGTTGCTACTGGGGTCAAAAGCAATCATTAGTTGAATCTATCGAAGCTGCTAGAGTGCTTGCATCCGAGGATCAGAGAAAAGGTGGAAGACAGTGTGGATACCTATGAAGACATGGTCTATCTAGGAAAGATGAAGAGCAAGAAGGTGAAGCGAAAGCTAGAGCTGGGTATGCTAAAGCCAATAGATTATATGCATGTTGTGGAGGTAGCAAAGTGCTCTTTGGTCCAACCAAAGGTGATTCCAATTGTTTGAAATGCAGAACCTGTTGAGTTAAGGCCTACTATTGGTTATGTTCATTGGGGGTTTTCAGTTCGTGATGTGCATGTGCCAAGGGTGGACGAGCTTGTTAACGAGGAGAAGCTCCATGTTGAGGTGAAAAAAGATGTGAAAGTGGTAGCAGATGTGGAGGTTTCGATGCGGGTTGAAGAGGTAAAGCCAGTTCTTGTGAAAAGTCTGCATGAAAAGATAGCGGCATGCAATCAGGTTGCAGATACCGGGGGTTCAGAAGTTGATGAAGAAAGTGAGCAAAGCTGTGAAGATGGTCAAGCTTTTGTGGAGCAAGAAGTGGATGAAGATGTTGATACGGAATCAATATATGATGTCGATGATGATGAAGATACAAGCGCGAGTGGCTGGGAGACAAGCAAGGAGAATAGAGCGGCTGAGTCCACACTATGGCGAGGAGACGGAGTCTGATGAGTCTAAGCTCGTAAAGGTAAAGCTGCCCTCTTATGTATTTGATGATATGGTAGTATCCCATGTGCAAGAAGAGCAAGGAATAGATCAAGCCGATGTGCATGATGAAGACCAAATGGAGCGGTCTAGGCCTACAGATGATGATATGCAGGTAAAGGTCGTGTGTGGTGCCATGCTAGCGTCCATGCTGATGAAATTAGCATTGGAATATGCGATGGTGGTGCAACAGGTACAAAATCTTGCATGGAGAGATAAAGCAGCCATGCCTATGGAGTAAATCAAGGTGAATGCAAAAGGGGACAAGTTTCCGTGGCGGAGCATGATGTAGCGGTAGAAAAGGTGATTGAAGAGTAGGAGGTTGAAGCTGAAGAGCAAGAGGTGTTGATCGACCTTGAAGGGCCGATTGACGAGGAAGGGCTCGATGATGCTGGAATTGAGTGTGTGGCTGAAGAGGAGGTTGTGATTCCAAAGATGGAGGAGATTTTGATGTGGCAGACATGTCAAGAGGCGGAGAAATGAGAATCCCAGGCAGTGGCTTTGCTTCCATTGAAGGTATGTAACCTATGGTTGATGAAAATGATGATAGATATAGCTATGCGGTGGTTGACTCACCAGGTGCAGGGTTCTATGGTGAAGTCCTCCACTTTATTTGGTTAGGAGGGAGGGTCAGACATGTGTTGGAGCTCGGTGTTAGGTACATGTTTTTCTGATGGTGATATGCTTGATGCTGCTTGGTATGGAGTGGATGCTTGTTTGCTAAGGGATGCATGGAGTGTTGAAGGTAGGCTATGGGCAGCCTACACACATGAGGGTCTAGGTGTTGTGGTACGGCACTATGGTGAGTAGTTATAGATGGATGAAGGATATCCACGGTAGGTATTTGATCCAGGCAGAAGCTATATGATGCAGGGGGTTGGGGCAACCCACTTGAAGGTTTGGCAGTAGGATGCAATAAAATTGTGTACATATGGTTTTGGTTTTCTCATAGTGTGTGCCAGGTTTTGCAGTTAGAAGTGGAATAAAGCTCTTATGTGGTTGAGAATAAATGCTCAATTAGGGGATTGGCAATGATGGTACAGCCAAAGTGTGTCAACCATAGAAGATGGCATGGGCAGATATGTGCAGGATAGTAGAAGCATGGCAAAGAGCTAGAGCAACTAGGAAGATCATGGGCTGACAGGGAACAACAGAGATGTATGACCGACGTGGTTTATAGGCCAAGGAAGGCTCCAAAAGGTGCTAATTTGAAGAGCAGGTGAAGGGGATGCGAGGTGCAGTCTTTGGGTCCAAGACTGTAGAGCTTGAAGTGTTGAAGAGGCAGGTCCAGATGGCTCATCAAACCAAGCTACAAAGCCCAAGTTATTGAAGGTTGAAGGTTCAACGTGTTGCAGATTCTTGTTGGACATGGCATTTGGGGACAGGTGGCCCAAGTGGAAGTCAAGGTACATGTGTGTAGTGCTCAATTTATGCAGCCTACCCGTCTTTTCAAATTGCAGATAGGAGCCACGGATTGCATTTTATTTCCAGTTGAAGTTTTGTGGGGGGCTAGGTTGGTTCCCACTGACCACATGGGGAGGTGTGCCATCTGGCATCTTTTGATCCTCAACCAAGTTCTAGAGCAAGGTATGCATCCTATAGAGCTACCAAGAACTGAGTGCACATCAAACGAATCCCGGAGCTAAAAGATACAGTAGTCGAAAGATTGGGTGCCTTTGTCCGAAGTTGATTGCAGATGAAATTTGTCATTTTTGGGGCCTCGGTTCCGGGGCTCAAAAAATTGAGAAGTGTGGCAAAGCAGGTGGAAGTTGGAGTCATACAAGTGAGGTTATGGCCGGATTTCGAGGCTCGGCAGTCTGATTGGCGGTCGACAACTAGCAGGTAGGACAATTGGGGAAATAAAAGTTTTTTTAAATGTGGGTTTTGGATTTTTCAAGGGCTTTAGAAGACGTGAGCTTGGGCCTGCCACGTGGCAGAAGGGGTTAACCCCACATGCGACAGTTGGAGGCTGGGAGTTGTGGTATTTAGCCTGGCCCATGAGTCCCTATTGGCATGTGAAGGCGTGTGAGATTGAGAGCTCCCTCGCTATGGCGGGACGGCGTTGGGCGTTGATTTGGGCTCGATGGTGCTAGGATGGTTGTGGTCGGTGGCGCACCTGGAGTTGTTGGCCGGCAGTGGCAGTTTATAAAATGGTGATGTGGCACCCACCATGGGCTAGTACCCGTGGCCCCCATTTTTGAAGGAAAATGCCCCCTCCCCCCCCCCCCCCCCCCCCTCCCCCCAGCGATGTCGCTATTGCTCATGGAGGGTAGGGGTCCAGAGAGAGAGAGAGAGAGAGAGAGAGAGAGAGAGAGAGAGAGAGAGAGAGAGAGAGAGAGAGAGAGAGAGAGAGAGAGAGAGAGAGAGAGAGAGAGAGAGAGAGAGAGAAGCAGCCCGATGCCAATCAATAAGTCCAATACAAAGGGGGTCATCTCATGGTAAAACAAGAGAAAGAGGCCGGATAGTTCAAGTCTAGTCGGGCAACCGAGTTGGGCGGACAATAGATAGATGTGTGCACCATGCAAGAGTTACCAAAGGGTAAGTATGCCAAGTGCAAGCAATGCAAGGAAATTCCAAATGAAGCTGCAAGTGAAGTGCACGAGATGGGAACTTACCCATTTTTATTTTTTTAGGTCTCCTAGACACACCCCTATAAAAGGAGGTAGACGTTTATTTTTTGGGGTCTTTGACCAATGTGGCCTTTTGCTAGGATTCTCCTTGGCCTGTGTAGGCTTTGAGGAATCGTCTTTTTGCCGAGGTTGTGCCGGCATGGGATTGGATGTACATGGTGTGGTTTATGCAAGAGGACCATTCTCTATTGTCTCTGGATGTCATTTCCCCTTCCCCCTTCTCTTCTCTGCTTGTGTGCATGTTCCCGGGTCTGTGTAGGCATGTGTGCCCCCCTGAATTTGGTTGTACAAAGAGAGGTAGAGAGAGACTGTGTGGTTGTGGAAGGCTGTGAATTGAGTAGAGTGAAGAGACTGAGTCTGTTTGGTGCATTTCAAGGGGTGTGTGCGTATGGTTGTGTGCACGCGGCGGTTTTCTTGCAGATAGTGTCGAGTTTTGAAGGTGAAATCTAGTGGACTGGGGCGTTGTGTATACCCTGGGCTATAGTGAGGCATTGTGTTGTGTTCTAGGTGTGTTCCCCTTTCCCCCTCTCCAGCGTGCTCTTTGCTTTATTGTACCGTCAGGATGCTTTGGCATGTTGATTTCCTGAGCTGTCAGTATCAATGATGACGGTTTTTGAGGTTTAACTCGCCACTGGTATCTTGGTTTTTCATTGATGAATTGTTGTGGTTGAGTGTTTTGAGAGTTAACTCTCCACTACTTCATCGGTTTTACAGTTTGCAGAGAAGATAAGTGCTCGTTTTTCCTCCAAACTCATCTTGTGGTAGGTTCCCTACCCAAAGATGCTCTTCTTTGTGTCTCTAACTTTGGAACCTTCTTTGCATGCTACTTGTAGCATTTTCTTGTCTAGAGGATGAAAAAGATTGATTGCTTTGTGGTTTCTTTTGTTGGTAACCTCTTTTCCACTCCTCTTTGCTTGGTGCAATTGGAGCAATGAGTTGTCGGCCTTTAGGTGATAGCTTGAGTTGATTTGTATCCCAAGTTGGTACTGCCTTGTACGTTCGCATCCATGAGATTCCAAGAATCATTGTTTCATTCATGTGTTCATCTGGTAAGCATAAAAAACTGATGAGGGCATGAACATCCATGTACTATCACATTTAAGTTGACTACTCCCAATGCCGGTGTTGGATTTTTGTTGCATCCTTTGATAGCTGATATTCCCAATGTCAAAGAGTGATTCATTGTGGTCTTGTACGTGGAATAACTGACTGCATTTACCCGAGCTCATGTGTCAAAGACTGATTCGTTGTGGTCTTGTACGTGGAATAGCTGACTAGTCGCATTTACCCGAGCTCATGTGTCAACCAATGCATTTGTAGTATGATTGCTCAGCAAAGGTCCATTCCATCTAACCATTCATCGTCTGTTGACACTGCATCCTTTTGTAATTCCCATAGTCGTTCATTTAGTTCCAGAGTGTTAATGGGAATAGGTATTTATTGATTTTTGAGAGCATCTTTCCTTTTGAGTACTCAAAGTCAAGATTCCTCTTGAGCTTCATCAATAATCTACTATCATTTTATCTTTCTTTGCTTCGCTATGTGCATCTTTTCTAGCAATTCATTGATTAGTGGAAAATTGTACTTCTATAAACGCCATCCACTAATCCAATTAGCCATTGGTTCACTATCTAGAGTGGGCATCTTAATTGCTCCACTTGGGGATACATCTTCAATGATAAATGGTCCGATTTTCTTTTTTTAAACTTAGGAATATGTTGTTTAAGGAAGTAGGCTAAAACTAACTCCCCTTTCTTGAAGATTTTTGTGACTAGATGGGAATCAAAAAAATATTTTTGTTTTTGCTTTTGTGCATAGATGTGAGCTACAACAGTTATCCTTTGATCATCAAGCTTTTCTAAATCTTCAAGCCTCTTTGAAAATTCATGTCCAGTTCACTCAAGATCCTTAGCTACTCTTAGTGTCGGCAATATAAATTCTATCGGTAGTATGGCATCAAGACCATAAACAAGGTTAAAGGGTGTAGCATTTATAGTTGTCTTGAATAAAATTCTATAGGCCCATAGAGCGGAATGTAGATTCATCTCCCAATTAGTCCATCTTGAACTAACCACTTTAGTCAATACCGAGCTGAGAATTTTATTTGTGTGCTCAGTTTGTCCATTTGCTTGTGGGTGATAGAGAGCGGATTTGTTATGGATGACCATAAATTCATTCAGCAGAATACTCAATTACCTCATTGAGTAAATGAGTTCCCCTATCACTGAAAATTTCTATTGGCAATCCATATCTTGTGAATACATTTTGTATAAGAATGAGGCTGTGGTTCTGGCATCATTCTTTTGGGTTGCCTTAGCTTCTGCCCACTTGGTCAAATAGTCCATAGCTACAATGATATATTGAGCTTGGGTTCTATAAGCAGGTGGTTGTATTGGCCCTACAAAATCTATGCCCTATTTTGCAAAAGCTATAGTCCCCCATCATTGGTTTTGAAGGCATGCTATCTACAAGGGTTGGCATTTTTACTTGTTGACATGCATCACACCTTGAATATATTCTTTGACATCTGCAAAAAGTGTTGGCCGCCATATGCTTGCCATTAAGATTGCTCTAGCGAAGGTTTCACTAGAAAAGTGACCTCCAGCTAATTCATCATGTGTGTGTTCTATAATGGGAATTTATTCGTCTTCATTTGCACAAAGACGCAAATGTTGATCCTTTACTCTTTGATACAATTGGTTTTCAATAAGAACATAGTCCCTTGCTTCAGTTTCAATTGCTCTCTGGCGGCATTTACTCATATCCTCCTGAAATGTTCGGCTTGATAAGTAAGTAGCTAGATAGTTACTCCACTTAGGAACGAGTGATATTTGGAACAATGTCACATGAGGTATGGGTGCTTGTTTTTGGCATTGAAGATAGTTTTTTACAAATGAGTGAACATCACTCCTCATGGTTGGCCAAAACACTCCAAGTCTCAATATACGCTACATAGTTTGGTCTTTCGCAAAGTGAAGTCCTACTATGGTAATATGTGCTTGACTTAGGTATTGGGTTTTCTCCTCAGGACTAATACACAAAAGCAATATTCCATCTCGATTTCTTTTGTATAGCCTTACAGCTAGTAATTGATACATAGCCAATTGCTCAATTAATCCAGGTGTAATAGGAAGAGATATTTGTGAATCCACTTGATCTATGGTCACCAATGAAACCATATTTTTGGACGATTGGGGTATCATTTCCACTGAGAAAAGATATGCATGTGGTAGATCATCATCTACTCCCTTTGGTGGTTCTCCTAAAATAACCCTTGATAAATGATCTGCTCTTTGGTGGGTGGTGCCCTTTTTCACAACTACAGTAAAATCAAATTCCAAAAGAATGTTGAACCATCTCACTATTCCTCCTGTGTTTCATGGCTTGTTGACCAAGTACAATAAGGCTTGGTGGTCCACAAAGAACACAAATTTGTTGGCTAATAGGTAATGTATATACTTTTTTACGGCATAGATCATTCCTAATCCGTCTCTTTTGGTGGTTGTATAGTTTTTCTCTGCCATATTCATTTGTCTACTAGCATAAGAAATAGGAAAATCAATTCTTTCGTCTCCTGCTTGAGCTAGTATATGCCTAATGGAAAAATTGGAAGCATCTACATGTATGTGGAATATCTTATTCCAATCTGGTGCTTTCAATAATGGGGATGCAATGAGAGGTTGCTTAAGCTTCATGAAGGATTCTTTGTACTCATCATTCCATTCAAAGAGTGTAATCAAACTTTACATGGGTTTTGGAATTATAGCCTACATGTAAAAGAATCATCTATAATATCAACAATGTCCCATGAAAGCTTGAACCCCTTTAACTGTTGTCAGTGTAGGCAATTAAGCAATAACATGAATTTTATCCATATCAATAGCTCTGCCATTTTTAGACACTATATGTCCAAGAATTCTTCCTTGCCTGCCCATAAATGTGTACTTTTTAGGATTTAAACTTATCCTATAAAGTCTACATTTTTTGAATACCTTTTCGAGCTATTCAAGATGATCATCCCGGATTGACGAATGTACACATAGATCATCCATATTGTGCACGTATGTCGCACGTGTCAATGCAAGGAACTTGCCAATACACCGTGTGTGAGCCACAAATGGCTCCAAGCACACAACAAGCCTAAACTAGTAAGCTCAAAGAAGGCGATGGTGTGTCACTCACCGCTCTACGCTTGGTTCGTGGAGGATTCCTCGCCGCGAAGAAGAAGGAGACGCCACTACGCCGTGCTCGACCGCCTCACCGCCATCGTGCCTTCGTAATGCTCGATCGCCCACACACTCCCTCTCTCACTCTCTCTCTCACACACACACAAAGAGATGAAGAAGAAGAAGAAGGAGATGGAGCAAGATCACTCTTCAATTGCACAAATGAGAGAATGAGTGAATTTTAGGTTTAGTTGACTTTTATATGAGCTCACCCCATTCACACTTGGGCGCCCATGCTTAGCCAACTAATCCCTCGAATGTTCCAGTTAGAGTGCGCCTCTCATCGGCGATCACTCTTACCCTTTTCCTATTGGACCGACAAGCCCGGTACCTAACTCTACCAAATAAATAATACAATGTCCGCCGTAGGTTAAAACCTCCGTCGTAGGTGATAGGGTGTCTGTGAGCCGTGAGGGTTAACATGCCCCCCTTCCTGATGTAGATTCCGTCCTCGGAAGCTATTGAGTTGAAGCTCGTTCGTCGAGGTGGAAGAGCATTTGAGATGAATGTCCTTAGCCTTCTTCAGTCACTGCAAAATCAAACAACATTGGCACAGTAATTGCATTCTCATAAGCGATTAAAAAGCATATGCAGTTTTAGGCAGACAAATTGATTGGTAACATAATTTTAAACAATTTGTCAGCAAATAAACATTAAATTGCAATATAATCAAATGCATAAACAGATGTAAAGGTAAAAAATTAAATAAGTCTGGGGTCGCTAATTTAACGATCGAAAGGCACTAGAGATCGACTATTAATACCATGGGTAAGCTTCTTAATTTTCTCTGGTCAATCAAGTTGTTTAATCGTGAGAGCCAAGTATTTCATGTTCGAGGGCTGACTAGAGGCTATACCTAGAAGACCTTGTAGTTAAGCTACAATAAAAGGAATTTCTCATGAAATCATCGCCTGATTGATTACCTTTTCTTTGACTCTCCAAAGTCTTTTCACAGTGATTCAATTTTGATGTGTGTGCTTATTTTGTATGCCTTGGGTATTTTGCTTTTCAAGGAAACGCGCCCACACTGGGAACCTCTAGGGCTCTCGTACCATAGGCGATACATGTGAGTGAAGTACCAAATCAAGCTGAGATTTCTCTTCCAGCTTAAGATTTTACATCGTGGCACTTTGATTTTTTTTTTGTTTGTTCGTTTTCAGCATTTTAATTTTGTAACTTTGGGGGGTCATATAACACTGATACACCTCCCCAGGCTCATCACACTAGTAAACTCCCTTTATAATACTTAAGCTAAAGGACAATAGGGTCAAGCCCACTTGAAAGCCCTAGTACATTTCACACAATGCTACCTAAATCGGATTAAGAACCTAAGTAACCATTGATTATTAGGAAGGCATTCCCCATGGTATTAAGAGAAGATCTCTAACACCTTGCTTGGTCAAACTAGCTTAGTCGGACTGCTTGATTTTTAAATCTAGACAAGTGATTATGACAAAAATTACATTGAATTTAATGTTTGATACTAAGCAAATGCGATGAATATTATGCTACCAATCACAATGAAAGCAGACGATCATAGATGCAAAAAAGATAAGGGGCAATGCTAATGGACAAGAAACACCTGTTTGTGTTGATGGTCGCGCTTGATTTGAAGTGTGAACGAGAGAAATATTCCATGAAGGTCCAAATCCTAACAACAGCAACACGTTCATGTACACACTAGGAAACACAAAGAATACCTCTAGGAGGCACATCAGTGGGAAAAGGAACTTTGATAATCACTCAACTCTAAAATAGAAACACTCCTATTGTACTAATCTTACCTACCCTCCATCACTCGAGTGATGAGGATCAAAGGTGTTTTATGACATAGGTTTCTGTTTCAGTGTACCGAATGCGAGTGTGTAGGTCTGAGTCAATGTTTTAACTTTTATTGTGCATACTCGTTTGCTAATTGCTCTTGCTCTTTATTATTTTTGTTTTTTGTGAGTATAAGAATTTATATATACATTCCCTAAGATTGGGAGATTGAGAGGTCAGGGAGGAAGGTTGAGAGGCAAGCAAGTGAATGATGACTGTCAGCAAACACTCCTCCCTTCCTTGGGTAGATCATACCATTTGAAATGAGCTCGTCACCCTTTGAAACCAATTGTTCCAGTTGGTAATAGGTGGGGATTTTTGCCAGTAGTTTTCTATTACCTTAGGTGCCTCGTCGAGTTGGAAGGGTGGTAAGTTACTCTCCCAGGATCGAACTTGAAGTGGTTCATCATGTGATTCTTGAACACTGGGAGGTGTGGATTCTTTTGTAGCTTCATGGAGGTCCACTATTGTAGGTGGAGGCTGTGGAGAAGCTTTTACCTCTATGGATGCATTACATGAGGAGCTAGAAGCTTCATGGGACTCCCCCCTTCCTGAGCTAGGTGGAGCAAATCGTTCTTCCTTTGGTACCCAAACTAGCTCTGGAGTGGGTGTGTAGCATTCTGTGATTTTTTTCTTTCTGCGATCATTAATTTGTTTTGGAGCTATAGGATTGAGCTCACATGGGCCCGGTGACAAGTAAGAGCACAATTTACGTTTTGGCACCTAGATTTGATCATTTCCTTCATAATAGCCTTGAGCTTCCAATAGTTTTTTAGGAATCCAACGCAACATTTCTTTACATTTCTTGGGGAGAATGGGATGTCTCTTACCAGGCTTCTGTCTTTTAGCATTGGCTATGGTTGCTAAAGAAGCTTTAGGGATCCACTTGTATGTTTTCTTTGTTCTTTTATGATGAGTCTTGTCAAAAGCTATATGCATTCCTTGTAGCATATTTAAGGGTACGGGCATTTCATCCCCCTCAGGTGTTACCCAGTTCGTCCCCCTATTTCCCCAAGTGTCTATGGTTGCTGCTAGGTAGACCCAATCCACATCGTCTGACTCAGTCATCCCAGGTAGTACATCCATATAAGGAGAATCTTCCCCAACATCAGTGTCTGCTTTACACGTGTAACAATACTGCAATGGGGCCGAGTGAACTGTGGTGTCAGATCTATGATCAATTATAAACCTGTTTCCTAGAGGATGTGCTCGACCCGTCACAAGATCCACTCGAATGAAAAAATCTTGGAACTGCAAGTAGACATGGTTTCTGGACCAGTCATGCACCATTTTTGATTCCCTCATGAAAGGACGTCCTAAGATCATCTCCGATGCCATAGTGTGTTTCACTCGAATCACAATCTTCTTCATCATCGTTCATATATACGGGGTCGTCACCAGTCCCTATGTTGGTCTTTGAACTGGGGTCTGACTTTGCTGTTTTTTGCGATCTCTTTCTTCGTGTTTTCTTCTTTTTCTGAGATTGGGCAATTGATGCCGTGTCTCTTTCCTCAAGAATATAATTTTGTTTTTGGAGCATCGATCGTGTGAGTACGTTTACTGGTACCACGGATGTACTTGGTGATGGCTCCTCGGTAACTTCAATCAAGTTTAATGGCGTGATCTTCGGTGCATTTGGATTATTTGGACGTTGGGCAGTCAAATGATCTATGCCACATCGATTACACATGAGTATCAGCATTGTAGACGTGCTCACTTGATTGGTTTGCATTAGTGTGGCGTTCTTTTGTAGCCTAATAGGACACTCGGCTACACGATGTGGACCTCCACACTCATAGCATTGAAGAGGTGGTCTCTTAGCAGTGTAGTTGATATTTTGGCCTCTTACCGCAAGAGCAGCTACTTGATATATAGGTTTGACTTGTCCCCAATAGTCCTCCATGTAGTATTGTGGACTTTCTTCAAGCACATCCATCCCATAGGCGATATTAGGATCTATATCTTCCTCATAGACTTCCAAACAAGAAATAGATGACTCACAACCCACTTGATTCACAGAAGTGATTCTCGGATGTGGTGGTTGCGGTCCTAGCACTAGAGGTGGTAAGGGTATTGTTTGAACAACATTTTGGGCCCTAGGGACCATGTGTTGTGCTGTTTGTTCAAGAGGTGGGGCCGGCATCAATGCAGGCACTCGAGGTGTGTCTGTCCATGCTAAGGTTGGTCTATTGGCCATCGCGCGCTTAAATACTATGCAATCCTTAGCTTGATGACCATACCTTCCACATGCATTGCAGTTCCCGTTGAATTTTACTCTAAAAGTAGGGCATTCACTGGTACTATGCGGTCCATAGCATACTGAGCACCATTGTTGCTCCCTTCTTGGATACATATGATTGTTTTGCGGAGCACGATTGTCTCTAAGACTCTCTTGAATAGCCTTGGTGAGATCTGTTAAAGTCATCTCAGATATCTTTGGCCCCTTAGCAATAGGCTTTAAGGTCATTGGTTGATGCCCTGATGCTTGCGAGCTAATAGATTTAGACTCAACAGACACTCTTTCTCCTTGAATCATTAAATTATCCTCCAATTGGATCGCATTGGTGGTGACTGCTTCCCAAGTGGTGATACCTCTAATGACTAGGCCATTGTAGATATCCTCATGTCGTAATCCCCTAATGAATCTATCAAGCAATTGGTTATTGTTGAAGTGCTCATTTGGATTACAACGAGAATTCAAATGCTTCAAGCGACTTATAAAGTCTCTCACCAACTCTCCTTCCTCTCGTTGGGCTTTCTGGAGTTGAGAGGCTACACCCCAAAGCACTCCCTCTCGTATGTACTCTTTTAAGAACAGTCTCCTAAGAGTAGGGTAAATCGTTTTTTCTTCCACCCTTAGGGTTCTATACCAATCCCCAGCCTTTCCACTTATGGTTAGGCTTAAAGCATTGCTCTTATGTAGGTCATTGTGTTCTCCTAGAGAATCGCATATTTGTTCAAACACTTCGATATTCTTTCTCACATCCTCGTCTCCACTAAAGTTTTGTGTGAGCTTGGCTTTTTGTATTGCCTTACTTCTAGGCTCTCTATCAGGTGTGTTACGCATATTCTCAGCAATAGATCGACCAATAGCTTGAGCAAATGTTGCCAAGTCACCTAAGTGAGCAGGCACCATGGGTGAAGGTGCTCCAGAGACTACATGTGGAGTAGGTATTGGCATTGGGCTTGGCACATAGGAAGCCCTTGGGTTCCACGTTGGGTATGATGTTGTGCCATGTGGTGGTCCATAGTTCATATGGGTGGCCCTAGGCATAGCAGATGTCGGATGTGACATGCTAATGCTAGCCGGTATAGTCCCATGGAAATAAGAACTTGTGTATTGTGGTTGTGGAGCATAGGTAGTTGAAACAATGGGAGGGGTAGGGACTACATGAGTACGTGGACCCGTAGGTGCATACGATTGGTACGCACTTGTAGGTACTATTGCAAGCATTGCGCTACCATGTAGTGGTGCTTTACTAAAAAACGAGGTCCATGGTGTGTTTCTTGGCATGCCCATCATTGGGGTAGGCATGGTATCCATGGTGTCATCCAGGGAAAGATGAGCTATACTTGGAAAAGTAAAGCTATCACTTGTGGGCTCAGATTGCATTGAGACCCCTGGAGAAACAACATATGGGGGATCGATGGGACTCACTGGGGGAGTCTCCATTTGTGATAGAGTGGGTTGTTTCCCTTTGCCCGTGTCTAAAAATTGCATAGGACCCGTCGAAGGTATGTTTATTCCTCGATTTTGCCTCTCAGACTGGATAATCCTATGGATGACATTGCAGATCATGTGTTGTTGTTCCTCCAGACTAGTGGCACTAGATGTGGATTGTACAACTTCTAACCAAACCACATGGTATGTCTAGCCCATGTATAGGTCGGTCGAAGTCTCCGTGTGTAGGTCATATTCCCAATTTTCATTGAGAAATACCCCGTCCAAACTTGGTGTACTAGAGGGTTGCCGTGAGGTGGATGCAATGTTGCTTCCCGTGTTTTGACTTTTAGTCACCACTACCTTAGAGGCGACTTTGGAAGGTGGTAGCTCGGTAGGGCCCTCATTAAATGAGGTAGGTAGAATGTCCACGTGGACACTCTGAGGGAGTGTGGGATCTATAGGAGATGTGAATGGTGATTCTACTTCCCCACCCCCTTCGTTTACTTCACTCGCCGTAGGTTCAGAGCACGTAGCTCTACTAAAAGTTTCCATCAAACGGCTAAAAACACTAGTTCCAGGTTGTTGGGCCCAGCTAGGCACGGTTTCATTTGTTCCCCCGGGGCTTTGTGTAAGATGCTCTTCCAGAATATCGTAGTCAGAGGAAGAGTCGCTAGCCACTATATTTGGGTCTTGGGTTGCACTACCTTGGGTCCCCGCCGAGGGCGTAGACCCTAGCGTGGAAGGATAGTGAGTACCCCCGTAAATGGAAGCACTAGCTAGTTGTTTGGACTCTAGCACATGACCAGAGCGTAGATACATGTGCTTTGGGTGCCCTACAAGTGTCAGCAAGTACCCTCAAAGGTTACTTGCTTTGTTTTGTGGGTGTTTTGCACCCCGTTTTCTACTTGATTTTTTCTTGTTTTTGATGTTTGATTTTTTATTATAAAAGTGTGTGATAGATCGAAATGAGCGTATCACTTAGAGGGTCGTTGTGTGCTTTATAGCACAATTTTCGGGCATCTGACGTTCCGTTGGTCCTCAAAAAATCAATTTTTAGCTACGTGTGAAGCTAAAACTCGTTTTTTTTTTAAAGGCGACTGAGGCCTAGGCCTGAGCGTGAGCTTGGGCTTGGGTCTGGGAGATATTCCCGATCCCGGTCCTACCTTTTTTTTTTTTTAAAGGATTAGGCCGCCGCGGCGTGCACGAGAGCACACACACACACACTCTCTACCTACTTCTAACTAATACACCTACTCTTACACACTAACACACTCTATTAACTCTCACTAATCTACTTCCTACTTACTATACACAGAAAACTAACTACCTTAATACACAGAGAATAAACCCAGAACCTTTGAAATCTCTATTAACAAAGAAAACTAACTACCTTAATACACAGAGAATAAACATAGAACCTTTGAAAACTCCATTAATAAAAAAAACACACAGTATAACACCAATTCCCTCTTCTCAACACACACACTCCTTCCTTATCTTTCCTACAATAGAAATTGTACCACGGAGAAGCACAGAGTGCTACTCAAGCTTCATGTATGGCACTCCCCGGCAACGACGCCAAAAATGTGCGCGTATGTCGCACGTGTCAATGCAAGGAACTTGTCGATACACCGTGTGCGAGACACAAATGGCTCCAAGCACACAACAAGCCTAAACTAGTAAGCTCAAAGAAGTCGATGGTGTGTCACTCACCGCTCTACGCTTGCTTCGTGGAGGATTCCTCACCGCGAAGAAGAAGGAGACTCCGCTACGCCGTGCTCAACCGCCTCACCGCCATCGTGCCTTCGTAATGCTCGATCGCCCACACACTCCCTCTCTCACTCTCTCTCTCACACACACACAAAGAGATGAAGAAGAAGAAGAAGGAGATGGAGCAAGAGCACTCTTCAATTGCACAAATGAGAGAATGAGTGAATTTTAGGTTTAGTTGACTTTTATATGAGCTCACCCCATTCACACTTGGGCGCCCATGCTTAGCCAACTAATCCCTCGAATGTTCCAGTTAGAGTGCGCCTCTCATCGGCGATCACTCTTACCCTTTTCCTATTGGACCGACAAGCCCGGTACCTAACTCTACCAAATAAATAATACAATGTCCGCCGTAGGTTAGAACGTCCGTCGTAGGTGATAGGGTGTCTGTGAGCCGTGAGGGTTAACACATATATACTTCCAAGAAACTCCGAAGATATTTTTTAAAAGCATGGCTCATCAATCTTTTAAAAGTGGCAAGAGCATTAGTTAACCCAAAAGGCATAACCCGATAGGAGAAATTACCCCATTCAATTGCAAAGGTAGTTTTAGGTTGATCTTTGGGATCATCCAAAAGTTGATTGTATCCCAAAAATCCATCTAAAAAATGTAAGCGTCTTTTCCTGCAACTCGTTCTAAAGCATGCTCAATGATTGGAAGACGAAAATTGTCTCTAATGGTGGCTGCATTCACTTTTTTGAGATTGACACACACTCTTAATTTTCCATTTTTCTTGGGTACTACAGCAATTGGAGACACCTAATCTGTGCGTTCAATTTCATTAATAAATTCGGCTTTCTTTAGCTTTTCTATTGTAAGGTCTACGCCACCCTTGGAGAGGGGATTCCCACGTAAAGGAATACAAAAAGTTACTATTTTTGGCAGTTTCTCCACCGCTCATGAGCTAATGATAAATATGTTGTTGTAAGATTTTCAAAAAAAAGAAATTACTTTTTGTCATTTTTGTCCTAATGTAGAAAGTTTTGAGGTGCTTACACCCACCTAAACGCGATCGCCTCGTCAAAATCTACCCCGTCCTCTTGAATATCCATAAAAATAGTTGTCTATGATGAAAACTATTAAATATAGCAAGTGTGTGCATCCAACACCTTAGATTCGCATCCTCAAGATTGTCTTTTAATAGAAAGTTTTAGAATTAAATTCTAATAAGCCAAGATTACTCTCGACAATTAATTTTCATCCTAGTGTTGATAAATTAGCTCTTAAGTCTAAGGTATGCATGTTCATGGGTATGTACATACATGTGCATGTATGTGTATGTGTATGTGTATGTATGTCCATAAATGACCCCATGGCCATAGACCATCTCTTATGGTATGTTGACTCTAAGCATGGGTAAGTACATGAGGTATATCACTCAATTAGGTAAAAGGGGAAACCTCAAGTGGTTAGTGAGAGGCTTGTGACACCTCTGTTTCTTCTTTTGGAAAGAGGGGGCGAGAAAGGGAGGTATGGGCAAGCCTTGGCCATCAAGAAACCCTTAAAAGTCTATATAAGGGGAATTCCTGAAAGGACAGTGGTAATGCGTGTGCTAGTCTTCACCCAACCGTGCTATCTTATAGCCTCCCCCTAGCGTACACACTATCCGACCGTGCCGATGGCCTTGGCCATAGGACCCATGTCTTTACATTACCCCCCCCTTGGAGAATCATTTTCTTCCTCGAAAACGAACGTAGGAAACATTTCTTAAGTGCGGAGACATTCTCCCATGTAGAACCTTCTTCAGGTCTATCTAGCCATTTTACCAACACCTGTCATCTAACATGATGTCTGGTGCAAAGCTCATGAGAATCCAAAATCTTTTCGGGCTCATGAGGAATTCTTGGCGGTGCGATAAGGTCAACCAACACACCTGTGTCAATGACATTATCATTCTGTCCTAGCTGTTTTTGTAAACAGCTAACATGAAAAACAGGATGAACTCGTAAATGCTCTGGAAGAGCTAACTTATAGGCCACTTGACCTATACGTTTGAGAACGGTAAACGGTCCACAATAGCGTGGTGAAAGTTTAGCAACTTTTCCCGTCTTTAGACTTTTTAAATGCTCCGGAACTTTGAGGAAAACCTTGTCTCCTTCTTCGAAAGTAGCAAGACGTCGATGCTCATCTGCGTACTTCTTATTTCGATCTTGAGCTTGCTTAACATTCTATCGAGCAACTCGAAGCATGTCGAAATCGACTTGGAGAAAATCCTTCTCTTGTTGTATCTTATCCTTAGCCAACCCCACCGTAATGGGTGATCTAGGTTGAAATCCATACAAAAGCATAAATGGACTAAACCCTGTAGTCACATGCTTTGAACTATTATAAGCAAATTCCAATATAGGTAAGTAGTCCCAATTAGTTTGCTTCTTGCTAACGTATGCTTGTAGCATATCCTCTAGCACTTGATTAACTCTTTCTGTTTGACCATCCGTTTTTGGATGATCAGCCGTACTTAGATTAAGTTTAGCTTCCAACTTTTGGAACACAGCTCTCCAGAAGTGATTATCGAACTTTTGATCTCTGTCACTAATGATACTAGCTAGAAGACCGTAGAGTTTATATATATGCTATACAAATAGCCGTGCTAATTCTGGTGTCTTAACCATAGTCTTAGTGGGAATGAATTGACCCATCTTTGTGAGATGGTCTACAATTACCCAAATGGCATCATGGCCACGATTTGTAGCCCACTTACCTTGTGGAATCTCTAAAGGATGTAAAAGGCCACCTACCTTGAGGCGCTCTGCCTTATTAACTTGGCATTGTTGGCAGTTTAGTACATACTCTTGAACATCATGATGTAAGCTCGACCAATAAAATTGCCGTCGAACTAAGGCATACGTCTTACGGATACCTGGATGACCAGCACTTGGACTATCGTGACACTCAAATAAAATTTGGCGCTTAGTTTCTGAGTCCTTTGGCACACATACTCTACCTTTGTGGAGTAAGTAGCCATCATTAATGTAAAAATTCTTCCATCGCTTAAGCTCTTCCTGAGTAGGGGTGGAGATCTGTGTGTTGGAGTTTCTATCTGCACGTGCAGAGACATGTTGATCTGGCTGCTTAGAGACATGTGAGTGTGAGGGATCCCTTTCTAAAACTGCACTCCACACTTTAGCATATGATTGATCTTGTGCACACTTTCCACGTAATGACTCCAAAAATCCACTCTTTAGTTCCGTGAAAGCAAGTGAATTAATCTGAGGCATCCGGCTTAGTGCATCCACTACTACATTATATCGCCCCTTGTGATATTGTAGCTTACAATCATAATCTTGAAGGATTTCTGCCCATCTAGCTTTACGGCCCTTCAAGTCTGTTTGAGTAGTAAACCATTTGATACTCTCATGGTCCAAAACTACTTTAAACTTGGCACCATATGAATAGTGTTGCCACTTTCTAAAGCGTGAATTATGGCATAGAGCTCTCTCTCATAGTAGACATAATAATTCTATTGAGCTCTATCTAACTTTTTACTTTCAAAGGCTATAGGTCTTCCCTCCTGGAGAAGTACCGCACTGATGGCTTTATCACTAGCATCAGTCTCTACCACAAACGGCTTAAGTGGGTCGACGATTGCTAGGATGGGAGCAGTGGCTATAGCTACCGTGAGCTGTTCAAAACTGCATTTTTGGGCTTCTTCCCAAGAAAAGGTCTTACCTTTTGTTTTAAGTTGATCCGTCATAGGAACAGTGATTTTGGCATAGTCACGGATATACTGTTGATAAAATCCATCCATGCCTAAAAATATTTGAAGCTCCTCAACTGTGTTGGGATGTGGCCATCGAAGAATGGCAGCGACCTTGTCAGTGTCCATCTTGATGCCAGAATAAGAGATCACATGACCGAGGTAATGTATCTTTGTTTTTAAAAAAATCACACTTGCTTTACTTAGCATATAGCACGTGAGCTCGTAGCTATTCAAACATTAATCGTAAGTGTTCTATGTGTTCATCTTCAGTCTTACTGTAAATGAGAATATCATCAAGGAAAACCACAAAAAAAATTCCAAGATAGGGACGTAAGACACTATCCATGAGTGTCATAAATGTAGTTGGACCATTGATTAGACCAAAAGGCATAACCAAAAATTCAAAATGCCCGAACCGTGTTCTAAAGGCAGTTTTGGAGATATCTTGCAGTAGAATATATACCTGGTGGTATCCTGAACGAAGATCTATCTTTGTTTAGTATCTTGCCCCGTGGAGTTGATCAAACAACTCATCCACTCGAGGCAGAGGATACTTGTTCTTGATGGTTATCGCATTTAATCCGCAATAATCTATGCACATGTGCATAGTACCATCTTTCTTTTTAACCAATAGAATTGGTGATGCCCAAGGCGAAGTGCTAGGTCTAATGAAACCACGAGCGAGGTAGTCAGCCAACTGACTCTCAACCTCCTTGGCTTCCTTAGCACTCATACGATAAGGTGGTTTACTCACCAGTTTAGTGCCTGGCAAGACATCTATGCCATGCTGCACATCACGTGTAGGGGCTAAACCCGGTGGTAAATCACTTGAGAACACATCACTATACTCTGTGAGTAAGTGTCAGCTTTTGCCGTGCAAAAGGAGAAAGTAAACTAGAGTTATGCTGGGATGGAGAATCTTGTAATTCTTGTAATGTCTGTTTTACAACAGTTTCACATTGCTCTATAGAATTAAAATTGAGAGCACTTTGCTCGTTAGATTTGTTAATACTTTGTTTATCAGTAGAATTCATTGCACTTTGCATACCATTACTAGAATTCACCACACTTTGCTCTTGAGAATTCACAATACTTGGAGACAAGCAGTAACACAAAAAGACTTCATCTATTAAATTTTCTTTTCGCAAAATAGAAATCTCGGTTGTACATATAAGAGGTGCAGATAGTATATTTTTCTCACCAAGCAAAAGCACATGTTTACCATTGGCCATAAAGGATAAGGAGTTGTGTTCATAACTAGTGTGCAATGTGTTTCCTAAACCATGCAGCCATTCCCGTCCTAAAACTACATCAGCGCGGTCCATGTTTATAACTTGGAAGTCAAGGATCATCATATGATCTTGAACAATAATCTCAACCCCTTGAACTACCGTGTCCCATACTTCTTTATCATTCCCAGACATCTGCTCCACCACATACTTGTGAGAGTAGGGAGACTGTGTAAGCTTCAATTTCTTGACTAGCTTATAGTTCAAGAAGTTATGAGTTGCACCATCATCCACTAAAATACAAACACGTTGTCCGTTAATGTAAGGTCTCTGACCCCGACCAAAAAGAGCACCATTGTACCATGGAATGAACATAATGGAAAAAGTTACTAGTTTTAGCAGTTTTCCGAATTCTGTCAGTGCCATGATGTTTATAATGTTTTAAAGCTTCGAAATGTGAATTAAAATAATTTTTGTAAAAAAAACTCCAAAAATAGTAAGTTTTTGGTCACCCAACCCGTCCAGTTTTGATCGTCTCGAAAAACTGCACCCGTACCCCGAATTTAAAAAAATACATTTTCAGACCCCGGGGGCTGCTAAAGATGGCAGGTACTCGGACCACTACATCTTAGTTAGAGCTTAGTATAGCAATTTACGGCATTAAATTCTGACTCGTATGGGCCGTTTTAGCCTAAAACCAATTTTTTCCTAAAGTTGTGCGGGGAGGCACCGAGGCTCGAGGCTGTGTGGGAGCAGGTTCCAGGCCACTCTGAGCCATCTTTAGCAGCTAGGGGGCGCCCTCTTGCCTTGTGGGAGTTGTAGGAGAGTTTCCAAGCTAGAGAGTGGGTGTGAGAGCCAGTTAGACTAGCTAACTGGACACTTGGTGGGAAGGTAACTAAACTTGCCAATGCATGAAGTGAGTGCTCACTCATATGCTTATAGCATCTAGGTTCGATTTTCAGATTGGAGGAGCCTATTTAAAGGTGTGCTCACACACACACACACACACACACACCCAGTACAAACACACACACCTTGGGGAGGTGCTGCCGGCACACACAGTTTTTGAAGGAGAAGCAAAGCAAGGAAGTGCTGTCGGATTCTCGTCTTGAGAACTCATTTGGATCAGAAAACCAAGAGGATTTTCAACCCCTAATCACGGTAATCATGATTTAATTTACGCTCTTCTGTAATTCTTTTCATCATTCTCTTGATTCCTCATCTACTATGCTTAATCCTAGCTATAATTCCCAATAGCTGTTCTCTAATTCTCCATATCTATATTCCATTACATAATCATCATCCAATAGCTAATTATGCAGCCATTCATCACTCTTAATCAATGATTAATACATGATTAGAAGAGATTTCTCTCTCTAGGCAGCATAGTAATTAATTGTCAACCGGTAATGATGTAGATTTGATGAAATTCTTTCTTTTACCACTCAATATTGTTGTAACTAAGTTAGATTCAATTTTCTCATACATTAAGATGCGATTAAGGCAAAATTAATACATCATTAAGCCATTAAGAAGAGAATTTTCTCTCACCTATGTATGCGGTAATTTTGCATCTTTCTAATTACAATAGGAAAGTGATTGAGCTTGCTTAATTCATCTCTTTTGTAATTTAATTAGTAAAATTTTGAAATGCTTAATCATCTAAGCCAAGTGATTAACTTTAGAACCGGTTCCCATAGGACAAGTAAAGTATTACCCATAAAATTACTATGTCTCGAAGTAAAAAACTAACCCTCTTGCATAAGGCGGATTGTTCAAAGATTCTAATCTATCATTTGGATTGTTATGATGCTCTCGTACCTTAGCTCTTTTTCTTCAAGTTTATCATTTAAAGTAGTGAGTATAAAATGGCCCCGATTAAGAGAAGTCGCTTCCGTGGTGCCCACGACCGGGAGGAGGGAACGAGCATTGTGAATGGAAAAGAAAAAGCTCCCATGGACGAACAAGCACCGACCATCTCACGGGCCATTGACGAAGAAATGGAAGAGGTAGGTCACAATTTTATTAAAGTTGTTTAATTTAACATTGCATACGTTTAGCTAGGAAAGAACATATCCCCAAACATGTTGGAGAAATCCGACGGAAACCTCGGCATTTGAATTCATTTGTATATTAAAGTCTAAAGTAGAAAAGGAATGGTTGATGGATATACTGTTTGCAATAGGAAAGAATGTCTGCTAGGGAAAATTTAGCTCGACATGTTCATTCTATTTCCAATGTTGAATTAGTCCTGATCCCCCTACTGATCACAGGGGGCGGCTCATGACGATTTTGCATTAGCTAGAGTTACTAGCTTAGGGCCTTTACCCACGACTTGCTTTCTATGCGGTGGGAACACACGTCTTGCTTTCTATGCAGTGGGAATGTCCATGTCGTGCTTTCTATGCGGTGGACATACCTAGTTGTATGGGCAGCTAGGCGACAACGGGAGGAGTAAACTCTCGCTGGAGGGGGGATGTTGTACCTCCAGAACATTGGAATTTTAATGAATAAGTTTGAGTAGAATTTTCACTAAAGTACTGTCTTGGTGCCGCTTTGAGATACTGATTGAAGGGTTGTCTTAACGAACATTGTGATTCGGAATCTAATCAAGGAATGTTTATGTTGAACAATCATTGTGGTAGTAATTAGGACACACAAGGAAGGGTGAGTGTGGGGGTGGAAAGTGGGGTCTTGGCTCAGGTTGCCAATGCCTATGAGAAGGGTGGTCCCGATTGGTCGGGAACTCTCTGTCCTCATAGTGTTTAAATCGATACTAGTAATACTCATTTCCCCTAGAGCGGCGAAGTCTCAAGTGTACGTGCCTCTGAAACATGGGAAAAAAGGCACTCACGGTTTCTCTCCTCTTGGAAGTGGGTCTTAGGATCGCTAGATAGGTTAAGTACGGTTCCCCTGCGAGGTGGAGCTAGATCTCATTGCTAGTAGGCTCGAACTCGACTCACTTTGTGATGAGAGATCGTCCGCTAGCTGATCCCTGAACCACTTTGTTTGCTTCCGCTATAGATCTAGTGGCCATGAGGTTCACCATCAGATTCTCCGTTTGATATGGCGGGGTGTGGACCTCACAGTTAATAGTGCCATGCATGCGAATCAAATCATGGGGACCAAATGTGGGTTGCCACATTGAAGCAGGCACACAACACTTGTGCTTTTCTTCCATATGAAGAACCTCTACAACACAATATTTAGGAGATGAATCTAATGTGAGGTGTTGCACCGTGTGCATGGCCTTTTCTTTGCCTTGCAAAAGAGAACAATCTTTCTTGTTATGTTGGTCCGAAAGACATCTAAACACAAATTGTGTTTCTTTGCACGCTCAAAATCAGCAGTGCTGAGAGACCCACACGGAGTATCTCCTGATTGATTAGGCGTCTTAGCTTCTTGCGGGCATGGAGAGGTAGATTGTCTCTTATTTCTCTTGGAACATGTGGGAGATCTACCTCGCCATTGGCTCTTAGCAAAAGTATTCTTAGAGTAGGCAACATTTCCTTTCCTCTCTAAGTCATCATCATATCTTTGTGCATGATTAATGGCTTCTTCCAAAGTTTTTGGATGTTGGGTCTTGACATGAAGACGATAGTCTTTGTCAAGACCCCTATTAAAACCCTGTATCTTTTGGAATTCATCTAGACATTCTAGTTTTAATATGATTTCCCGATACTTTGAAAGGTACTGTGTGTGAGAGAGGCCAGACATGCGGCATGCATCCCATGCTAACCAATTCTTATCTTCTTCATTGGAGTCCAAAAACTCTTTGGAGAAAGAAGCTTGAAACGCAGCCCAAGACCGAGGACGAGCATCTATTGGAAATGTCATTCACCACTTATAGGCCTTGCCTTTAAGAGATAGACTTGTTTCCACAGCCGTCTTTATATCCGGGGTGTGTCTCAATCTATGAATATCACTCCATTTGTGTAAGAACGTATTGATTGCATCCTTGTTGCGATCACGCTCTTCCCCGTGAAACTCAGGAATGGTGATATTATTAAGTAATGCATTGCTACCTTCTGCACCAGTTGTCTCTTGGACTCCTTGAGTCGTGCAAGCTTGGTTCCCTTGAACCGTGCCACTTGTGGCTCCTTGAGTTGTCTATGAGTTCATAAATTTCACAAGTAACTCTATAAGATTGGTAACGTTTGCATTGAGTGCAGAGAGGTTTCTTTCAAGTACGCTTTGGTGATGTTCCAAAGTCTTGAAAGAAGCCATATCTACAAGTCCATGATCTCCTATATCATCATCATCATGCATATTAGTGTCAGCAGCACCCGTGGTGCCCTAATTTTGATCTACGTGCTCAAAATCAAACGTGTGTGTAGGTGGGATATCCTCACTGGCCATGGTAAACACACACTAATGGAAAGAGAGAAAAAAAAATGACAACTTGTACCTTGAGAAATTGAAGTCTTTGTGTTTTGTATACTTCCCGATTTGCGTTGCATGCGAACCTCGCCTTGCAGAAATTTGAGCGCTTCACTTGTCGTTCCTTGTAAGAACACCTTTGATGATTCTTCACAAAAACTCGTCGTTTTTGTGAAGGCTTTTCTTCACTTTGAAGCTACCTCCTTGAGGAAAAAAGAATTTTTGGAGGAAAACTTGCCTTCCTCCAAGAAGTTGGAGGAAGGGTAAAGCTACTTCCTTGAAGTTTGAAGCTTTTCTTTTCCTTCTAGTTTTCCTTTCAACACAAGTAGACTATCTTTCCTTGTTATACACAACAAGGGCCAATAGCTTGATGGTAAAGTGTTGGCCTCTTACCCTCATCGGGTGGGTTCAACCCTCCTTCATGCAAGGGTTAAGCGGGACTTCCTATGCATGCAACCAACGGTGCCAACGGAAGCCTTCAGAGGCTGGGTGCTGTCAAGCTACCGATCGAGTTTTCCTTGGTCGTGCACTGTGGAGGACGTAGATGGGGCGGCCGAGATTGGTTGTCTGTCCATGTGCTGCTCGCACGGAGAATTGTGTTTGTCTTCTTTTTGCTGCATAGTGGGGTTGTCGCTGACTGCAGAATATGGGAGAGAAGCATGGTGTCGCACGCACATGCAAGCCCCTTTTAGCCTCCTCCTCCCAAAATAGCTCTGATACCAGTGAAAGGATGGTGGTAATGTGTGTGCTAGTCTCCACCCAACCGTGCTATCTTATAGCCTCCCCCTAGCGTACACACTGTCCGGCCGTGCCAGTGGCCTTGCCAATAGGACCCATGTCCTTACAATTCCCACCCAATTTTACACACACTTGAACACACATTGGAGATAGGGAGACTCTGTTGTTGTGGCTACTCATTGGTGAAGCTTCAACAAGGCTTTGAGAGACCAATAACTCCAAAGCACATTTAGGTAATGTAAATCTATTGTTCAATCAAGCTATTCTCGCAATTGAAATCCTTTCCTATTGCTTCCATATATTATTATTCAATTGGAATCCTTTCTAATTGCTATCCTATTACCCTTCAATTGAAATCCTTTACAATTGCTACTTTATTATCAAATGCTATACTCTTATTTACCTATCCTCAATTGGAAATCAACAATCATTATATCTATTTTATGGTAATCTCTCTACATTACAAAGTAATGAAGGTCTCCTTGTTCTATTACATAATTAATTGTGTTGATTGCATGCCCAATTCTTCTCCATTGTAACCTACATGTTTGCATATATTAGCTAGTCATATTCAAAAAAAATTCCAACTAAAATGATGGATTGTTCTTGCAAGTATATATATAAGTGATTAATCATGTGATTAGTGTATGGGTTATAACGCATGGTATCATAAGATTATGGCAAGATCGAGTAAGCATATGTTTTGAATTGATGTGTAGAGTAACCATATATGTTTTGAAATTAAAATACTTATAATCATTTAATCTATTTCCATTGTATTCTTATACTTTAGCTTACAGCTTCTCAAGTTAAGTTAAGTATCTAGTAGTGGGAATGGCACCTAAGAGAATTCGCTATGGTGGATCACACAAAAACCGGAACCAGTGATGGTAAAGGAAAAGGAAAGGCCCCGATGAATGAGGATGTGCCACTTATCCCACGAAGTGATGTTATTTTTCATGAACAGGTAGGAAAATTCTTTTTATTCAATGCAGCATGAGAAATTAGGAAGGAGAAAACTACCTAAACATTGGATCAGTCCCAATTTGAAACCACATCGATTGAACTTGTTAATTTTCTTTAAGTTGTATTAAATGGAAGAAAGGTTTGAGGATATATTGTCTGAAGTAGGGAAAAAACGTTTACCTAGTAGGAAAACTCTCGAACCTTCTTCATTCAAAATCCTATACTGATATAGTCAAAACTCCCTTTGATATCCAGGGAGGAGGGCTTAGCGGAGTGAACGGTAAAGCAGTGCATATGGGTGCACACATCTTGCGGGTTTGTGCCCAAAATGAAAGATATTACCTGCGGATTTGTGCCCAGGTTGCAAGTTAGTCACTGTAGGTTTGTGCCAATAATGCAGGACAATTTAGCTAAATGGGCAACTAAAGACATCGGAAGCTATAAACTCTCACCAAGAGGAGTGAACTCTTGGGGTTGGGATATTTTAATGAAGAAGGATTGTATGTTGTATTTCTTCTAGAAGAGATTTTCTTGGTGTTGATTTCATAATTTTTGAAGGGTTGTCTTAACGAGCTTGTGATGGAAACCATAAAAAGGAGCTTTGTGTATGACAATCATGTTGTAGTAATTAGAAAACAAGATAAAAAGTATGGGTGTGGGGTCGAAAGTGGGGACTGGCTCAGGTTGCCAGTCAAGGATGGGTAGTCTCGATTAGTGAAGAAAATCTCCACTCCTCATTGATAGAAGAAGCGAAATCAGACTCATTGTGCCAAGAATGGGGAAGTCCCAATTGTACGTATGTTAGCAGCAAGCTAACACAGACACCACAAATACCATTTTTCGAAGTTCTCATTGTAAAAACACTTATTATTTTGATAAATGGAGAATTGTAACTCTTAATTTTTGGATAATTAACCTTGTAATTGATGAGCCGGGGCTACAAGCTTCCAGATTGTATCAACCTGTTATTACCCATCTTTGGTAGAACTCCCAGATTATTAGTTTTGACCACCAAAAACCTTGGCTAAGGTATAAAAGCCAATTTTTGTAAGTTATTATTAAGTTTTGGATAATGAAATACACAGCGTGAGCTAACGGTGCTCACTTCTCTCCTTCTCGTGCTTCCTACTCCCTCCATGGTTGTCACATTGTAGTCATGTTTGTTGCATTGCAATCGCAAGTAAGAGCTCTACGCATTGATGTAAGCTCATCACAGTAATTTGTAGCTTTTGGTGTCACCGACCCGTGGCCTAATTTCATCATAACTAGGAATTTACACTTTCAAATAAAAAACTAAGCATAGGTGGGGTATTGGGGCATCATTGCTAAGCATTTAGATGCATTCTGGGTCGACAACAACTAGGTCAAAAATCCATTGCTGTTAATAATCCTGATTTTGGCACATAACCTAAAGTGAGATTTGAGACCATAAGCATGTGTTCTTAGGTCTTATAAACATGTCCTAGAAGTTTCATTACGTTTGGATGTCATTTGATGCTGCGACGGATGTGATTTGTTTGTCGATGAGCGATTGGCTTTTAGTGATTTCTACCACTTGAGTATAGCATGAGTTAGATGCAAGTTGTTAGTTGTTTTGCATGGGATTGACACCTCTTGTAGCCTCTATGCATTAGTCTGACTGGAGATAAAGCTTAAAAGTTTTCTGAACCAGTGGATAAGCTCAAGGACACTTTGAGGTAAAAAATTTAAGAGTTGGTCAAAACTCAGATTATTTACTTTTTCTTGATATTTTAGGCCAAATTAACTTTTGACTTGATTCATAGGCCTAAAATAGACCATAAAAAGACTGTCCATTGCAAAATTGCAAGAATTGGTTCATTTCAAGCCTGAAGTTAATAATCACGATTATTAACTTTCAGCTCAAATTTGACCAAGGTTCATACCATTGACTCATTGCATGTGTACAAACAACTTTTGTAAAGGCACAAAAGATTTGGATCACCAAACTGGCAAGAAACTGGGTAAAAACTAAAGTTTGTACTGACTTTCTGAATCTTGAGTGTAAATTGGGGAAAAATTAGTCCAAACTTGTTGAAATTTGATTCATAGGCTTCTATTGATGTGATAAACATGTGTACATGCTTAGTTGACCAAAAAGATGCAAAAAGTTGCCAGTTGTAAATAATCGCGATTATTTACATCTGCCTCATTTTTCAACTTTTTTGACCAAGTTGGCATACCACTAGCTTTACCATGTTGTAATAAGCCCACATACCAAATTTGGTAAGATTTGGATCATTGGATTGAAAATTGTGACCAAATTTGCAAAGTTAATCTGCGGACAAAAAATTGATGACCATTTGACCAAAACTTGTCCAAACTTGATGAAACTTGGCTAGAGACCTTAACTTGAGGTGCTTAACAGATCTGTCTCAAAGTTGGGACAAAAACTTGCAAAAATATAGCTTGAGTAAATAATCGCGATTATTTATATCTACTTCTAAAATTGTCAAATTTGCAAATTTGAGTATGCCACAAGGTCAAGCATATCAAGTAGACCCACGAATCAATTTTGGTGAAATTTGGATCACAAAAGTGAGACTTAAGCCAGATTCTTGAAATTAGGGTCTGCGAACACAAAACAATTGATAAACTTGATCATATTTTGTCCAAACTTGTTGAAACCTATCCAGGGACTTTAACAGGTTGTATACTTGCCAAACCAAGCCAAAAAGTGTAAAAAACTAGCAAAAGTAAATAATCGTGATTATTTACATCTGCTAGACAAGGACACCAGTTTTGACTTTTGAACTTGTACAGTGTTAGACCAGCATAATACAAAGCCACGGGGCAATTTTGGGTTCAATCGGATCCAAATTTGATACATGTTCACTCAATTTCCAAGTTGCAGATTAATCCTTTGATTTTTTGCCAAAATTGAATCCTAAAGTCAATTGCTGACTCCCATAGCTCAATTTGAAGTGATACACATAGATCAATTACGACAGTTAGCAAAAACTCTACTGTCTTTATAGAAGAATAGCTAACTTGATCAAATTTGTACAGGAATCACGTTGCAGACAAGGAATCGGTAGCTTGACAGAGAGTTGCAATCGAATCAAGTGAAAATTGATAACAACTTAATCCAAAGGTAAGTACTCTATCCAGGGCTTCATAAGTCTATATGAACCTTAGATCTGGTCGTGTACTAGGAAATCACGGCTTACTCGGAGAAACCTCCAGTAGAGTATCCACCGAAGAAAGCGTAAATCAAGGCAATTTATTGCACACTATTCTTGAAGAAGTCTCAGATACTTTTTCAGATTCAGCATCTGAAATGTCTTCTTACTCGACTCACTTGGAAACCGGAATGATAATGCGCTATAAGCATATACTCTCAATTTATAAGACTAATCGCCATGGAGCTCAGGTTTACCTGGACCCTAACGAGGAGTATGCAATTTGCATTGATGATCATGGTATTGAGTTCCAAGAAGAGATTAGGGCAGACAAACAAGGAAAAATATACATGGACAAAAACGGAACTCAGTATGTATAAGTCGAAAACCCTGACGTGATAGACAAATGGGGGTTAGAAGTAAACACCATAATCCCAGATATGTCAGCAAAAGAAGGACCACCAACCTTAGAATTTGAGGGATACGATCAAGTAGATTTGAAGCCTTTGAAACGTCTTAGTATGGATGATCCTAGGATCGGAGTCTATTGTTGGGAGGATAGAAACATAAAAGATCTTCTGTGGACTTCGCATGCCAAATCAGGACAACTAACGGCTATGAAGATCATCTATATCTTCAAGATCAAAGATAAGGAATCAACAAACCTACCAACCTACCTATTTAGGGATTGTTATAACAACAAATTTCTTATGATGACTCTTGAGGAGGTAGAACAAACCAAATACCAAGGGTATTGCATAAGGGATTGGATATTGTGACAAGGACCAAGAACTATTCCAAGAGATGAACACCGTGAGAGATCATCTGAGAGTAATGTTAAGAAACTAAAAACCACCTCATCACAAAGAAAACTGGGTGACACTAAGGACAGTCCAGGGCTACATGAGTCACTATTTCCAACAGACTGGTTTGAAGGACACGGAACAGGACCAACTGCTAGAAGACCAGGAGTTGAACCAAACAGATGCGTCAAACCAGCTGATTTCAGAAATGGGTCAGAAAATGCAGTGGATCAAGGGATCCATACGACCACTTAGCAAGCTTTAAGCAAGTGCTAAGAGCAGAACATATATTTGATTTTCATACTCAATTTGAGGGATTTGGAATGACATTAGAAGGAAAAGCATTGACATGGTTCCAAAACATTGCATCAAGGTCAATCATGGACTTAAACACATTAGCTCAAGGATTTGTAGCTTCTTGTTCTAAAACAAGGATCAAACATAATACGGTAGCTCAAATCTACAGCTTTAAACAGAAACATGGTGAGTCAATTAGGGATTGTGCAACTCTAACAAAACAATACATTCCGAGATGCCCAGGGCTAGAGATACCTACAGAAGAATGACTCGTATCTTTGTTTCTAGAGGGACTGCTAAACAAAGAACTTCATGCTTTATTCTATAGTAAGAACCATAAAACCCTAGAAGAATGTGTGTCAAATGCTATTGACTTATGAGACAATTGTGATATTTTCAACAAAGAATATGTCCCTAAGGATAACCAAAGCGAGAAAATAGCATCCACTAAACCAGCACAAGTGGGAATGGCTGCTGTAGCACCACTTTCAACCATAGAGGATATGCTCAAAAGGATGAATGACATGATGAACAACATGCAAAAAGCACCTATGAGGGGACCAGGACAAGGGATACCTCAACAGAGACAACCAAATAGGCCACAAAAATGGTGTGAAATTGAGGGTAAATGGACCAACCATGAGACCCATGAGTGCTACTTCTGGTCAAAGTATGATGGGAATGTTCAGTACGTGCCTATGAGGCCACAAGCACAACCCATGTACAGATATCAGCCTAATATGGCCCAAGCTCAAAGACCACCGATGGGTATAAAAGACCTCAACCTGTGTTGGATCAACAACCTCCTCCAGGACATAATGCAGTGCTTGTGAAGTACATGCACTCTGAAGGAGTCATAGATGAACAAGCACTAGTGCTTGTTACACCCTATGTGGAGCTTAGTCCATCTACAGTAATGGTAGAAGGGCATTGGTATAATTCACATCCACCACCAATGGAATATCCCGTGACTTATGCTCCACCAGAGCTCGCACCAATGTATTATGTAGCTAATTAAGGTGTCAGACCTCCCATGGTAAGACCCATGATTAAGCCAAGAACAGGAAATTGTCACAACTGTTGTGCAGATGATCATTCGAAAAATAAATACCCAGAGCCTCAAAAAACCTCGAGCCAATTGAAGCTTATTGCATACAATGTTGCAAAAAGCGAGGACACTTCCCAGAAGATTGTCCTAAAAATCCCAAACAAGGGTAAAACGGTAGTAAACATAGTCCAAGTGATACCTAGTAGCTTATCTGAGAGTGAACCAATTGCTCCAATCAAGGTAATCAGTAGAGCCTAGGCTAAGAAAAAGAAACACAACTCCTCTAATGATTCGAGAAATACAAAAATTTCCTCTCAAAGGATCAAAAGAAGCAGAAGCAAAAGATATGAGATGAGAAAACAAAAACAATGGACTGAAATCGACGAGAAAGCAAAAAAGCTATTCCAGGAAAAGGTGAAAGAAACTGGAAGCGAAATCAAAGAAACAACCGTGAAATCTGGAGGATCCATTTTGGTTGATAAAATTTTTGAGCCTATTAATACGGCCTCGGAAGCCTACCAAGCAGGACTTAAAGTAGGCCAAAACAAATGGAAAAACTATCCTTCTCCAGACATGGAAGCAGCTAAGCTTGAAGCTTATCAAAATTTGGTAAGAATCATGCAAGAAATGCTGGTAAAACAAAAACCCAATCTTGAAAGTATCGTAAAACCTGAGGAGCTTGTGGTAAGAGACACTAAAGAAAAATATGAAGTGGTGGTAGAACCCCACCTTGAAACAAAAGAACTAGAACTTATAGTGCCGGACAGCGAAGATGCCTTAGAAGGAATTCCATTCGTAGAGGAAGACTGACCAGGACACTTATGGAAAAAAGTTAGAGAGATCAATGATGGGAGCCTAACTCTAAAGTCAGCTCCTATAGAGGAAGTTTGGTTGGACAACCTACCTTCTGATATGAACATGGATGTACAATCCTTGTACGGGGATTGCGGATCTGAAGCTTCAGGAATGTCTAAACCATTGACCTTGAAAACATTACCCTCTTACTTGGGAGATAACGAAGATGAATCCATAGTGTGTAAGAACACTCAAGTAAAAAGAGTTGAACAAACCCTAGAAGTAGACAACATTCATTCAATCATGTCTACACCCATCCAATGCACTCTCACCTTGGGAGAACTGTTAAAACTCAAACCATATTTATGGAATGATCTACAGAAAACCCTAGAGAAGGTGGGGATAACAGAGCTAATCTCAAAAAAATTGGGAAGATTGAAAAACAAAATGGACAACAAAGAAATTTGATCTCTTCCAATGAACAAAGTTGGAGAATATTACGAAGGAGAAGAAGGAAACACAACCCTTCCAATGAAATATAATGACATGGAAACCATGGCAATACTGGATAGTGGAGCAGGCATAGCTATAGCCACAAAAGCAATATGGGAATCCTCGAGACAACCAACCATTAGACAAACTCAAATGAAATTATAATTGGCTGACGGATACATTGAGAGACCATTAGGGCTGCTTGAAAAAGTGATAGTCAATTCCTGTGGAATTGAATATCAACACACTTTTGCCATAGTAGACTTTGGAAAAAAAACTCAATTATGAAATCATATTGGGAAGACCTTTCATGCGACAGGTACAGCTTATCCAAGATTGGGGAAACAATTATTTGTACTTGAAGCAAGTGGGATCTATAACAAGGGTAAATCTAAAAGATCACACTTATAGAGATGTCTTGAAAACACCATACAAGAGTTTGATTCAGTCTCTTCAACTGAAACTAAGCTTCCATCCTGGTTAAACAAAGACACTCCTATTTGGATGTGTGGAGCTTCAGAAAATGGGAATTTAAAACGAGAAGAATGTAATTTAGAAAGGGATTGCACAGATGAAGCCTATGTACCTGAACCCTTTCTAGAGTATTTGTTTGAGTCATTTGAGTGGACTCAAATTTTAGCAATGATGTATGTATGTGTGAATACGTCTATGCCTACTCAATTTTGCAATGAGGATGGCTATGACATAATTCCTATCCAAATGATTTCAACCCTCAACAGTAAAGATGAAAATGGGAAACCCAAGGACTTGATGAAAGCTCAACAAGTCTTTGAAGACCTCTATTACTATGCAACAGATGAGTTAGATGGACACTCAGCTACCTCAGAAGATTTGGGGTCAAAAAAAGAACATGTGAGAGCTAATCTACTCTTGAAAGGAGGGGAGGAAAAGTTTTTTGACTTTCCTAACCATAAATCAAGAAGACAAAAATGTTATAGACAAAAAAGAGACACCAAAAACGTGAAATCACGACATATGCCATCAGCCTCCAGTAGAACGCAATTCCTGATGCAGATAGAGGCACATGATTGTGTCAAGGACAAAATCACTGGCAGATATCCTTCAAATGAAAATCTTGAAATATCAAAAACATCAAGAAAAACAAGGAAGGATACTCAAGCAAAGCCAAACAAACAGGACAAGAGGCCAATCATGACACGAGTTGAGCGGAAAAAGAAATATCAAGAGTTGAAAAAAGCTCTAAAGGAGATACATACAACCGAAATGGAAACCACAAAAGAGGATGGTAAGGATGTAATGAGTGTTCCCTCCCATTACAAAACGTATACTCTCCAAGATCAAAAAATCATAGTCGAACAACCTGTTAGGGAATTATAGAAACAAGGCGAGTCCTACGAAGGGCTCGAGAACGTGAAAAAGATAGACTTGGCTGAACTAGGGGAAGAACCTAGGC
This sequence comes from Adiantum capillus-veneris, assembly GCF_014529385.1. NCBI lineage: Eukaryota > Viridiplantae > Streptophyta > Polypodiopsida > Polypodiales > Pteridaceae > Adiantum > Adiantum capillus-veneris. The sequence continues at coordinate 133,282,341 of NC_140955.1, read as the reverse complement.
CTGTCTACATTGCAAACGACCTAACAGAGGATGAATAAGAGCTTTTTCTAAGCTTGCTAAAAGAATACCGAGATATCTTTGCTTGGTCTTACAAGGATCTCAAGGGTGTTGATCCAAAAATTTGTCAACTACGATACCCTTGAGAGATGATGTGAAACCAAGTAGACAAAGGCCATACACATATAATGAAACATTTTCTAGGAAAATCAAGGAAGAGATTGACAAACAAAAGGAAGCCAAATTCATTTACGAAATTGAACACACAGATTGGGTGTCTCCAATTGTGGTAGTACCCAAAAAGAATAGAAAATTACGAGTGTGTGTCAATTTCAAAAAAGTGAATGCAGCTACCATTAGAGATAACTTTCCTCTTCCAATCACTTAGCATGTTTTAGAACGAGTAGCAGGAAAAGAAGCTTACAATTTCTTAGATGGAGTTTTGGGATACAATCAACTTTTGTTTAACCCAAAAGATCAGCATAAAGCTGCTTTTGCAACGGAATGGGGTATTTTTGCCTATCGAGTTATGCCATTTGGGTTAACTATTGCTCCAACCACCTTTCAAAGATTGATGAGCCATGCTTTTAAAGAATATCTAAGGAAATTCTTGGAAGTGTATATGGATGATCTATGCATACATTCATCAATCCGAGCTGATCATTTTAAACACCTCAAAAAGGTATTCGAAAAATGTAGACTTTATAAAATTTGCCTAAATCCTGAAAGGTGCACATTCATGGGTAGACAAGGAAAATTTCTTGGACATATAGTGTCTAAAAATGGCATAGCTACTGATATTGAAAAAGTTCATGTCATTGTTGATTTTCCTAGACCAACAACAGCCAAGGGGGTTCAAGCCTTCATGGGGCATTGTGGATATTACCGACGGTTCATTTACATGTATACTATAATTGCAAAAACCATGTATAGCTTGATTACACACTTTGAATGGACCGAGGCATGTGAAGAATCCGTCATGAAGCTTAAGCAATCTCTCACCTCAGATCCAATATTGAAAGCACCAGATTGGAATAACATATTCCACATACATGTAGATGCTTCCAATTTTTCTATCGGTTGTATACTAGCTCAACCAGAAGACGGAAAAATTGACTTTCCTATTTCTTATGCTAGCCGACAGTTGAACATGGTAGAAAAGAATTACACTACCACTAAAAGAGAAGGGTTAGGAATGATCTATGCCGTTAAAAAGTATAGACATTACCTATTAGCCAACAAGTTTGTGTTCTTTGTAGACCACCAAGCTTTGCTATATTTGGTTAACAAGCCATGCAGCATAGGAAGAATAGTGAGATGGTTCATCATTCTTCTGGAATTTGATTTCATTGTGGTTGTAAAAAAGGGCACTACACATCAAAGACCAAATTATCTGTCAAGGATTATTTCAAGAGAATCACCTAAAGGGGTAGACGATGATCTACCAGATGCCTATTTCTTCTTCGTGGAAATGATACCTCGATGGTCAGAAAACATGGTATCATTGATGACCATAGCTCAAGTTGATTCACAAATACCACTTCCTATTACAATCGGATTAATCGAGCAATTGGCTATGTATCAATTACTAGCTGGTAGGCTATACAAAAGAAATCAAGATGGAATATTTCTCTTATGCATTAATCCTGAAGAGAAAAACCAGTACCTAAGTCAAGCTCATATTACCATAGTAGGACTTCACTTTGTGGAAGATCAAACAATACATGTGACTGAAGTACCAAATCAAGCCAGAATTTCTCTTCCAGCGTAAGATTTTTCATTTGTGGCACTTATGTTTTTTGCTTCCGTTTCCTTGGTATTCTCACTAATGTCTTTTGTTGTTTAAGTGAGCAAGCTTCTCTATGCCTAAAACATTCCTAAGGTCTCAAACTCTCAGATAATTTTATCAACTAGGACTAGTGGTCAAGTAAATGAGTTAACCTAAAGTCACGGTCTCCTAATCTCAAGGCTCATCTATAAGATTAAACTTTAGTTCAATCAACTTAAGCAAAAGTTTTTCTTGAAATGGATGGAAGGGTTGAGGTATTTGGAAATAAGGCCTTGGGGACCCATTAATATGTACTCTTAGGTTGTGCAGGTTGAGCACTTGCAATATTACTACTTACTGCAACTACAAGTGTTGAAGTGCTAGGTTCATGGGCAACCGATAAGGACAAGTTAACCACTTTGGTTTGTGAATCTTTGCTATCCTGCAACTTTGCTAGAGTCTGCAACGTAGGTGACTTTGCTTCAAGGATAGGGGTAAGAGTTTTTGGTCACATCGTGACACTACCAGTACCCTAATCAATAGTGCATTTGGTTGCCAACATCCACGTGCGTCCAAGGTTTATGTTGCCCTCCATAGTTCCAGCAGGCATGACCAAAAAGTCTTGAGCTACAACCCCATTGTTATAACTGACAGAAGTGTGCTAGATACCAAAAATTGTGGTTTTTTCCTTGTTGACACCCTTGACTTGGATAATACTCTCAAATAGAGATGGCTTTCCTAATTGACACCACACCCCATATGATAGCAAATTATACTTAGCACCCGTGTCCAATAAGGCGTTATATAGTACTTTTTCATAGGTGCTATTTAGCTCAATAGGGTGTCGTAGAGGTGTGTCAGAGTCCAACCAATCCTCGTTGATTTCAACGTGGAATGCATGTGTCACTTCAAGGTTAGCCTCTCATTGGCGTCTTATGCGTTTTTGTCTCTCCTTATCCTCATCTTGAGCTTGTATCTTTTTCAATTCTTTTCGTGCCTTGGATACCTTTTTTTGATGGATGGCACGTAGTTTCTCTTGACTTAAAGGATCATAGTATCTTTTAAATTTTCTCCCATTGAGGAATCCAATGGTTTCAACTCCATCAAGACTCTCCACATGAATGGTCCCTTGTGGGGTGATTTCACATACTCTATATGGTCCTTTTCTCGTATATTTCAACTTTTTCTTTTTTTTATGCACTCCATACATAAGGACTTTATGACCAACATTGATATCCTTGTTCTTTAGATGATGGCCAAAACATTTCTTCCTCATATCTTTCTCCATAAGTGCGTTTTGCACAGCCAATTTCCTTTCTTCATCTAATCTTTCAAGGATATATAAGCACTCAACTAAAGGGTTACCATCCCAAGCTTCTTGTGAAGCTACAAGTAGACTAGGAATTACAAACTCCCATGGCATAACTGCTTCTTGGCCATATACCAAATTGAATGGTATACAATTAATTAGCCACTTTGTAAGAATTACGATAAGCCCATAGGGCTAAATTCAGCTTCAAATCCCAAACTGTGCGATGAGCTTCCACCATTTTGGTGAAGATAGAGATTAAGGTCTTGTTGGTGCTCTCAGCTTGGCCATTTACTTGTGGATAACAAGGTATGGACTTATGGTGAGCTATCATGAAGTTGGTAGTGGGTTCTTTTATCACTCCATTTATAAAATGAGTGCCATTGTCACTCACAATCTCAAAGGGACAACCAAATCCTGTATTAATATTCTCAAAGAGAAACTTGGTAGTTGACCTTGCATCAGCCTTACGTGTTCTACTGGCTTCCATCCACTTTGTCACATAGTCAATGACAACGATAATATATTGAGATTGAGTGCTACGAGCTGCCAAAAAAAGTGGGCCTACAAAGTCCAACCCCCAGGTTTCAAATGGTTGAGTCACTTTAATAGGATGTAAGGGAATCTTATCCTTTTGTTGTTGATCTTGTAACATTGGCATTCATCACATCCTTTTGCAAAAAGTTATGCATCTTTGAATAAGGTAGGCCACTAATAGCCTGACTCTTGCAATGCCTTTCTAGTTGTTAGTTCCACTGAAAAATGTCCTCCGACTATACCCATATGGGCTTCTTGCAGTATGTATAAATACTCATCCTTACGAGCACAACATCTACGAATATCATCCTTCCCTAGCCTGTAGAGAGTTCCTGCAATGAGAGAATAAGGTTCACATTCTTTTAACAGTTTTTGAGCTATGTCCTTACGAAGCTCTTGGGGTGGAAAACCATTAACTAGAAAGTTCACAATATTCTCACTCCATTCAGGTATGGTTTTCACTAGGAATAGATAAGTATTGAGTAATTCATCATCGACTCCAGTAGGGGCTTCACCATTGGGTATGCAAGACAAATGATCCGCCATGACATGTCTTTTACCAGCTCTCACCACAACGATAAAATTAAACTCAAGGAAATACAACCAACGTGTAATTCTTCCCATGGAACAAGGTTTATTTACTAGGTACAACAAGGCTTGATGATCCACATAGAAAACAAACTTGTTGTCAAGAAGGTAGTAGCAAAATTTCCTCACTACGTAAACCATAGCTAAACATTTTCGCTCCGTAGTGGTGTAGTTTCTCGCGACATCATTCAATTGACGACTTGCAAAGCTAATGGGGTAGTCCAATTTATGTTCTCCTGGTTGAGCTACAACACACCCAATAGAAAAGTTTGATGCATCAATATGCACATGGAAAATTATATTCAATCGGGCACTCATAAAATGGGAGCGCTTGTCAAGACCTTTTTCAATGACTCATAAGCATGGTCACACTCCGTGGTCCAATGGAACTCAATAAGAAGCTTATACAAAGTACGAGCTATCTCGGCAAAGTTTAAAATAAACCGTCAGTAATAACCAACATGGCCCATAAACCTTTGAACTCCTTTATAATTTGTAGGTGGTGGAAATTCAACAATTGCTTTAATTTTGCTCTCATCTGTGGAAATCTCATTTTTGGACACTATATGCCCTAAAATGACTCCATGTTTAACCCAATATTGGCATTTGAAAGGGTTTAAGGAGATGCGATACAATCTGCACTTCTCAAACACTTTTCGTAAGCATGACGTTATTCCCAACAGGAATAATCACAAAGGTCATCTAAGAAAGCTTTGCAAAACTCCCTCAAATATTCTCTAATAGCAGTGTTTATTAATCTTTGAAAGGTAGCTGCGACATTGGTTAATCCAAAAGCCATAATACAAAATGCGAACACTCCAAATTCAATTATAAAGGGTGTTTTATCTTGGTCTTCTAGTGCAATTGTGATTTGATTGTATCCAAAGTACCCATCTAAAAATCTATAAGCTTCCTTTCCTACAACTCTTTCAAGCACATGTTCTGAATATGGCAAGGGGTAATGGTCCCTACTAGTGCTAGTATTGACCTTCTTGAGATCCACGCACCCTCTGAGTTTTCGATTCTTTTTCGGTACAATCACTGTTGGAGACACCCATTCTGAGTGCTCAATAGGGTATATGAATCCACATTTCACAAGCTTTTCAATCTCTTCTTGAACGATCTTTGCATATTTAGGATTCATTGGGTAGGGTCGTTGTTGAACTGGTTTAGCCATGCTATTCATGGGGATTGTGTACTGCACCACGGAAGGTGGAACACCTTTCATATGTCCAAGCAAATATATCCCTAAATTCCTTGAGAAGTTCTTTAAGTACACACTCCTCAGTCTCTGTCAGATCTTGGGCAATGAAGATAGGTTTGGCCATGCTATTCATGGGGATTGTTTACTGCACCATGGAAGGTGGAACACCTTTCATATGTCCAAGCAAATATATCCCTAAATTTCTTGAGAAGTTCTTTAACTACACACTCCTCTGTCTCTGTCCGATCTTGGGCAATGAAGATAGGTTTGGACTCTTCTCCTGGGTCTGCTAACTCTATTATCTTAACTATCATGGGACCATCATAAACTCTATTTCTTCCATCGATAGGTTTTCTTTGATCCTTTGTATACACAACTTTATGTTCCTCTATGGTGTAGGATTTGAAATGTTCACGTGCAAGGTGTAAGTCTATGGGGTTCTATTGTTCTATGGACTCTGATTTCACTTTCGATTCCTTTTATTGTTGAGCTAACTCTCAATTTTGTCATCTCCTTATAGTACGGCTCAACTTTAGCTTCTGTGTAGCCTCTACTTATGTGATTTCAATGGGTTGTGGACTATGCCACATAACTCTTTGAAGTTATTCACCCCAATTATCTACCAACTTCCAATGAGCATCACATGCCCCTATATAATTAAGCCATTCTACGGTAGATTTCTTTTCCTTTATTCTAGCACGCACATTTGTGTGCGCGTATGTCGCACGTGTCAATGCAAGGAACTTGCCGATACACCGTGTGCGAGCCACAAATGGCTCCAAGCACACAACAAGCCTAAACTAGTAAGCTCAAAGAAGGCGATGGTGTGTCACTCACCGCTCTACGCTTGCTTCGTGGAGGATTCCTTGCCGCAAAGAATAAGGAGCCGCCGCTTCGCCGCACTCAACCGCTTCGCCGCCGCCGTGCCATCATCGCAATGCTCGATCGCACTCTCTCTCTCTCTCTCTCTCTCTCTCTCTCTCTCTCTCTCTCTCTCTCTCTCTCTCTCTCTCTCTCATGCACACACACACACACACAAGGAGATGAAGAAGAAGAAGATGGAGATGGAGCAAGAGCACTCTTCTATTGCACAAATGAGAGAATGAGTGAATTTTAGGTTTAGTTGACTTTTATATGAGCTCACCCCATTCACACTTGGGCGCCCATGCTTCGCCAACTAATCCCTTGAATGTTCTAGTTAGAGTGTGCCTCTCATCGGCGATCACTCTTACCCTTTTCCTATTGGACCGACAAGCCCGGTACCTGACTCTACCAAATAAATAATACAATGTCTGCCGTAGGTTACAACATCCGTCTCGTAGGTGATAAGGTGTCCATGAGCCGTGAGGGTTAACATGCCCCCCTTCCTGATGTAGATTTTGTCCTCGGAATCTATTGAGTTGAAGCTCGTTCGTCAAGGTGGAAGGGCTTTTGAGATGAATGTCCTTAGCCTTCTTCAGTCACTGCAAAATCAAACAACACTGGCACAGTAATTGCATTCTCATAAGCGATTAAAAAGCATATGCAGGTTTAGGCAGACAAATTGATTGGTAACAGAATTTTAAACAATTTGTCAGCAATAAACATTAAATTGCAATATAATCAAATGCATAAACAGATGTAAAGGTAAAAAATTAAACAAGTCTCGGGTCGCTAATTTAACGGCCGAAAGGCACTAGAGATCGACTATTAATACCATGGGTAAGCTTCTTAATTATCTTTCGTCAATTAAGTTGTTTAATCGCGAGAGCCAAGTATTTCATGTTCGAGGGATGACTAGAGGCTATCCTTAGAAGACCTTGTAGTTAAGCTACGATAAAAGGAATTTCTCATGAAATCATCTCCTCACTGATTACCTTTTCTTTGACCCCCCAAAGTCTTTTCACAGTGAATGATGTGTGTGCTTATTTTGTATGCCTTGGGTTTTTTGCTTTTCAAGGAAAAGTGTCCACATTGGGAACCTCTAGGACCCTAGTACCATAGGCGATACATGTGAGTAAAGTACCCAATCAAGCTGAGATTTCTTTTCCAGCTTAATATTTTACAATGTGGCACTTTGATTTTTTGTTTGTTCATTTTCAGCATTTTTATTTTGTAACTTTGAGGGGTCATATAACACTGATACACCTCCCCAGGCTCATCACACTAGTAAACTCCCTTTATAATATTTAAGCTAAAGGTCAATAGGGTCAAGCCCACTAGAAAGCCTTAGTACATTTCACACAATGCTACCTAAATATAACCTAAGTAACCATTAATTATTAGGAAGGCATTCCCCATGGTATTAAGAGAAGATCTCTAACACCTAACTTGGTCAAACTAGCTTAGTCAGATTGCTTGATTTTTAAACCTAGACAAGTGATTATGACAAAAATTTACATTGAATTTAATGTTTGATACTAAGAAAATGTGTTGGATATTATGCTACGAATCACAATCAAAGTAGACAATCATAGATGCAAAAAAGATAAGGGGCAATGCTAATGGACAAGAAACGCCTGTTTGTGTTGATGGCCGCGCTTGATTTGAAGAGTGTGTCAAGATAAAGATTCCATGAAGGTCCAAATCCTAACAACAGCAACACGCTCCTGTACACACTAGGAAACACAAGGCATACCTCCAGGAGGAACATCAGTGGAAAAAGTACCAACACTTATTGAACACAACAAAAAACATAAGGAACCCTAACCTAATTATTTGCACTCCCCCTAGAGAGTCAAGGGAATAGGATATTGTAGAGATTGGGGGGAAACCCTAAGGCTAAACCCCTATCCTCATCGTCTAAACCCTATCCTCATCATCGAGATAAAACCCTATCCTAAGGCTAAACCCCTATCCTCATCGTCGAGATAAACAAAGTCATCATCCATGAGACCATATGTGCCATCCGTGTAGTCATGTAAATCTTCTTCTTCATCATAGGTACCCATGTTTACTAAGAAGGTCACTAGACGCCTATAGTCATCTTGGTCAAAAGGATAGGCTTGTGCAATGGGAGAAACACTCTCTGCTAAGTATGGATCAGTCGTGGTCAAGAGACGTATCAGCCACTCTAACTCCTCAAAATTCCTCTCACATGCTAGCGTACTTACCAAATCCCATTCACATGCAAGCACCAAAAGACCATGTGAAACATTTGTGAAAAGTAACGAGGGTACCTCTCACCCAAGGCAGGAGTGGATGACTCTAGCGTACTAGCCATATCTATACACGCAAATAGACAATGGTTAGAGTGCAAATATTACAAGGGTCGTGTTCTTGTGCATAATGTGTTCTTATGATTTTGTGTTATGGCTCTTGCTCTTTTACTTTTTTATCTTGTTTTTGTGAGTATAAGGCTTTATATATACATTCCCTAAGATTGAAGATTAAGAGGTCAGGGAGGAAGGTTGAGAGGGGAGCAAGTGAATGATGGATGTCAGCAACAAACACTCCCCCCTTCCTTGGGTAGATCATACCGTTTGAAATGATGTCGTCACCCTTTGAAACCAATTGTTCCAAGTTGTTATAGGTGAAGGCTTTAACCAATAGTTTTCGACCGCTCTATGCGTTTCATCTAGTTGCAAGGGTGGTAAGGCACTCTCCCATGATTTTATTTGCAACATCGTTGTAGGTGGTGAATTTCAACGGGAGGTGTAAACTCTTTCTTGCTTGTATGGATATGTACAATGGTAGGTGGAGGTTGTGTCGAAGCTTCTATTTCCGTATAGGAACTACATGAAGAGCAAGAAGCTTCATTTGCTTTCCCTATTCCTCAGCTAGGTTGAACATATCGTTCTTCCTTTGGTACCCAAACTAGCTCTGGAACAGGTGTGTTGCATTCCGTGATTTTTTCCTTTCCACAATCTTCAATTTGTTTTGGAGCCACAAGATTGAGCTCACATGGGCCCGGTGACAAGTAAGAGCACAATTTACGTTTTGGCACCCATATTTGATCATTTCCTTTATAGTAGCCTTGGGCTTCCAATAGTTTTTTAGGAATCCAACGCGACATTTCTTTACATTTCTTGGGGCGAATGGGACGTCTCTTACCAAGCTGCTGTCTTTTAGCATTGGCTATGGTTGTTAAAGAAGTTTTAGGGACCCACTTGTATGTTTTCTTTGTTATATTGGGATGGGTCTTGTGTGTCTCGAGCTTTATTTCAGCTACATCAGTTGAAGCTCTAGAGACTTGGGCTATGGGGACATATGGTTCAACCTCTTGGACATACAATGTTTTGGGTTTTATTTCCTTAAGAGGCAATATCTTAGGGACTATGGCTTGCGTGGCAGGGCTAAGAGTTGGTTTCTGTGTTGTGACACCCCCTGTCCCCCAATCAATAGTGCATTTGGTGGCTATCATCCACGTATGTCCTAGGTTTATATTACCCTCCATACTTCCAACAGGCATGACAAAAAGTCTTGAGCTACAACCCCATTGTCATAACTGACAGAAATGTGCCAGATTCCAAAAACCGTAGTTTTTTTCTTGTTGACACCCTTGACTTGGATAATACTCTAAGATAGAGGTGGCTTCCCTAATTGACACCACACCCCATATGATAGTAGATTATATTAAGCACCCGTGTCCAATAAGGCATTATATAGCACTTTTCCATAGGTGCTATTTAGCTCAATAGGGTATCGTAGAGGTGTGTCAGAGTGCAACCAATCCTTGTCGATTTCAACGTGAAATGCATGTGTGACTCCAAGGTTAGCCTCTCGTTTTCGTCTTATACGTTGTTGTCGCTCTCCTTAGCCTTAGCTTGAGCTTGTATCTTCTTCAATTCTATTTGTGCCTTGGCTGCCTTTTTTGTATGGATGGCACGCAACTCCTCTTGGCTTAAAGGATCATAGTCTCTTTTAAATTTGCTCCCATTGAGGAATCAAATGGTTTCAAGTCCATCAAGAGTCTCCACATGATGGTTCCTTGTGGGGTGATCTCACGTACTCTATATGGTCCTTTTTCCACATATTTCAACTTTTTATTTTCGTTACGCACTTCATACATAAGGACTTTATCCCCAACATTGATGTTCTCTAGATGACGGTCAAACCATTTCTTCCTCCTATATTTCTCCACAAGTGCATTTTGCACAGCTAATTGCCTCTCTTCATCTAGCCTTTCAAGGATATATAATCGCTCAACTAAGGGGTTACCATCCCAACCTTCTTGAGAAGCTACTCGAAGACAAGGAACGACAAACTCCCATGGCATAACCGCTTCTTGGCTATACACAATCTTGAATGGTGTGCAATTAATGGCAACTTTGTACGCAGTACGATAAGCCCATAGAGCTGATGTAAGCTTTAAATCCCAATCTGTGCAATGAGCTTCCACCATTTTGGTTAAGATAGATATTAAGGTCTTATTGGTGCTCTCAGCCTGGCCATTTTCTTGTGGATAATAAGGTGTGGATTTATGGTGAGCTATCATAAAGTTGGTAGTGAGTTCTATTATTACTCCATTTATAAAATGAGTACCGTTTTCACTCACAATCTCAAAGGGACAACCAAATCTTGTAATAATGTTCTCAAAGAGAAACTTGACAGTTGACCTCGCATCGGCCTTACGTGTCGCCCTAGCTTCCGCCCACTTTGTCACATAGTCAGTGGCAACGATAATATATCGAGATTGAGTGCTATGAGCTGCCGAACTAATTAGGCCTACAAAGTCCAAACCCCATTTTTCAAATGGGTGAGTCACTTTAAGAGGATGTAAGGGCATCCTATCCTTTTGTTGTGTGATCTTGTAACGTTGGCATTCATCACATCGCTTTGCAAAAAGTGATGCATCCTTAAATAAGGTTGGCCACCAATAGCCTGATTGCAACACCTTTCTAGCTGTAAGTTCCCCTGAGAAATGTCCTCTGGCTATACCCATGTGGGCTTCTTGCAGTATGTATAAATACTCATCCTCACGGGCACAACGTCTAAGAATATCATCCTTACTTAGCCTGTAGAGAGTTCCCGCAATGAGAGAGTAAGGTTCACATTCTTTTAACAGTTTTCGATCTCTATCTTTACGAAGCTCTTTGGGTGGAAAACCATTAACTAGAAAGTTCACAATCTTCTCACTCCATTCAGGTATGGTTTTGACTAGGAATAGAGAAGTATGAGGCAATTCATCATCGACTCCAGTAAGGGCTTCACCATTGGGTATGCGAGGCAAATGATCAGCCATGACATGTCTTTTACTAGGTCTAACCACAACGGTAAAATCAAACTCAAGGAGAATTAACAACCATCGTGTAATTCTTGCCGTGGAACAAGGTTTATTTGCTAGATACAACAAGGCTTGATGATCAACATAGAACACAAACTTGTTGGCCAGAAGGTAGTAGCGAAATTTCTTCACTGCATAAATCATACCTAAACCTTCTCACTCTGTACTGGTGTAGTTTTTTTTGGCATCATTCAACTGACGACTTGCAAAGCTAATAGGGTAGTCCAGTTTATGTTCTCCTGGTTGAGCTAGAACACACCCAATAGCAAAGTTCGATGCATCAATATGCACATGAAAAATTACATTCCAATCGGGCACTCGTAGAATAGGAGCGCTAGTCAAGGTCTTTTTCAATGACTCATAAGCATGGTCACACTCCGTAGTCCATTGGAACTCAATAAGAAGCTTGTACAAACGACGAGCTATCTCGGCAAATTTTAAAATAAACCGTCAGTAATAACCAACATGGCCCATGAACCTTTGAACTCCTTTATAATTTGTAGGTGGTGGCAATTCAGCAATGGCTTTAATTTTGCTCTCATCTGTGGAAATCCCATTTTTGGACACTATATGCCCTAAAATGACTCCATGTTTAACCCAAAATTGGCATTTGAAAGGGTTTAAGGAGATGCGATACAATCTACACTTCTCAAACACTTTTTGTAAGCATGATAGATTTTCTTTCCAAAAGGAATAAACACAAAGGTCATCTAAGAAAGCTTTGCAAAACTCCCTCAAATATTCTGTAAAAGCAGTGTTTATTAATATTTGAAAGGTAGCAGGGGCATTGGTTAAACCAAAAGCCATAACACGAAATGCGAACACTCCAAATTCAGTTATAAAGGCTGTTTTAGTTTGGTCCTCTAGCACAATTGTGATTTGATTGTAGCCAGAGTACCCATCTAAAAATCTATAAGCTTCCTTCCCTGCAACTCTTTCAAGCACGGGTTCTGAATATGGCAAGGGGTAATGGCCCTTCCTAGTGGCGGCATTGACCTTCTTGAGATCCACGCACACTCTGAGTTTCCCATTTTGTTTTGGCACAATCACTATTGGTGACACCCATTATGAGTGCTCAATAGGGTATATGAATCCGCATTCCACAAGCTTTTCAATCTCTTCTTGAACGATTTTTGCATATTTAGGATTCATTGGGTAGGGTCGTTGCTGAACTAGTTTAGCCATGCTATTGATAGGGATTGTGTGTTGCACCACGGAAGGTGGAACACCTTTCATACCATGATAAGTCCAGGAAAATATATCCCTGAATTCCTTAAGAAGTTCTTTAAGTACACACTCCTCAGTCTCGGTCAGATCTTGGGCAATGAAAACAGCTTTAGACTCTTCTCCTGGGTCTGCTAACTCTATTTCCTTGACTATCGCTGGACCATCATAGACTGCATTGCTCCCATCGATACGTTTCCTTTGAGCCTTTGTATACACAACCTTACATTCCTCTGTGGTATAGGATTTGAAATGTTCAGGTGCAGGGTGTAAGTCTGTGGGCTCCTGTTGTTCTGTGGACTGTGATTTAACTTCTGATTCCTTTTGGTTGTTGAGCTAACTCCCAATTTTGTCGTCTCCTTACGATATGGCTCAACTTTGGCTTCTCTGTAGCCTCTAGTTGTGCGATGTCCATGGGTTGTGGACTACACCACATAATGCTTTGAAGGTATTAACCCGAGTTATCTACCAACTTTCGATGAGCATCACATGCCCCTATATAATTAAGCCATTCTACGGTAGATTTATTTTCATTTATTCTAGCACGCACATTTTCTCGATATCGTCGCCTCTTATATCTCTTACTCTTCTTGTTTAATTCTCGATTACGGTCGATTTCTAGTGAAGACTCACTAGATGAATCACTACTTGTGTCTTCTGCTCCCTTGGATAGATTATCATCTAGGTTGCAACTGGGCCCGGAATGGTTTGTCCCCACATTTGCACTAAGATTTAACTCAGATTATTTGTCCTCAGAGTCAATTTCAACTGATGATTCTGACCCCAAATCGTGTGGGCTAAAGTCTTGTGAAGTGCTACTGGTTTCAATGCTAGTCAAACTTTCATCTTGTAGATCATCAGAAGCTATATGCATTGCTTCTAGCATGTTTAAGGGTACAAGTGGTGGTATTTCATCCCCCTCAGGTGTTACCCAGGTCGTCCCCCTATTTCCCCAAGTATCTATGGTTGCTGCTAGGTGGACCCAATCCACATTGTCCGACTCAGTCATCCCAGGTAGTACATCCATATAAGGAGAATCTTCCCCAACATCAGTGTCCGCTTTACACGTGTAACAATACTGCAATGGGGCCGAGTGAACTGTGGTGTCAGATCTATGATCAATTATAAACCTGTTTCCTAGAGGATGTGCTCGACCCGTCACAAGATCCACTCGAATGACAGAATCTTGGAACTGTAAGTAGACATGGTTTTTAGACCAGTCATGCACCATTTTTGCTTCCCTCATGAAAGGACGTCCTAAGATCATATCTGATGCCATAGTGTGTGCGGAGAAATCCATAACAATAAAGGTAATCCTTATTTTATGTCCAAATACCTTGATCTTGAGATCTTCTAGCATCCCAATAGGTTTACCAATAGATCCATTGGCCATCTTCACTACTATGGTTGTGGTCGCAAGTTGATGTCTTCCCATAGTTTCCCAGCAATTTTTAGTCACAATGCTAACCCCAGGACCACTATCAAGGAATCCCTTCACAGTTAATCCCTTAGTAGTGATTGGTATAGTCGCATTGGATTCATCACCCTCAAAGTATTGTCCCAACTTGTTAACAGGTATTTCTATAACAAGGTTCTCATCTAGGTTGGGTTGTGGATCTATGTATTCCTCCTCTATTGGCATCTCCTCAGCTCCATCCATCTGTGCAAATTGTGGTAGCCAAAACTTTAGTTCTTCATTGAGGAAGGCTCGAAGAGCTGAGACTAGCTCAGGGTCTTTATATAGTTTGGATATGATGGTGGTTCTAACTTCTGAAGACATGAAATCCATCAATTTGGCAATGTTTAACGGCACCTTTTGGCCTTGAGTCCCTTGATGTGGGGAAGATGGGATCTCCATTTCTTCGATAGGATCAAGTAGTCCCTCTGTAAACATTCTTTCCATCAAGAAGTGAGTACGCCCACTTTCCCATGACTTTAAGTCACTTTCTTCTCGGATGCCACTAGGTATGTCCAAGGGTCTTTGGACTTGGTGAGGTTGTTGTTGCGTAGGGAACACGGTGTCTGTAATCTCGATCTTCTTAGGTGCTTGTTCTAGATCCCTTTGGGTATCTTCTACCAAACTCCTTAAATGCCTGACTCGCTCAATCTCCTCTATAGGGTTTGGGTAAGTTCCTATCTTCTTTTTGGATCCTGGCCATTGTGGCTCATGAAGATCTTCCTTGTTGGTTTCTATGTTAGTGGTCGTTTTGGTCTCCATGGTTTCACCTGAATCAAAATCTTCTTCAGCGTCGTTCATATATACGGGGTCATCACCACTCCCTATGTTGGTCTTTGAACTGGGGTCTGACTTCGCTGCTTTTTGCGATCTCTTTCTTCGTGTTTTTTTCTTTTTTTGAGATTGTGCAATTGATGTCGTGTCTCTTTCCTCAAGAATATAGTTTTGTTTTTGGAGCATCGATCGTGTGAGTACGTTTACTGGTACCACGGGTGTACTTGGTGATGGCTCCTTGGTAACTTCAATCAAGTTTAATGGCGTGATCTTCGGTGCATTTGGATTAGTTGGACATTGGGCAATCAAATGATCTATGCCACATCGATTACACATGAGTATCGGCATTGTAGATGTGCTCGCTTGATTGTTTTGCATTAGTGTGGCGTTCTTTTGTACCCTAATAGGACACTCGGCTACACGATGTGGACCTCCACACTCATAGCATTGAAGATGTGGTCTCTTAGCAGTGTAGTTGATATTTTGGCCTCTTGCCGCAAGAGCAGCTACTTGATATACAGGTTTGACTTGTCCCCAATAGTCCTCCATGTAGTATTGTGGACTTTCTTCAAGCCCATCCATCCCATAGGTGATATCAGGATCTATATCTTCCTCATAGCCTTCCAAACAAGAAATAGATGACTCACAACCCACTTGATTCACAGAAGTGATTCTCGGATGTGGTGGTAAGGGTGTTGTTTGAACAACATTTTGGGCCCTAGGGACCATGTGTTGTGCTGTTTGTTCAAGAGGTGGGGCCGGCATCAATGCAGGCACTCGAGGTGTGTCTGTCCATGCTAAGGTTGGTCTATTGGCCATGCGCGCTTAAATACTATGCAATCCTTAGCTTGATGACCATACCTTCCACATACATTGCAGTTCCCATTGAATTTTACTCTAAATATAGGGCATTCACTGGTACTATGCGGTCCATAGCATACTGAGCACCATTGCCGCTCCCTTCTTGGATACATATCATTGTTTTTCGGAGCACGATTGTCTCTAAGACTCTCTTGAATAGCCTTGGTGAGATCTGCTAAAGTCATCTCAGATATCTTTGGCTCCTTAGCAATAGGCTTTAGGGTCATTGGCTGATGCCTTGATGCTTGCGAGCTAATAGATTTAGACTCAACAGACACTCTTTCTCCTTGAATCATTAAATTATCCTCCAATTGGATCGCATTGGTGGTGACTGCTTCCCAAGTGGTGATACCTCTAATGACTAGGCCATTGTAGATATCCTCATGTCGTAATCCCCTAATGAATCTATCAAGCAATTGGTTATTGTTGAAGCGCTCATTTGGATTACAATGAGAATTCAAATGCTTCAAGCGACTTATAAAGTCTCTCACCCACTCTCCTTCCTCTCGTTGGGCTTTCTGGAGCTAAGAGGCTACACCCCAAAGCACTCCCTCTCGTATGTATTCTTTTAAGAACAGTCTCCTAAGAGTAGGGTAAATTTTTTTTTCTTCCACCCTTAGGATTCTATACCAATCCCGAGCCTTTCCACTTAAGGTTAGGCTCAAAGCATTGCTCTTATGTAGGTCATTGTGTTCTCCTAGAGAGTCGCATATTTGTTCAAACACTTCGATATGCTTTCTCACATCCCCGTCTCCACTAAATTTTTGTGTGAGCTTGGCTATTTGTACTGCCTTAATTCTAGGCTCTCTATCAGGTGTGTTATGCATATTCTCAGCAATAGAGCGACCAATAGCTTGAGCAAATGTTGCCAAGTCACCTAAGTGAGCAGGCACCGTGGGTGAAGGTGCTCTAGAGACTACATGTGGAGTAGGTATTGGCATTGGGCTTGGCGCAAAGGAAGCCCTTGGGTTCCACGTTGGGTACGCTGTTGTGCCAAATGGTGGTCCATAGTTCATATGGGTGGCCCTAGGCATAGCAGACATCGGATGTGACATGCTAATGCTAGCCGGTATAGTCCCATGGAAATAAGAACTTGTGTATTGTGGTTGTGGAGCATAGGTATTTGAAACAACGGGAGGAGTAGGGACTACATGAGTGTGATGACCCATAGGTGCATACGATTGGTACACCCTTGTAGGTACTGTTGCAGGCATTGAGCTACCATTTAGTGGTGCTTTACTAACAAATGAGGTCCATGGCGTGTTTCTCGGCATGCCCATCATTGGGGTAGGCATGGTAGCCGTAGTGTCATCAAGGGAAAGATGAACTAGACTTGGAAAGGTTAAGCTATCACTTGTGGGCTCAGATTGCACTGAGAACCCTGGAGAAACAACATATGGAGGATCCATCGGACTTACCGAGGGAGTCTCCATTTGCGATAAGGTCGGTTGTTTAGCCTTTCCCGTATCCAAGAATCTCATGAGACCCGTTGAAGGCATGTTGATCCCCTTGTTCTGTCTCTCTAACTCAATGACCCTATGGATGACTTCACAAACTCTTTGTTGTTGATCCTACACACTAGTAGCACCCATTGTGGATTGTAGGACATCTAACCAACCCACGTGATAGGGGTGACCTGTGTATAGGTCGGTCAGAGTCTCTGTTTGTAATTCGTACTCCCAGTTCTCATTTAAGAACACTCCATCTAGGATTGAGTTGCTAGGGGTGTCCTTTGAGATAGATGCAATGTTGCTTTCTAGGGGTTGGCCCTTAGCGGTTGCTAAATCAAGAGCACTTGATTGCTCTCTTAGCAAGGATATTGACATAGGAGATTTCACTTTTAGCTCTCTTCGTTGCTCCACCTTGCGTAAGCTCTCGACTTCCTTTTCCCTCGCTGCAAGGATATATCGCTCAACCTCTTGCACTTCGGCAAGGCTTCTACCATCGGGTAATATGACCTCGCAGGGAAATAACTCTGAAGAGTCAGGAGGTGCAGTGAATGAAGTATGCACGTGCACATTCTCTAATGGTATAGGGTCTCCGTTTGTCACGAATGGAGAATTTACTTCCCCACCTCCCTCATTTACATCATTAGCTCCATGTTCGAAGCGAGTGGCTCTACTAAAGGTTTCCTTCAGGCGGCTAAGCACACTCGGCCCGGACCGAGGACCCATGGCATGCATGTCTTGGCTCGAGCTATCGGGATTAGGCATTGGGAAACCCTCCATGACGTCGTAGTCAGAGGAAGAGTCACTAGCCGCTATGTTCGGGTCTTGGTTTGTACTACCTTGGGTCCCCGCCGAGGGTCCAGAACCTAAAGTAGGTGGATATCGAGAACTCGCGTAAGTCAAAATTCTCTCTAGTTGCTCCGTCTCTAGCACACGACCAGAGCGCAGATGCATGTGCTTTTGGCACCCTACAAACGTCGGCGATTATCCCGGTCCTACCTTTAAATTTTTATTTTTTTATTTTTCTTTAAGGATAAGGTCGTCGCGGCCTGCGCGAGAGCACACACACACACTCTATCTACCTACTTGTAACTAATACAACTACTCTTACACACTAACACACTCTATTAACTCTCACTAATCTACTTCCTACTTACTGTACACAGAAAACTAACTACCTTAATACACAGAGAATAAACACAAAACCTTTGAAATCTCCATTAACAAAGAAAACTAACTACCTTAATACACAGAGAATAAACACAGTACCTTTGAAAACTTCATTAACAAAAAAAACACACAGCCTAACACCAAATCCCTCTTCTCAACACACACACACACTCCTTCCCTACCTTTCCTATAATTGAAATTGCACCACGGAGAAGCACAGAGTGCTACTCGAGCTTAATGCACGGCATTCCCCGGCAGCGGCGCCAAAAATGTGCGCGTATGTCGCACATGTCAATGCAAGGAACTCACCGATACACCGTGTGCAAGCCACAAATGGATCCAAGCACACAACAAGCCTAAACTAGTAAGCTCAAAGAAGGCGATGGTGTGTCACTCACCGCTCTACGCTTGCTTCGTGGAGGATTCCTCGCCGCGAAGAAGAAGGAGCCGCCGCTTCGCCACCGCCGTGCCGTCGTCGCAATGCTTGATCGCTCTCTCTCTCTCTCTCTCTCTCTCTCTCTCACGCATACACACACACACAAGGAGATGAAGAAGAAGAAGATGGAGATTGAGCAAGAGCACTCTTCTACTGCACAAATGAGAGAATGAGTGAATTTTAGGTTTAGTTGACTTTTATATGAGCTCACCCCATTCACACTTGGGCGCCCTTGCTTAGCCAACTAATCCCTTGAATGTTCTAGTTAGAGTGCGCCTCTATCGGCGATCACTCTTACCCTTTTCCTATTGGATCGACAAGCCCGGTACCTGACTCTACCATATAAATAATACAATATCCGCCGTAGGTTACAATGTCCGTCTCGTAGGTGATAGGGTGTACATGAGCCGTGAGGGTTAAAAATTTGCTTGATATCATCGCCTCTTATCCTCTTACTATTCTTATCTAATTTTTTATTACGGTTGAGATCTCTAGTGAAGAGTCACTAGATGAATCGCTACTTGTGTCTTTTGCTCCCTTGGATAGATTGTTATCTAGGGTACCACTAGGCCCTGAATGGTTTGTCCCCACATTTGCACTAAGATTTAACTCAAATTCTGTAAAGAATGAGGATGCAAGAGAGCTACACAAGACAAGCACAAAGCACACACAGATGGAAAGCTTCTTCTTCTTCGCACAGAAAAGAGAGTACAAAATGACTAAGTGCTAAAGCTAAAAAAATAACACATATGTACATGCGGTCACTAAGTGTGAACTCGCTAGAAGCGTACTAGGTTGGCACTATAAGTGTAGTCTAGCTGTAGAATCAGTGTCAGAGATCCTCCGTGTCGGTCACCTAACGCGCCAGCGACCACATGCCGTAAGCGGCCAAGACCCATAGTGAATGCTAGCTCAAGATGTAGAGCTCGACATCTCAACACTCCCCCTTGAGCTCTGCATGTCGCAGAGTCCAAGCATAGTCCGGAAATGTCGAATCTTCTCAGCTCCGAGGGCCTTGGTAAAGATATCCGCTATCTGCTCCTCTGTGTTGATGTAGACCAAGTCGATGTCGCCCGCCAACACTCGCTCTCGAATGTAGTTGTAATGGACCTCTATGTGCTTGGTCCTCACATGGAACACTGGGTTCCTAGCCAACTTCATGCTACTGAGGTTGTCACAATGGATGACAATCTGCTGGTCCATCTGCACTCCCAAGTCCTCAAGTAATGTGTGTAGCCAATCTACCTTGCACGCCGCAACTGCTGCACCTCTGTACTCGGCCTCTATGCTCAATAAAACAACCGTAGGCTGCTTTTTGCTGCTCCAAGTAACAGCAACACTCCCAAAAGAGAACATGAAGCCACTCGTAGATCTCCTATCAACAATTCTACCTGCCCAATCTGCATCTATATACACATACAATGATAATGGTGCATCTGCTGCATAGAACAATGCGTAGTCAAGAGTCCCTTGCACATACCTAAGTGTGCGTCGTAATCCATCCAAACGTGGCTTCCTCGGAAGCTGCATGAACTGACTCTCCAAGCCTACTGTGTAGCTCAAGTCTGGCCTCGTGATAGTCAAGTAGATTAGACTACCCACAATCTTCCTGTACATCTTGACATCCTCAACAACATCACCCTTCTCTGCACTCAGCTTTGCATTCACATCCAAGGGAATAGA
This sequence comes from Adiantum capillus-veneris, assembly GCF_014529385.1. Taxonomy (NCBI): domain Eukaryota; kingdom Viridiplantae; phylum Streptophyta; class Polypodiopsida; order Polypodiales; family Pteridaceae; genus Adiantum; species Adiantum capillus-veneris. Next base: position 133,261,681 of record NC_140955.1, on the reverse strand, counting down.
AATTGGCTTACAATCAGCCATACCATACTTTGACAACATGTCCAAAGCATACTGTCTCTATGACATCCATACACCCTCTGGAGTCCTGATCACCTCAATGCCAAGAAAGTAGCGCAACTCGCCCAAATCTTTCATTTCAAACTCCTATTTGAAAAGACCCTTCACATGGTCAATCTCCATAGCATTGTCACCCACAATAATAAGGTCATCTACATATATGGTAATGACCAAAATCCCCATATCACTCTCACTACATAGAGTGAATGATCATCATGAGCTCTCCTAAAACCAATACTGACAAGATACTTGGCAATCCTGTCATACCATGCTCTAGAGCCCTGCTTCAAACCATACAAAGCTTTGAGAAGCCTGCATACATAATCTGGGTAACCTGGATCGACATAACCAGGTGGCTGATCCATATACACTTTCTGTTGCAACTCACCATTCAAGAAGGCATTCTTTACATCCATTTGATGCATAATCCATCCTCTAGATGCAGCCACTGCTATGACAGCTCTCATAGTCATCATCTTTGCCATTGGAGCAAAGGTCTCCTCATAGTCTATGCCATATGTCTGTGCATAACCCTTTCCGACCAGCCTTGCCTTGTGACGCTCAATGTTACCATCAACCTTATGCTTGGTTTTATACACCCATTTACAGACAATAGCTTTCTTGCCACTTCGTAATGGCACCCACTCCCATGTGTCGTTTGCTTCGAATGTAGCCATCTCTTCATTCATTGCATCATCCCAATGCACATTTCCAACTGCATCCTCAAAACATGTGGGCTCCACATCCTGTATCACCTTAGCCATGTAGGCTTGGTGATGCGCTAGATACCCATCATAAGTCAATTTCTGAACTGGATTTCTGACAGTGTTAGATCTGCACGGTCCTAGGTCACTCCTTTGCCCTCTAACATCTTCTTGTACTTTCCTTACACCAGGTGTCCTGACAGCCGGGATTCCAAATTCCCTCATCAAGACTTTGTTCATAACCATCTGAATCCATGTCTACATGTGAAAAACCTGATGATTCATCAGCCATAAAGGGAGGTTCATCAACCTTTTCCTTCCCTTTTCGTGATACATTCCCTGTACCTGCTGGTGGAGTGACCTGTGCACGTAGTCTACCATTCCATGGCTTCTCAACAGAGCCACGAGAAGAGGACTCTTGTGGTCCACTCAAAACCTGTGACTGTGGCCTCACATTTTGTACAACCACATCATCTTTTACATCAGCCCCAATAGTGCGATGTGCATTACTATACTAGCTACTCATCTCATCAAAGACTACATCTCTGCTCACTCGTAATTCTCATGTAGTAGGATTGTAGCACCTGTACCCCTTTTGTTCAAGGGAATATCCCACAAGAATACATTTCTCTGCTTTAGGATCCAATTTCCTACGCAACTCATTTGGTACAAACACATAAGCTATGCATCCAAACACTTTCAAGTGTGCCAAATCAGGCGTTGTACCTGTAAACTTTTCCTCAGGTGTCACATCATGCACCGCAATTGTAGGTGTCATGTTCATAATGTACACAACTGTATTTATAGATTCAGCCCAAAAATGATGAGGCATGTTCTTCTCATTCATCAATGCACGTGCAAGCTCTGCAATGTGCCTGTTTTTCCTTTCTCTAACCCCATTCTGCTATGGAGTATATCTGCATGTAAACTGCCTGCATATACCATGCATTCACAAAAAATCTGAAAAATCATTGGAGAAGTACTCTCCCCCTCCATCTGACCTCAATGTCTTGATTTGCATATCTGTCTCCTTCTCAATCATGACTTTGAAGTCCTGAAGTGACCAAACACTTCACTTTTGTTACGCATGAAGTAGACCCATACTTTCCTTGTATGGTCATCAATGAAAGAGACATAATACCTGCAACCATGTATACTTGCAGTATTGGTTGGACCCCAAACATCTGTGTGCACCACCTCAAGTGGCTTTTTACATACATTGCGCTCATGTGGAAATGATCCCTTTGACTGTTTTCCACACTGGCATGCTGCACACACTTTATGCATACCATCCACCTTGAATTTGGGCAAACCTTTTACAATCTTTTTTGATTGCATGCTGCACAATCTCTGCTCATTGACATGGCCAATGCATTTGTGCCAAATGTCAACATCATCCACAACACCTGTGCCCTGTGCAAATAATGCAGCTTTTACTCAGGCATGTCTACATTCTGCGTAAACATTATGCCCACACATTTGGCCTTTGTGATCAGCTTACAGCCATTCTGGAAATCTTCTACATAACAGCCATTCGGATTGAAACGAACCTGCAAACCCTGCTCAACCATTTGTCCAACAGAAACAAGATTCTTTGTAATGTTTGGGACATGAAGTACATCTGCTAAGTACTTTGATTTCCCACTCTTTGTATTTAGAGGTATGTCCCCTATATGAGCAATGGGGTGACCTGTGTCATCTCCTGTCTGCACATAGCCTGACACATCTGGTTTGCGCATATCGCTAAACCACTCTCCAAAAGACGTCATGTGATTAGAGGCACCTGAATCCACATACCAAACATCATCTTGGGTGGAATTCTCTGCAGTCATTGTATTCATTACATGTTGCATAACAAACGTGCGCTCGCTTTTGCTGTCATCTGCATCTATGCTAGTAGATGCATAGTTGCCCTGTTCTCTCTTTCCACTTGCTTTTCCCTTTGGACAGTCACGTGACATGTGACCTTTTTCACCACAAGTCCAACATTCTCTGCTATCTGCAGTATGTTGCTGCCTGCTTGATCCTGCACCACGACCTCTTTGACTCCCTGTTAACCCTCACGGCACACGGACGCCCTATGATCTATAAACGTTGTATTATTTAGGGTCAGGTACCGGGCTTGTCGGACCAATAGGAACAGGGTAAGGGTGATCGCCGATGACAGGCGCACTCTAACTGGAATATTCAAGGAGTTAGTTGGCTAAGTATGGGCGCCCAAGTGTGAATGGGGTAAGCTCATATAAAAGCCACTAAACCTAATTTTTACTCATTCTCTCATTGTGCAATAGAAGCTGCTCTTGCTCCATCTCCACCTTCTCCTTCACCATCTCCTTGTGTGTGTGCGTGTGAGAGAGAGAGAGAGAGAGAGAGAGTGTGTGAGAGTGTGTGTGCGATCGAGCGTTGCGGCGGCACGACGGCGGCGAGGCAGTTGAGCGCGGCGTAGCGGCACGGGAATCCTTCATTCGCAACTACGTAGGAAGGTGAGTGACACACCGTTCTTCCTTGTGAGCTTGTCTGTTGTATGACTGTGTGCTAGGAGCCTTTGTGGCTCGCACACGGCGCGTAGCAAGTCCCTAGCCTTGACATTTTTGGCGCCGCTACCGGGGAGCTGTTGCGCGTGAAGCTCCAATGGCGACCTGTAAATTGTATTGAAGCTATTGTTTATGTAGGAAAGGCGTGGCTTAAGTTTGATCATTGTTGTTATGCAAAAACAGTAGAGAAAGACACAATGTTGTTGACTGCATTCAAGTTTTTTGTGTTCTGTTAAGGTCTGTTTTGTTAGCTCTATTAATCTCCGATATCAGCTTACACAGTTAGCATTTCTTACGTTTCTGCGTTTTTTGCATTTTCTGGTTTGCACTGCACAGTTCTGTCAAGTTTCAATTTTCTGCATTTTCTGTGTTTTCTGGTTAGTGCACAGTTAGGCGCACAGTTAGTTAATTAAGCAGGTTAGTAATTAGGTGAACCACTGATTAGCAGGTCAGTAGGTAGGTGGGACAGTAAATAGTTAGGTGAGGTCAATGCGCACCAAAACGCGTATCAAATAATATCCCAAAAAAAAATTTTAAAAAAATAATTATTATTTTTTAAAAAAAAATCGGAAAAAAAAAACTGAAAAATAAAAACGTGAGTGAGGGGGAGGTTATAAAAAAATCGAAAATATTTAAGCGTGAGTGACTGGGGGGATCACTAAAATTTTGACGGCTCAGGAGGTCCCGGCTCGGACGGGACCGGCTCGGGTCGAGGTGCTTGTCTTCAAGGGGCCTGGCTCGGACGGGACCGGCTCGGGTCGAGGTGCTTGTCTTCAAGGGGCCTGGCTCGGACGGGACCGGCTCAGGAGGGCCCGGCTCAGACGGGACCTGCTCGGGTCGAGGTGCTTGTCTTCAAGAGGGCCTCGCTCGGACGAGTTGCGTTCCGTGGGTCGACGGCCGTGGTGCGTTTCGCGGGTCTTGCGTTCCGGGTCCCTAGCCCCACGTAACCTCAGGCTCCGCCGCACTCACGGAGGGTCATAGCGTGCCCTGGGGAACCTTGCGTGGAGTCCCCACGGTGCACGAGTGCGTGGAGTGAGGCTAGCGTGTCTAGGTGGGGGGTCCCCTCCCGTGGCCGTTTTCGGGAGGCTCATACCCCTTGACTGGGGGATCACTAAAATTTTGATCGGGATCGAGATCATTTCCCCAAGCCCAAGCCCAAGCCCAAGCCCAAGCCCAAGCCCAAGCCCAGGCCTCAGTCCTCAGTCTTATGATATATACTAGACTCACTCTTATATATATACCCTACGTCCTCAAGAGGGAATGAGAGCATGTGGGGCAAGTCCTCCACTCTCCTCCCTTCTCTTCCCACTTGCACCCTTAGACTTGCTATTTGGAGCCTAGTTCCCCAGCTAGGAAAAGACTGTTTCGGGCTTTTCTGGAGCAAAATAGAACCAAACGGTAGGCTGTAAATCACAGCGCGTCCCTCCTAGCGATACGCTCATTTCGAGCTATCACACGGCCCATTCCACGACACGCTCTAAAAAATCTAGCAAAAAAACAAACAAAAAATACGCAAAAAACTAGTCACAAGGCCTCCTAGAGCAGCTTTTTGACACCTTAGGGTATCAAAAGCACATGCACTTACGCTCTGGGCAGGTGCTAGAACACAAGCATATTGAGGGTTCCTCTGTTCATACGGACACCCATTACCCATCCACGATAGGCTCTAGACCCTCAACGGGGACACAAGGTAACACCACCCAATACCCTAAAATAGCCGCTAGTGATTCCTCCTCCGACTCAGAAGTCATGGAAGCATACCCTACCCAAAATGCTGAGAGAGAAGGCCATGCACCTCCCGAAGCTCCACAGCCTAGTACTAGTATGTTTAGCCGTTTCATGGAAACATTAGGTAGAGCTCCTCACTCGGAACCTAATGCAAATGAAGCACACGAAGGGGGTGGGGAAGTGGACTCTCCTTTCACATCGCACGTGGACCCCACACCACAAAAGAGTGTCCATGTGGATATCCTGCCAACTTCTTACCAAGAAGGCCCTGTTGAGCTGCCTCCTTCAGAAGTTCCCTCTAGAGTACCGTTGGTGACAAGTAAAACAACGGGGAGCAACATTGCTTCTACCTCACAAGAAACCGTTAACACGTCGACTCTAGAAGGATTGTTCATTAATGATCATTGGACATACGAACTCCACACTGAGGTGTTGACGGATCTACACTCTGACCACACCTACCATGTAGGATGAATAGAGATTGTACAATCCACCTCTAGTGCCACGAGCATCGAAGATCAACAGAAAATGATCTGTAATGTTATCCATGGCATTATTCAATCAGAAAGGCAAAACCGAGGGGTAAATATACTCTCAACTGGCCCCATGAGATTTCTGGATACGAGCAAGGCTCAACAGCCTACTCTATCACAAATGGAGACTCCTCTAATGAGCCCCATGGACCCATCTTACGTCATTTCACCCGGGGTCTCTATGCAATCTGAGCCTCCGAGCGGCAACTTTAGCTTCCCTAACTTGGGCTCAACCCTCTATTAAGGAAAACACAATGCTCACTCCAGGGATAAGCCTGACAGAGAATGTACCGATGACATCTACAATTAGCGCAGTGCCACTACCTAGTGTCATAGTACCTAATATGGGGCCTCGACCGTATGTTCCTCTAGCCCCTTATGCACACATGGCCCCCACACCTCCAATTGTACCACTTGTTTATGCTCCTCGAGTGCCGCTCCCTAGCCCTTATCCGAGTGGACCTATGCCTGGTTATGGTCCATATCCTGCATCATCCACACATATGCCAAGACCGGTACCCGTCCCTCTCCCACATATGATTCCAAGAGTATCTCCATCGGCCCTGCCTCCTCACATAGGTGACTTGGCAGCGTTTGCTCAAACCATAGGTCGATCTATCGCGGAAAATATGCGTCATGCATCTGATAGAGAGCCTAGAAGTAAGGCAGTACAAATTGCCAAACTCACGCAAAAATTCAATGGGGACGAAGATTCTAGAAAACACATTGAAGTGTTTGAACAAGTATGTGATTCCTTAGGGGAACGCAACGAACTACATAAGTGCAATGCCTTAAGCTTGACATTAAGTGGGAAGGCTGGAGATTGGTATAGAACCCTAAGGGTGGACGAGAAAACAATCTACCCTACCCTTCGAAGGTTGTTTCTAAAGGAGTACATACGAGAAGGTGTGCTTTGGGGTGTAGCATCTCAGCTACAGAAGGCCGAACGTAAGGAAGGAGAGTCAGTAAGGGACTTCATTAGTCGTCTAAAGCACTTAAACTCTCGCTGCCCTGTAAATGAGCGCTTCAACAATAACCAACTGCTTGATCGATTCATTCGAGGGGGTTGAGGAATGAAGGAATCTATAATGGACTAGTGATTAGAGGTATCACAACCTGGGAAGATGTCACTGCCAATGCAATCCAATTAGAGGACAACTTGATGATAGCAGGCATGAGGGTGTCTACTGACACGAGATCCACTAGCTCACAAGCCATTGAGTATGAACCCATGACTGCAAAGCCCATTGCCAATGAGCCAAAGGTATTTGAGACATTCTTGACAGACCTCACCAAGGCAATCCAAGAGTCTCTTAAGGATAATCGACCCCCTCAAAATAGTCACATGTATCCAAGAAGGGAGCAACAATGGTGTTCCATTTGCTTAGGTCCACATAGCACTAGTGAGTGCCCTACGTTTAGAGTAAAATTTAATGGAACTTGCAACGCATGTGGTAGGTATGGTCACCAAGCTAAGGATTGTTTAATGATCAAACGTATGATGGCAAATAGACCACCTGTAGCCTGGACGGATGCACCTCGAGCTCCTGTATTGATGCCTGCTCCACCTGTTGAGCAACTACCGCAACACATGGTCCCTAGATCTCAAAATGTTGTACAAGCTACACCACTACCACCTTCTGTGCTAGGACCGCAGCCCCCGCATCCAAGAGTCGCCCTTATAAGTGGGTTGCGAGCCATCTAATGCTTATGCAGATGGCTATGAGGAGGAAATAGACACTAGTATTGCCTACGGACTTGATATATTGGAAGAGTGTCCTATATACTACATGGAAGATTGTTGGGGGCAAGTCAAGCGGGTTTATCAAGCTGCTGCTCTCGCATCCAGAGGTCAAAATATCAACACCCATGCTAGGAGGCCACCTCTTCAATGCTACGAGTGTGGTGGACCACATCGGGCAGCGAAGTGCCCTATTAGGCTGCAAAAGAATGCTGCACAGATGCAAATGAATCAAGGGAGCACGTCTGCAATGCCAATACTCACATGTAATGGTTGTGGCATAGATCACTTGATTGCCCAATGCCCCTATAACCCAAATGCGCCTAAAATCACACCCCTAAATTTGGTCGAAATTGCTAGTGTGACATCGCCAATACCACCCGTCGCACCCGCTTATGCGATTACACGGTCCATGCTTCAAGGGCTAGGCCATATCCTCAAAGAGAGAGATACCGCGTCAGTTATCCAAGCAAAGAAAAATAAGACACGAAGGAAGAGGTCGCAGAATACGGGAAATTCAAAGCCAAGTTCCAAAACAAACATAGGAACAGGAGATGACCCCGTGTATATGAATGACCTCGAGGATGATTCAAATTCAATCGAGACAATGGAGACTAGAACCAATACCACAAAGGGAAAGACCGACAAAGAAAACCGTAACATGGAACCAAATGAAAACCGAATAAGAGAAAACCATAAAGAGCCTCTGAAAACACCACAAGTGTTTCCAAATCCAATTCAAGACCCCCAAGATAAACCGCAGGGGCAAAAAGGGAAGAATCGTAAAAAGAAGATTGGGACGTACCCAAACCCAGTAGACGAGATTGAGCAGGTGAAACATCTAAGAGGTTTAGTGGAGGAGACTCAAAGGAAACTAGAACCAGAACCCATGCATGTCAAAATTCATGACACAGTGTTTCCCACGCAAGTTCATCCACCCCACATGAACCATAGACCGTTAGCCATATCTAGTATCATCCAAGAAGGGAGTGAGGAGGGGACATCAGAAAGTGAGCATACACCTTTCTTGTTGGAAAGGATGTTTAACGAAGGAATACCTGATCCCATTGAGGAATATGAGATTGCATCCTCACCAGTTCCTAGTCAAGGACCTACACCCTGCAAAATGCCAATGAATGTTGCCAAACTAGTGGACTTCATGTCTTCTGAGGTCCGAACCACGATCATAGCAAAGCTGTATGGAGATCCTGAGTTATTCCTTGCACTTCGAGCATTCCTTAACGGAGAGCTACGAACGGGATTACCGCAGTTTGTGCAACCAAATAGTCCTGACTCGATTATGATTGATGAGGAAAATCATGTGCAATCAATTGACTTAGATGGACACGAGTCTGTGATCGAGGTACCCATTAACGAATTAGGGCAGTATTTTTAAGGCGACGAGTCTAATGCGACCCTACCCATCACTACCAAGGGATTAACTATAAAGGGAATTCTTGATGGTGGTGCGGGAGTTAGCATCATTACAAAAGATTGTTGGGAATCCATGGGAAAACCCCGCCTCAGTGTTACTAACATTGTGGTAAAGATGGCAAATGGTACCATAGCCAAACCTATGGGGATGCTCAAGGATCTTAAGATCAAAGTTCTAGGACACAAGGTACGACATACATTCATTGTAATGGATTTCTCTAAACACCTTATGTCATATGAAATGATTTTAGGACGACCATTCATGAGGGAAGCACAAATGGTTCATGATTGGTCTAAAAATCATGTCTATTTGCAATTCCAAGACTCTGTCCTTAGAGTGGATTTGGTGACTGGTAAGGTACACCCCTTAGGGAGTAAAACCATTATTGATCATCCCTCTGACACCACAGTTCACTCGGCCCCACTACAATATTGTTACACTTGTAAGAAGGATACAGACATTGGCCAAGATTCTCCTTACATGGATGTGTTACCGGGTATGACGGAATCAGACAACGTAGACTGGGTACACCTAGCTGCAACCATAGATACCTCGGGAAATAGAGGAACCACTTGGGTCACACCAGAGGGGGAAGAGGTACCACAAATTGCACCTCTGAACATGATAAGTGCCATACATGCATCTTCTAAGGGCAAGGCAATTGTAGACCAATCTGACAGTGACACCGATAGCTCAATAGAAGACTTTGACCAACACGACTCAGACACTGACTCCCAGAGTGAAACGGATTCTGAATCTTATGAATTAGAAAGTGGAGCAAGTTCAGAGTCAAAACATTCGGAAGGACCGAGCACATCAACCGATGATAGCTCCTCCGAGAGTGAAGAGGACACCAACGAGGACTCCTTTAGTGAGCCAGATCTAAATGCAAATCAAAATCAGGTCTCAAATAAGAAAAAGAAAAACTTTAAGAGGCGTCGATATCGAGCCAATGTACGTGCTAGGATAAAAAAGAAGAGATCCTCAGCAGAATGGCTCAGTTATATAGGAGCATGTGATGCTCATCGTAAATTGGTAGACGATTGGGGTGAATATCTCCAAAATGTTATGTGGTGTAGACCACGACCCCATGACATAGCCCAATTAGAGATCATAGACAAGCCAAAGTTGAGCCGCACTGCAAGGAGGCGTCAAAACCAAGAGTTAGCTCGACAACACAAGAAAGCAGAAATGGAAGCACAGACCAAAGCACAACCAGAGTCCACAGACTTGCATCCTGCACCAGAACATTTCAAATCTTACACCACGGGGGAAGCAAAGGTTGTGTACACAAAAGCCCAAAGAATACCTATCGATGGGAATAATGGAATCTATGATGGTCCAACAATAGTTAAAGAAATAGAATTAGCCGACCCCGGTGAAGAATCAAAACCTGTTTTTATTGCCCAAGACCTCACAGAAGTTGAAGAGGCGGTCCTCAAAGAGCTTCTCAAGGAATTCAAGGACATATTCGCTTGGACATACCATGATATGAAAGGTGTTCCACCTTCTATGGTCCAACATACAATCCCTATGATTAGCACTGCGAAGCCCGTACAACAAAGACCCTACCCGATGAATCCTAAGTACGCAAGGATCATTCAAGAAGAACTAGAAAAGCTTATCAAATGTGGGTTCATATATCCTATTGAACACTCTGAATGGGTGTCTCCAATAGTTATCGTGCCAAAAAAGAATGGGAAACTCAGGGTGTGCGTGGACCTCAAAAAAGTTAATGCAGCTACTAGAAGAGACCATTACCCCCTACCATATTCCGAACATGTACTCGAAAGAGTTGCAAGCAAGGAAGCTTATAGCTTTCTAGATGGGTACTCAGGCTACAACCAAATCACGATAGCGCTAGAGGACCAAGCTAAAACTGCCTTCATCACAGAATTTGGCGTGTTTGCATTTCGTGTGATGGCTTTTGGCTTAACAAATGCCCCTGCTACATTCCAACGATTAATAAACACTGCTTTTAAAGAATATTTGAGAGAGTTTTGTGAAGCTTTCTTAGACGACCTTTGTGTTTACTCTTCTTGGAAAGAACATCTATCATGTTTGTGGAAGGTGTTTGAAAAGTGTAGGTTATATCGTATCTCATTGAACCCGTTCAAATTCCAATTTTGGGTCAAGCATGGAGTTATTTTAGGGCATATAGTATCTAAGAATGGTATCTCAACCGATGAGAGAAAAATTAAAGTGATTCTAGAGTTACCACCACCAACCAATTACAAGGGAGTTCAAAGGTTCATGGGACACGTGGGTTATTATCGACGGTTTATTTTATTTTTCGCTGAGATAGCACGTCCCTTGTATAAGCTTCTCATTGAATTTAAATGGACTGAAGAGTGTGACCAGGCCTATGAACAATTGAAGAAAACACTAGCAATTTTAAGGACACCTAACTGGGATGTCATTTTCCATGTGCATATTGATGCATCAAACTTTGCTATTGGGTGTGTTCTCACTCAACCAGGAGAACATAAATTGGACTATCCCACTAGCTTTGCAAGCCGTCAATTGAACGATGCTGAAAGGAACTACACCACTACAGAGCGAGAAGGTTTAGCAATGGTTTATGCAGTAAAGAAATTTCGCTACTACCTTCTGGCAAACAAGTTTGTATTTTATGTGGATCATCAAGCGTTGCTGTATCTGGTAAACAAGCCATGCTCCACAGGAAGAATCACACGATGGTTGTTAATTCTTCTGGAGTTTGATTTCACGATTGTAGTGAGACACGGTAAAAGGCACGTCATGGCTGATCATTTGTCTCGCATACCCCATGGTGAAGCCCCTACAGGAGTTGATGATGAATTACCCGATACTTCCCTATTCATAGTTGAGACTATGCCTGAATGGAGTGAGAACATTGTTAACTTTTTAGTTAATGGTTTTCCACCCAAGGAACTTCGTAAGGATATCGCTCAAAGGCTAGTAAAAGAATGTGAACCCTATTGTTTGATTGCCGGAACTCTGTATAGACTAGGCAAGGACGATATTCTTAGGCGTTGTGCCCGCGAGGATGAATATTTGTATATCTTGCAAAAAGCACATATGGGCATAGCAGGAGGACATTTTTCAGGAGACCTGACTGCTAGAAAGGTGCTGCAATCAGGCTATTGGTGGCCAAGTTTATTTAAAGATGCATCACTTTTTACAAAAGGGTGTGATGAGTGCCAACGTTACAAGACCACACAGCGCAAAGACAGAATGCCCTTACATCCTATTAAAGTAACCCAACCATTTGAAAAATGGGGCTTAGACTTTGTAGGTCCAATTAGTCCCGCAGCTCACAACACTCAATCTCGATATATTCTAGTTGCTACGGACTATGTAACAAAGTGGGCTGAAGCTAAGGCTTCACAAAAAGCTGACAACAGCTAAGTTTCTTTTTGAGAACATTATCACAAGATTTGGTTGCCCTTTTGAAATTGTTAGTGATAATGGTTCCCATTTTATAAATGAAGTAATAAGAGAGCTTACCACGACCTTTATGATATCCCACCATAAGTCTACACCTTATTACCCGCAAGCTAATGGACAAGCCGAGAGCACCAACAAGACTCTAATCTCTATTTTAACCAAGACTGTAGAAGCTCATCGCACTGATTGGGATTTGAAGTTGACATCTGCTCTATGGGCTTATCGTACTGCTTATAAAGTGGCTATTAATTGTACGCCATTCAAAATGGTATACGGCCAAGAAGCGGTTATGCCTTGGGAATTTGTCATTCCTAGTCTTAGGGTAGCTTTGCAAGAAGGATGGAATGGTAACCCCTTAACAGAGCGTTTGTATATCTTAGAAAAACTAGACGAAGAGAGACAGTTGGCTGTGCAAAATGCTCTTGTGGAAAAGGATAGGAGAAAGAAGTGGTTTGATCGCCATGTGAAGGACAAGGACATCAAAGTTGGTGATAAAGTCCTTATGTATGGAGTACGTAAAGAGAAGAAAAAGTTGAAATATGCTGGTAAAGGACCATATAGAGTATGTGAAATTACTCCACAAGGTACCCTTCGTGTGGAAACTCTTGATGGAGTTGAAACCATTGGATTCCTCAATGGGAGTAAATTCAAAAGATATTATGATCCTTTAAGCCAAGAAGAACTATGGGCCATTCATCAAAAGAAGGCCGCCAAAGCACAAACCGAGTTAAACAAGATACAAGCTCAAGCTGAGGCTAAGGAGAGACAACAACGTATAAGACAAAAACGAGAGGCTAACCTTGGAGTCACAAATGCATTCCACGTGGAAATCGAAGAGGATTGGTTGGACTCTGACACACCTCTACGATACCCTATTGAGTTAAATAGTGCCTATGGAAAAGTGCTATATAACGCCTTATTGGACACAGGTGCTAAATATAATCTGCTATCCTATGGGGTGTGGTGTCAGTTAGGGAAGCCACCTCTATCTGAGAGTATTATCCAAGTCAAGGGTGTCAACAAGAAAAAAGCTACGGTTTTTGGAATCTGGCACACTTCTGTCAGTTATGACAATGGAATTGTAGCTCAAGACTTTTTGGTCATGCCTACTGGAACTATGGAGGGTAATATAAACCTAGGACGCACGTGGATGATAGCCACCAAATGCACTATTGATTGGGGGACTGGGGGTGTCACAACGCAAAAACCAACTCTTATCCCTACCACTCAAGCCATAGTCCCTGACATATTGCCTAAGGAAATAAAACCCAAGACATTGCATGTCCAGGAGGTTGAACCATACGTCCCCATAGCCCACCTCTCTAGATCTTCAACTGATGTAGTAGAAACAAAGCTTGAGACACACAAGAACCATCCTAACATAACAAAGAAAGCATACAAGTGGGTCCCTAAAGATTCTTTAGTAACCATGGCTAATGCTAAAAAACCGAAGCCTCGTAAGAAACGTCCCACTCGCTCCAAGAAATGTAAGAAAACGTGGCGCTGGATTCCTAAACGACTATTAAAAGCCCAAGGATACTATGATGGAAATGAGCAAATTTGGGTACCTAAACGTAAGATGTGTCCTTCCTTATCAACAATAAACCCATATGAGTCAAACAGTGTAACGCTAAAGCCAATGGCAGACCGTGGGAAGGGAAAGATCACAGAATGCTACACACCTAGTCCAGAGCTAGTTTGGGATCCAAGGCAAACCCAATTTATTCCACCTAGCTCAGGAAGGGGGGAGTTCCATGAAGCTTCTAGCTCCTCATGTAATACATCCATAAAGGTAAAAGCTTCTACACAGCCTCCATCTATAGTAATGGACCTCAATGAAGCTATAAAAGAATCCACACCTCCCAGTGTTCAAGAATCACCTAAAGAACCACTTCAAGTTCAATCCTGGGAGAGTACCTTACCACCCTTGCAACTTGACGAGGCACCTAGGGTAATAGAAAACTACTGGCAAAAATCATCACCTATTACCAACTGGAACAATTGGTTTCAAAGGGTGAAAAGCTCATTTCAAACGGTATGATCTACCCAAGGAAGGGGGGGGAGTGTTTGTGGACGTCCATCATTCACTTGCTTCCCTCTCAACCTTTCTCCCTGACCTCTTAATCTCCGATCTTAGGGAATGTATATATAAAGCCTTATACTCACAAAAACAAGATAAAAAAGTAAAAGAGCAAGAGCCATAACACAAATCATAAAAACAAATTATGCACAAGAACACGACCCTTGTAATATTTGCACTCTAACCATCATCTATTTGCGTGTACAGATATGGCTAGTACGCTAGAGTCATCCACTCCTGCCTTGGGTGAGAGGTACCCTCGTTACTTTTCACAAATATTTCACATGGTCTTTCCAGTGCTTGCATGTGAATGGGATTTGATAGGTACGCTAGCATGTGAAAGGAATTTTGAGGAGTTAGAATGGCTGATACGTCTCTTGACCACATTTGATCCATACTTAGTAGAGAGCGTTTCTCCCATTGCACAAGCCTACCCTTTTGACCAAGATGACTATCACTACAAGAGGCTATTCCTATTAGCGACGCTCACACAGCGACGCTCAAAAAAAAAATTCCCGGCGTCGCTATGAGCGTCGCAAATTTACAAAGAAATTTGCGACGCTCATAGCGATGCCGACTGGGCTAAAAAAATAACAGAGAGCCCCCAAAAACTCAGATCTCAGATCTGAGTTTTTCGGCGCCCTCAAGCAAGGAGCAGGTAACGCTCTCCCTCTCTCTCTCTCTCTCTCTCTCTCTCTCTCTCTCTTTCTTCTCCACACACACACACACACACACGAGGAGAGGAAGGAGAGCCAGGTATGCTCCTTCCCTCTCCTCACTCTCATGTTCCCTTCCCCTCTTTCTCTCTCCCTCTCTCTCTCTCTCTCACACACACATACACACACACACATAGTGTTTTTGAGAGATAGATAGATAGTTCTATTATCGTCCTGGGAGGTCAAATATGACCTATGGGACCAAATGAACATGTCACGTGGTGTGAGTGGAGTTCATAAGTGACTCTCGATGCTCAAAAATGGCTGAAATGAGCGTCGCAATAGAGAGTCCACATCGTGGTTGGGAGAGGAAGGTATGTAGGGAGAGCTCATGGCTGAATATATGGGGAAAAGAGGACCTAATGTGGTCAAAAGCTGAGCACTCAAGTAGTGTGTGGTACTCACTCTCTCGCACTTGACGAGGGCATAAGGTGCAAAGTCGATGACACTCCTCGCCAGTGCCCCAACGTCCTGTCTCGCAGCGTAGAGAATGGGAGCTAAGACGAATGGAGGCAATGGTGCGGATCGCACTCAACGGGATGGGCTCAAGGATGTAGGAATGGGTTCGGTTACCTCGTTCCGAGAAGAAGAGAGATTTGTAGTTTGGGGCAACGTGTGTGGTGTAATGGCTGAAGCGAGAACCTCCGGATTTCTCCCAAGCCATGATACATTGGCGTTGTAAGAAGGCCTCATTAACTTGGGAGTCGATCGATGCATCCTTGACCAAGTGACATGCATCCCATCTTCCAAACCATTTCTTGATATCAAGCATCCACCCCGAACTTAGTATTTTGCTCTTGCATGTCTTTTGAACCTTTTGACTTGCTTCATATGCGATTCTAGGAAGTCGATGCAAAGGGCTACGTTGTGTCTTACGCATGTACTCCACAACCCTTTCCATGCCCAAGACCTCAATGGGAAGCGATCCGGACTCAAGAAGTAAGAGCATGTAGGGTGTTTGTGTCTTGACTTGGAGAAAGTTGGTGAGAAAACGCTTTTGGACATTCTCAAACTCTTTCCAAGTAGACTTCCCGATGCTTCCACCCCACACCTCCACTCCATAAAGAAGCACCGGTGTCACCAATGTGTCAAAGAGGTACTTTTTGAGAGCCCAACACTTGATCTCTCCTGCATTGCACATGTTCTCAAATGCATAATAAGCCCTCTTTCCGGCTTCCAAGCGACGCATTGCACAATCCTTCCATTTATGATTGGATGGAACCTCAAGGCCAAGGTACTTGAAGTGATCTACCACTTCAAGTTTCTCATTGTTGTATACAATGCATGGATTTTCGTCATTGAGGGTCTTTACAAGCATAACCTTGGTTTTGGATCCATTCACGATCAGCCCGCTATGTAGGCAAAAGCGTTCCAAGACACTCATAAGCTTTTGTGCATCTTCTAAGGTATGTGCCAAGAGCACTACATCATCGGCATAAAGCAAAAGCATGATCACCGCATTTCCAATCTTAACCTCTTCTATGCCTTCTTGCTGCATAAAATCAAGAACCATGTATTCCAATTCATCAATGAGTAGCCCAAAGAGGGTTGGGGAAAGTGGGCATCCTTGTTTGACACCAATAGTGCTTGCAAAAAATTCTGAAATTCCATCTCCCATACGTAATCGACATATCACTTTTTGGTAGATGCGAAAGACTGCATGCATAAATTCTCTCGGCACTTGAAGGCTTTGCATACGTCTCCAAAGATTTCCTCGCGGTACCATGTCAAAAGCTTTCTTGAAATCCACAAAGCAACAATACAACTTTTTTCCTTTCAATCGAGACGCTTCCATAAGAACTCGAAGAGTGACAAGGTGATCAATAGTGCTATGATGCTTTCGAAAACCTGCTTGGCCAAGCGCACGTTTGCCATTCTTTTCAGCCCATTCACTTATCTTCATCTCCATGATACATCCAAATAACTTTGCCATCAAAGAACCAACCATTATAGTGCGATAGTTGTTCACATTGTTTACATCTCCTCCTTTGTGCAGAGGTTTGATCCAATTTGCACTCCAATCATGAGGCATGCCATACTGAAGTGCAAGGTTAAACATATCGCATATCCAATATCGTGTTTTCTTGCTTGTCCATTTAATCATTTCAGCCTTGACACCTTGAAGGTCACCTGCCTTGCGAGTAGCAAGTTTCTCAAGCGCGCGGCATACATCTTCAATGGTAAAGAAGGGAGACATAAATGGAAGGGAGCTACAACCCTCCATCTTATCAACATTGGGTTGCTCATAGAGGTTCTTACAATGCATATACATATCCTCAAGAGTCAAGTCACCAAAGCTCTCAACGCGCTTGCCTTTTAGATTTTGCCAAAACTTGCCACATGCATGTGCTTTCTCTTGTGCTAAAAGAAGTTGTTTTTCGACTTCCCACCTTCTCCTCTTCTTTTGAACAAGTGCTTTGTATGTGTGTGAACATTCCAAGTAAACTTCCTTGTCTTTGATTGCATCCAATCTTAGCAAGTGTTTTCGGGCTTGACTACATTCCATGTCAAACCATTTCTTCTTGGTGCTACCCTTCTTAGACCTTTTGCAAGACATGTGTTTCACCGAAAAGCATTCCTTCGCACAAGAGAAAATTACTTCTTTGAAAACTTTCCACTTGCATTCTAATGTTGGGCTCCCTTGATGCTCTATCATGCTTAACATTTGGTCCACCATATCAGCATATATAAGTGCTCGTTTGAAGTCTAGACGTAGGTACAAATGATTCACATCATGATTGGAGGCTACATGCTCGGGCCGTTTACCACACTTGAGGTCAATACATAACATCCTATGATCTGATTCCGGATTCCATTCACCAAGTGTAAAGCTTTGTATGCATTCTAGAGTGGCTTCTGAGAACAACATATAGTCAATCACGCTAGCACCATTGTGCTTTCTACATGTAAAGTCATTGGTGCCTTGCCATAGAGATACACCATTTGCAATGAGCATTCCGGTACTATTGCACATATGTAGAAGTGACTTTCCATAGTGATCCACTTCTTTTGCATCATTAGAACTTCGATTATACATGTATGAGTCATCCACTCTTCTTGATACATGCGGCATGTCGACTTGTTGTGTGTCGTGTTGTAACATATTTGTGCGAGCATTCATGTCTCCAAAGACAATGACTTCACCTTGATCCTTGTAATGAGCAATGTCTTCCTCTAGTTCAACAAAGGGCTGATCTCTATCCATATTCAAGCGAGCATAAAAGTTGGAGTCATAGTGAGGAATGTAGCAGCCGGCCACAAACATGACTTGACCATTTGGTGGGCTGATTTTCAGCCATAAGTAGCGTTTATACTTATCTTCTTTGACAATGGAAACATCTTTCAAACCCTTTTTGGTCATACATGCTACGCCTCCTTGGCCTCTTCGTTGCTTTGCATTTTTGGCCCACATCAAAGAATGTACATCGTATTTGTCAAATCCAAGAATTCGTTGCGCATCATGCTCCCATGTTTCGACAAGAAGTATCACATCAGAGTCATTGGTAAGCTCATCAATGCCAATTCCCGCATTCCATGGATACCCGTTACAATTCCAAAAGCTTATTCGCAAGCGTGAGTTGGTCTCATAGATCATGTGTCCCTATTTGTTGGGTGGACTTGCATCCTCCTCAACCAAATCTTGTAACAATGTTCTCAAAGAGAAACTTGGCAGTTGACCTTGCATCGGCCTTACGTGTCGCCCTGGCTTCCGTCCACTTTGTCACATAGTCAGTGGCAATGATAATATATCGAGATTGAGTGCTACGAGCTGTCGGACTAATTGGGCCTACAAAGTCTAAACCCCATTTTTCAAATGGTTGAGTCACTTTAACAGGATGTAAGGGCATCCTATCCTTTTGTTGTGTGATCTTGTAACGTTGGCATTCATCACATCCTTTTGCAAAAAGTGATGCATCCTTAAATAAGGTTGGCCACCAATAGCCTGATTGCAACACCTTTCTA
Organism: Adiantum capillus-veneris; assembly: GCF_014529385.1. Lineage (NCBI taxonomy): Eukaryota > Viridiplantae > Streptophyta > Polypodiopsida > Polypodiales > Pteridaceae > Adiantum > Adiantum capillus-veneris. The sequence goes on along the minus strand of NC_140955.1, from coordinate 133,242,761 downwards.
GCTGTTAGTTCCCCTGAAAAATGTCCTCTGGCTATACCCATGTGGGCTTCTTGCAGTATGTATAAATACTCATCCTCACGGGCACAACGTCTAAGAATATCATCCTTCCCTAGCCTGTAGAGAGTTCTTGCAATGAGAGAGTAAGGTTCACATTCTTTTAACAGTTTTCGAGCTATGTCATTACGAAACTCTTTGGGTGGAAAACCATTAACTAGAAAGTTCACAATCTTCTCACTCCATTCAGGTATGGTTTCGACTAGGAATAGAGAAGTATCAGGCAATTCATCATCGACTCCACTAGGGGCTTCACCATTGGGTATGCGAGACAAATGATCAGCCATCTTGTAATTCTTCCCGTGGAACAAGGTTTATTTACTAGATACAACAAGGCTTGATGATCAACATAGAACACAAACTTGTTGGCCAGAAGGTAGTAGAGAAATTTCTTCACTGCATAAATCATACCTAAACCTTCTCACTCTGTAGTGGTGTAGTTTCTTTTGGCATCATTCAACTGACGACTTGCAAAGCTAATGGGGTAGTTCAGTTTATGTTCTCCTGGTTGAGCTAGAACACACCCAATAGCAAAGTTCGATGCATCAATATGCACATGAAAAATTACATTCCAATCGGGCACTCGTAGAATAGGAGCGCTAGTCAAGGTATTTTTCAATGACTCATAAGCATGGTCACACTCCGTAGTCCATTGGAACTCAATAAGAAGATTGTACAAAGGACGAGCTATCTCGGCAAAGTTTAAAATAAACCGTCGGTAATAACCAACATGGCCCATGAACCTTTGAACTCCTTTATAATTTGTAGGTGGTGGCAATTCAGCAATGGCTTTAATTTTGCTCTCATCTGTGGAAATCCCATTTTTGGACACTATATGCCCTAAAATGACTCCATGTTTAACCCAAAATTGGCATTTGAAAGGGTTTAAGGAGATGCGATACAATGTACACTTCTCAAACACTTTTCATAAGCATGATAGATGTTCTTTCCAAGAGGAATAAACACAAAGGTCATCTAAGAAAGCTTCACAAAACTCCCTCAAATATTCTCTAAAAGCAGTGTTTATTAATCTTTGAAAGGTAGCCGTGGCATTGGTTAAGTCAAAAGCCATAACACAAAATGCGAACACTCCAAATTTGGTTAGAAAGGCTATTTTAGCTTGGTCCTCCAGCGCAATTGTGATTTGATTGTAGCCAGAGTACCCATCCAAAAAGCTATAAGCTTCCTTCCCTACAACTCTTTCAAGCACATGTTCTGATTATGGCAAGGGGTAATGGTCCCTCCTAGTGGCGGCATTGACCTTCTTGAGATCCACGCACACTCTGAGTTTCCCATTCTTTTTTGGCACAATCACTATTGGAGACACCCATTCTGAGTGCTCAATAGGGTATATGAATCCGCATTCCACAAGCTTTTCAATCTCTTCTTGAACGATCTTTGCATATTTAGGATTCATTGGGTACGGTCGTTGCTGAACTGGTTTAGCCATGCTATTCATGGGGATTGTGTGCTGCACCACGAAAGGTGGAACACCTTTCATATCATGATAAGTCCACGCAAATATATCCCTGAATTCCTTGAGAAGTTCTTTAAGTACACACTCCTCAGTCTCGGTCAGATCTTGGGCAATGAAAACAGCTTTAGACTCTTCTCCTGGGTCTGCTAACTCTATTTCCTTAACTATCGCTGGACCATCATAGACTGCATTGCTCCCATCGATACATTTCCTTTGAGCCTTTGTATACACAACCTTACGTTCCTCTGTGGTATAGGATTTGAAATGTTCAGGTGCAGGGTGTAAGTCTGTGCGGTCCTGTTGTTCTGTGGACTGTGATTTAACTTCTGATTCCTTTTGTTGTTGAGCTAACTCTCGATTTTGTCGTCTCCTTACGATACGGCTCAACTTTGGCTTCTCTGTAGCCTCTAGTTGTGCGATTTCCATGGGTTGTGGACTACACCACATAACGCTTTGAAGGTATGCACCCCAGTTATCTACCAACTTTCGATGAGCATCACATGCCCCTATATAATTAAGCCATTCTGCGGTAGATTTCTTTTCATTTATTCTAGCACGCACATTTGCTCGATATCGTCGCCTCTTATATCTCTTACTCTTCTTGTTTAATTCTCGATTACGGTCGATTTCTAGTGAAGACTCACTAGATGAATCACTACTTGTGTCTTCTGCTCCCTTGGATAGATTATCATCTAGGTTACCACTGGGCCCTGAATGGTTTGTCCCCACATTTGCACTAAGATTTAACTCAGATTATTTGTCCTCAGAGTCAATTTCAACTGATGATTCTGACCCCAAATCGTGTGGGCTAAAGTCTTATGAGGCGCTACTGGTTTCAATGCCAGTCAAACTTTCATCTTGTAGATCATCAGAAGCTATATGCATTGCTTCTAGCATGTTTAAGGGTACAAGTGGTGGTATTTCATCCCCCTCAGGTGTTACCCAGGTCGTCCCCCTATTTCCCCAAGTATCTATGGTTGCTGCTAGGTGGACCCAATCCACATTGTCCGACTCAGTCATCCCAGGTAGTACATCCATATAAGGAGAATCTTCCCCAACATCAGTGTCCGCTTTACACGTGTAACAATACTGCAATGGGGCCGAGTGAACTGTGGTGTCAGATCTATGATCAATTATAAACCTGTTTCCTAGAGGATGTGCTCGACCCGTCACAAGATCCACTCGAATGACAGAATCTTGGAACTGTAAGTAGACATGGTTTTTAGACCATTCATGCACCATTTTTGCTTCCCTCATGAAAGGACGTCCTAAGATCATCTCCGATGCCATAGTGTGTTTGGAGAAATCCATAACAATAAAGGTAATCCTTATTTTATGTCCAAAGACCTTGATCTTGAGATCTTCTAGCATCCCAATAGGTTTAACAATAGACCCATTGGCCATCTTCACTACTATGGTTGTGGTCGCAAGGTCAGGTCTTCCCATAGTTTCCCAGCAATTTTTAGTCACAATGCTAACCCCAGCGCCACCATCAAGGATTCCCTTCATAGTTAATCCCTTAGTAGTGATTGGTATAGTCGCATTAGATTCATCACCCTCAAAGTATTGTCCCAACTTGTTAATAGGTATTTCTATAACAAGGTTCTCATCTAGGTTGGGTTGTGGATCTATGTATTCCTCCTCTATTGGCATCTCCCCAGCTCCATCCATCTGTGCAAATTGTGGTAGCCCAAACTTCAGTTCTCCATTGACGAAGGCTCAAAGAGGTGAGACTAGATTCTTCGTCTTTATATAGTTTGGACATGATGGTGGTTCTAACTTTTGAAGACATGAAATCCATCAATTTGGCAATGTTTAACGGCACCTTTTGGCCTTGAGTCCCTTGATGTGGGGAAGATCGGATCTCCATTTCTTCGATAGGATCAGGTAGTCCCTCTGTAAACATTCTTTCCATCAAGAAGTGAGTACGCCCACTTTCCCATGACTTTAATTCACTTTCTTCTTGGATGACACTAGGTATGTCCAATGGTCTATGGACTTGGTGAGGTTGTTGTTGCATAGGGAACACGGTGTCTGTAATCTGGATCTTCTTAGGTGCTGGTTCTAGATCCCTTTGGGTATCTTCTATCAAACTCCTTAATTGCTTGACTCGCTCAATCTCCTCTGTAGGGTTTGGGTAAGTTCCTATCTTCTTTTTGGATCATGGCCATTGTGGCTCATGAACATCTTCCTTGTTGGTTTCTATGTTAGTGGTCGTTTTGGTCTCCATGGTTTCACCTGAATCAGAATCTTCTTCAGCGTCGTTCATATATACGGGGTCATCACCAGCCCCTATGTTGGTCTTTGAACTGGCGTCTGACTTCGCTGCTTTTTGTGATCTCTTTCTTCGTGTTTTCTTCTTTTCCTGAGATTGGGCAATTGATGCCGTGTCTCTTTCCTCAAGAATATAATTTTGCTTTTGGAGCATCGATCGTGTGAGTACGTTTACTGGTACCACGGGTGCACTTGGTGATGGCTCCTCGGTAACTTCAATCAAGTTTAATGGCATGATCTTCAGTGCATTTGGATTATTTGGACATTCGGCAATCAAATGATCTATGCCACATCGATTACACATGAGTATCGGCATTGTAGACATGATTGCTTGATTGGTTTGCATTAGTGTGGTGTTCTTTTGTAGCCTAATAGGACACTCGGCTACACAATGTGGACCTCCACACTCATAGCATTGAAGAGGTCGTCTCTTAGCAGTGTAGTTGATATTTTGGCCTCTTGCCGCAAGAGCAGCTACTTGATATACAGGTTTGACTTGTCCCCAATAGTCCTCCATGTAGTATTGTGGACTTTCTTCAAGCACATCCATCCCGTAGGCGATATTAGGATCTATATCTTCCTCATAGCCTTCCAAACAAGAAATAGATGACTCACAACCCACTTGATTCACAGAAGTGATCCTCGGACGTGGTGGTTGCGATCCTAGCACTCGAGGTGGTAAGGGTGTTGTTTGAACAACATTTTGGGCCCTAGGGACCATATGTTGTGATGTTTGTTCAAGAGGTGGGGCCGGCATCAATGTAGGCACTCGAGGTGTGTTTGTCCATGCTAAGGTTGGTCTATTGGCCATCGTGCGCTTAAATACTATGCAATCCTTAGCTTGATGACCATACCTTCCACATGCATTGCAGGTCCCACTGAATTTTACTCTAAAAGTAGGGCATTCACTGGTACTATGCGGTCCATAGCATACTAAGCACCATTGCTGCTCCCTTCTTGGATACATATGAGTGTTTTGTGGAGCACGATTGTCTCTAAGACTCTCTTGAATAGCCTTGGTGAGATCTGCTAAAGTCATCTCAGATATCTTTGGCTTTAGGGTCATTGGCTGATGCCCTGATGCTTGCGAGCTAATAGATTTAGGCTCAACAGACACTCTTTCTCCTTGAATCATTAAATTATCCTCCAATTGGATCGCATTGGTGGTGACTGCTTCCCAAGTGGTGATACCTCTAATGACTAGGCCATTGTAGATATCCTCATGTCGTAATCCCCTAATGAATCTATCAAGCAATTGGTTATTGTTGAAGTGCTCATTTGGATTACAACGAGAATTCAAATGCTTCAAGCGACTTATAAAGTCTCTCACCCACTCTCCTTCCTCTCATTGGGCTTTCTGGAGCTGAGAGGCTATACCCCAAAGCACTCCATCTCGTATGTATTCTTTTAAGCACAGTCTCCTAAGAGTAGGGTAAATCGTTTTTTCTTCCACCCTTAGGGTTCTATACCAATCCCCTGCCTTTCCACTTAAGGTTAGGCTTAAAGCATTGCTCTTATGTAGGTCATTGTGTTCTCCTAGAGAATCGCATATTTGTTCAAACACTTCTATATGCTTTCTCACATCCCCGTCTCCACTAAATTTTTGTGTGAGCTTGGCTATTTGTACTGCCTTACTTCTAGGCTCTCTATCAAGCGTGTTACGCATATTCTCAGCAATAGATCGACCAATAGCTTGAGCAAATGTTGCCAAGTCACCTAAGTGAGCAGGCACCGTGGGTGAAGGTGCTCCAGAGACTACATGTGGAGTAGGTATTGGCATTGGGCTTGGCGCATAGGAAGCCCTTGGGTTCCACGTTGGGTACGATGTTGTGCCATGTGGTGGTCCATAGTTCATATGAGTGGCCCTAGGCATAGCAGATGTCGGATGTGACATGCTAATGCTAGCCGGTATAGTCCCATGGAAATAAGAACTTGTGTATTGTGGTTGTGGAGCATAGGTAGTTGAAACAATGGGAGGGGTAGGGACTACATGAGTGTGATGACCCATAGGTGCATACGATTGGTACACACTTGTAGGTACTGTTGCAGGCATTGAGCTACCATATAGTGGTGCTTTACTAAGAAATGAGGTCCATGGCGTGTTTCTCGGCATGCCCATCATTGGGGTAGGCATGGTATCCATGGTGTCATCAAGGGAAAGATGAGCTAGACTTGGAAAAGTAAAGCTATCACTTGTGGGCTCAGATTGCATTGAGACCCCTGGCGAAACAACATATGGGGGATCGATGGGACTCACTGGGGGAGTCTCCATTTGTTGTTTCCCTTTGCCCATGTCTAAAAATCGCATAGGACCCATCGAAGGTATGTTTATTCCTCGATTTTGCCTCTCGGACTGGATAATCCTATGGATGACATTGCAGATCATGTGTTGTTGTTCCTCTAGACTAGTGGCACTAGATGTGGATTGTACAACTTCTAACCAACCCACATGGTATGTGTAGCCCATGTATAGGTCGGTCAAAGTCTCCGTGTGTAGGTCATATTCCCAATTTTCATTGAGAAATACCCCGTCCAAACTTGGTGTACTAGAGGGTTTCCGTGAGGTGGATGCAATGTTGCTTCCCGTGTTTTGACTTTTAGTCACCGCTACCTTAGAGGCGACTTTGGAAGGTGGTAGCTCGGTAGGGCCCTCATTAAATGAGGTAGGTAGAATGTCCACCTGGACACTCTGAGGGAGTGTGGGGTCTACAGGAGATGTGAATGGTGATTCTACTTCCCCACCCCCTTCATTTACTTCACTAGCCGTAGGTTCAGAGCGCGTAGCTCTACTAAAACTTTCCATCAAACGACTAAAAACACTAGTTCTAGGTTGTTGGGCCCAGCTAGGTACGGTTTCATTTTTTCCCCAGGGCTTTGTGTAAGATTATCTTCCATAATATCGTAGTCAGAGGAAGAGTCGCTAGCCGCTATATTTGGGTCTTGGGTTGCACTACCTTGGGTCCCCACCGAGGGCGTAGACCCTAGCATGGAAGGATAGTGAGTACCCCCATAAATCAAAGCACTAGCTAGTTGTTCGGACTCTAGCACACGACCAGAGCGTAGATACATGTGCTTTGGGTGCCCTGCAAGTGTCGGCAAGTACCCTCAAAGGTTACTTGCTTTGTTTTGTGGGTGTTTTGCACCCCGTTTTCTACTTGATTTTTTCTTTTTTTTGATGTTTTTTTTAATGTTTGATTTTTTTGATTGAAGTGTGTGATAGCCCAAAACGATCGTATCACTTAAAGGGTTGTTGTGTGCTTTACAGCACCATTTTCGGGCATCTAACGTTCCGTTGGTCCTCAAAAATCAATTTTTAGCTACGTGTGAAGCTAAAATTCGTTTTTTAAAAAGGCGACTGAGGCCTAGGCCTGAGCGTGAGCTTGGGCTTGGGTCTGGGAGATATTCCCGATCCCGGCCTGCGCGAGAGCACACACACACTCTCTCTACCTACTTCTAACTAATACACCTACTCTTACACACTAGCACACTCTATTAACTCTCACTAATCTACTTCCTACTTAGTGTACACAGAAAACTAACTACCTTAATACACAGAGAATAAACACAGAACCTTTGAAATCTCTATTAACAAAGAAAACTAACTACCTTAATACACAGAACCTTTGAAAACTCCATTAATTAAAAAAAAACACAGTATAACACCAAATCCCTCTTCTCAACACACACACACACACACACTCCTTCCTTACCTTTCCTACAATTGAAATTGCACCACGGAGAAGCACAGAGTGCTACTCGAGCTTCATGTATGGCATTCCCCGGAAACGGCGCCCAAAATGTGCGTGTATGTCGCACGTGTCAATGCAAGAAACTTGCCGATACACCGTGTGCAAGCCACAAATGGCTCCAAGCACACAACAAGCCTAAACTAGTAAGCTCAAAGAAGGCGATGGTGTGTCACTCACCACTCTACGCTTGCTTCGTGGAGGATTCCTCACCGCGAAGAAGAAGGAGACGTCGCTACGCCGCGCTCAACCGCTTCACCTCCGTCGTGCCTTCGTAATGCTCGATCGCCCACACTCTCTCTCTCTCTCTCTCTCTCTCTCTCTCTCTCTCTCTCTCACGCATACACACACACACAAGGAGGTGAAGAAGAAGAAGATGGAGATGGAGATGGAGCAAGAGCACTCTTCTATTGCACAAATGAGAGAATGAGTGAATTTTAGGTTTAGTTGACTTTTATATGAGCTCGCCCCATTCACACTTGGGCGCCCATGCTTAGCCAACTAATCCCTTGAATGTTCCAGTTAGAGTGCGCCTCTCATCAGCGATCACTCTTACCCTTTTCCTATTGGACCGACAAGCTCGGTACCTGACTCTACCAAATAAATAATACCATGTCCGTCGTAGGTTACAACATCCGTCGTAGGTAATAGGGTGTCCGTGAGCTGTGAGGGTTAACATCACCCAACGTGCCAGTGACCAAATGCCGTAAGCGGCCAAGACCCGTAGTGGATGCCAGCTCAAGATGTAGAGCTCGACATCTCAACAAATTCTTCATCCTCAGGGTCAATTTCAATTGATGATTTTGACCTTAAATCATGTGGGCTACAGTCTTGTGAGACGCTACTGGTTCCAATGCCAGTCAGACCTTCATCTTGTAGGTCATCATAAGCTATATGCATTGCTTCTAGCATATTTAAGGATACGAGTGGTGGCATTTCATCCCCCTCATGTGTTACCCAGGTCATCCCCCTATTTCCAAGTGTCTATGGTTGCTGCTAGGTGGACCCAATCCACATTTTCTAGCTCAATCATCCCAAGTAGTATATCCATATAAGGAGAATCTTTCCCAGCATTAGTGCCCGCTTTACACGTGTAACAATACTGCAATGGGGCCGAGTGAACTGTAGTGTCAGATCTATGATCGATTACAAACCTATTTCCTAGAGGATGTGCTCAAGCAATTACAAGATCCACTCGAATGACACAATCTTGGAATTGTAAGTAGACATGGTTTTTAGACCAGTCATGCAGCACCATTTTTTATTCCCTCATGAAAGGACGTCCTAAGATCATCTCAGATGCCATAGTGTGCTTGGAGAAATCCATAACAATGAAGGTAATTGCATTTGGGTTCGCTAGTGATTGCGAGAGGTGCCAGGAGTGGTACAGGTTACCCATTGCATGAGGTCTTCCCATAGTTTCCCATCAATTTTTAGTCACAATGCTAACCCCAGTGCCACGATCAAGGATTCCCTTCATAATTAATCCCTTGGTAGTGTTTGGTACGGCTGCATTGGATTCACCTCCCTCAACTTGTTAACAGGTATTTCTACAATAGGGTTCTCATCTAGGTTGGGTTGTGGATCTAAGTGGTCCTCCTCTATTGGCATCTCCCTACCTCCATCCATCTGTGAAAATTGCGGTAGCCGACCTTCAGTTCTCCATTGAGGAAAGCTTGAAGAGCTAAGAATAGCTCAGGGTCTCCATAGTTTGGACATGATGGTGGTTCTAACCTCTAAAGCCATGATCTCCATCAATTTGGAAATATTTAAGAGCACCTTTTGGGCTTCAGTCCCTTGACGTGGGGAAGATGGGATCTCCATTTCTTTGATAGGGTCAGGTAATAACCATTGTAAACATTCTTTCCAACAAGATCTGAGTACGCCCACTTTCCCATGACTTTACATCACTTTCTTCTTGGATGACACTAGGTATGGCTAGGGGTCTATGGACTTTATGAGGTTGTTGTTGCATAGGGAACATTGTGTTTGTAATCTAGATCTGCCTAGGTGCTGGCTCTAGATCCCTTTCGTATCTTCTACCAAACTCCTTAATTGCTTGACCCGCTCAATCTCCTTTGTAGGGTTTGGATAAGTTTCTGTCTTCTTCTTGGATCCTGGTCATTGTGGTTCATGAAGATCTTCCTTGCTGGTTTCTTTCTTAGTGGTTGTTTTGGTCTCCACAATTTCATCTGAATCAGAATCCTCTTCATCGTCATTCGTTCGACGTTCATATATACGGGGTCGCCACCAGTCCCTATGTTGGCCTTTGAATTGGGGTCTAACTTTTCTGCTTATTGCAATCTCTTCCTTCATGTTTTTTTCTTCTTCTGAGATTGGTCAATTCATGCCGTGTCTCTTTCCTCAAGAATATAATTTTGTTTTCGGAGAATCGATTGTGTGAGTACATTTACTAGTACCACACGCGTATTGTTAAGGCGGTTACGCCGCTAGCGGAAGCTAAATAGTGAGAACTCAACCAACAATAGAATTTGTCAGACGAGGACGGAGCTTGACCCGCAGGCGCATGGAAACAACTAGGTGGGTGTCAAATCACCTACTCGACCTTCTAATGACAATCACTACTAAGGAAATCAAATCTAAGTTCTAAAATACGCAAGTGACTGAAATCCATACTACGAACGAATGCTATACGAAACAGGATCTAGAATCATTGAATCGATCTCAAACTCAAGGGGAAGTCTATACACTAGGTAAGAACAACACCCTAAAGACTTGAACTGCAAAATCAACCTATAACCACTCCGTGCGGTAAACGCGTATGAAGACAGGCCGAAAAATACAGGTGATCGAAACTTGACCCCGATGGTACTAATGTGTAGCTCTACTCGTTGTGGTTCTATAGATATGTTGCACGCTCCATAAGAGTCAAGGGAACAGGGATATTGTTGAGATTGGGGGGAAACCCTAAGGCTAAACCCCTATCCTCGTCATTGAGAAAAACAAAGTCATCATCCATGAGACCATATATGTCATCTGTGTAGTCATGTAAATCTTATTCTTCATCAAAGGAACCCATGTTTACTAAGAAGGTCACTAGACACTGTTAGCGGTTGGACACACCCAACGAAGGATGATTGCCCAGTGGGATATTAATTTCCTTTGAAATTATTCCTTAATTGAGAAGAAACTGTTATTTCACCTTTGTAAATAGTGGGGCTTGCAGAAGCTTCCAGATTGTATCCCATTTTTGACATTTAGATTGAGTGAATGGTTAAATTGGACATTAGGGTTTGAGATTGTAAGGTATTTATACCACTTTTGACCTTAATGAAAAGGACCTTTGTCATTTTTTTAAGTTTTTGTTTGTGTGAGTTGAGCGTACTCTGTGTACGAGAGAGAGTGAGTGTTTTATCTTGATGCTACGCACGCACTGGTGGTCGGAATCAAGTGCGGAGAAGTGCAGCGTGTTGCCCCCAGAGAGAGCTACATGCCAATACCTACATTGCAGGTGTACGGCCCGGCTTCGTGAGATCTACCCACGAGCTATATCTGGTGATTCGGTGAGCATACGTTGTTTGTTTTCGCATTTCAGGATATCCATGTGTTCGCAATGAGTAGATCTACACATTAGGCACTTTAGCTTTTGGAAATGACGACCTGCAAATTTCGACCAGACGTCCTACGTGATTTTGCACCGGGTGTTTAGGGTTGGGGTTTTGGTTCATGGACCTTAGGGAGAGCGACCTATTGGTGTTAATAGGGTTTCCTTCAAGTTACGTGGCATTTTGAGAACGTTTGATGGGTATCTGGCTCTTGAAAGCGTTGTAGGAAATCTCCTCTTGTGTACTCTTGAAGGCTGTAGATTAGACATTGGGTAGAAACCTCTGTAGGAAGTAGTCAATAGTCGATCGAGTGTAGGATGACACCCTATGCTTGCTTCCATGCGCCTGCGGGTCGGGCTTCGTCCTTAGCTAACAAATCTTGCTAGGTGAGTTCTCGCTGTGCTGACGTCTGTCGCGGTGTATCCGCCAACATTGGCGCCGTTGTCGGGGACGAAAACCCTAGGTAGGTGACCGAGACTAGTCCTTGAGGATAGGGATTCTCTGGCTTGCCAGAGTCTTGTTTACATTTAGATAGGATCAGAGGGGGAAGAACTCTCTAGGTCTTAGGAGGAGTCTAGGGAGCGATTGTCTAGCCTAGATCCTTTGACTTAGGTAGACTCGGGTAGACTTAGGTAGTTTTAGGTATTAGTTGAGTTGTGGTGTAGAGAGTAGGAGTTGGAGTGGTAGAGGCGGTGAAAGGATAGCTTGAGAGTCCGGAGAGTCCAGGAAGCAACCGAGACACCAAAATCACCATCTCACATGATGAGTAGGAGTAGGGTAAGTAGGACATCATGATTTATGATTTGGAGCACTTCATGCATGTTATATTTGCTGTTAGGCTCATAAAAGAGTTGTAAAAGACGGAAAAGAGTGTTTAGAAGCTGATTTGAAGTTCAAAAGTTTCTGTGAGTGTTTCTGAGAGAGCTGTAGAGCATAGGGAGTACTTCTGTCATAAAAAATTTAAATTTTAAGCCAGTAGACATGCTATGCGTAGGATGTCTACAGGGTATTCTGGTGAGAATTTTGAAAATCTGAGTTGACCAGTGTGTTTAGAAGGTAGGTTTTACCCTATTTTCACATGGAAAGTGGAAGTTTGACCATATCTTGACAGGATAAGACCAAAAGAAGCCAGACATCCTACCCAAATTGTGCCAGGGCATTATTTTAAGACCAAAATCATAGGATGGCTTCATGAGCATGATCTACATGATTTATTGAGTGCATGAGAAAGGTTTCATCTCAATTGGGTGAGAAAATTGGGTTTTAGGCAAACTTTAGCATTTTTGACTGAAAAAGGCTAGGATAGCTCAAATTGGGGTCTTTTGAAATCCAAACTAAAATCTAAGCATAGCATTGGGTTGCTGACATCAAGGGGAAGCTGTGGCTCAAGTTTAGGGTCAAACAGATCACTTAGACATCCTACACGTAGGATGTGTTCACAGTTATTTAGCACTCCAAATCCAATTGTGAGCATACCAGAGTGATCAGCACCTTTAGAGGATTCTGTGGTTTGCATTTGGAGCAATTTTGAGTAGCTAGACATGCTACGCGTAGGACGTCTACTGCATGATATTGAAGTCAAAATCTAATTGTAGGCATAGCAGGGTGTTGTATAGCCTTAGGCAAGCCTCCTAGTCAATTTTGGTCCAAATTGAAGTTGATTTGACTGGTCAGACCAACATCAGGCTACTGGAACATATTTTTGATCAGTTGACCAGCTTATAGGTGTCCAAATCAAAAAGTGAGAACAGATGTGGACTCAGCACATCAAGGGGAATCTATAGTGCAAATTTCAGCCAAAACAGAGCAGGAAGACATCCTACGTGTATGATATCTACTGCATGATATTGAAGTCAGAATCTGACTATGGACATAGAGTGATGTTCCAATTGACTTAAGAGTTCCAGAACTTCTTTCAGAAGTGAAATTGGACCTTGTTTGACCTTTTGACGGAGCAAAGACAGAATCAAGACTTTCCTTCTAAACTGACAAACATTCGAGTGAAGTACAGTTCCAGATTAGCAGATCTAATCAAGAATATCCGAGGTGTATAAAGTACAGTAGTGGTTGAGGTTAACCCTCCAGTTATACCAATAATTACTAAGACCACCTCTAACGGTTAAATTCTTTGATTCGATTGCAAAAATTAAATGCTTGTGTACAGGTATATTCAGCAGGGCAAGGCAAGAAGTTGTGCAAAAATAGATCCCTTGCCAGGTGAGTGGTTGCATTTGTGATAAATTGCATTTCTAAGTTTGATGAATTTAAGATCAAGAAGACGCATTCCTAGAGACCAAAAAGTAGCAGGTGATCAGGGTAGCTTAGTATCCACTGAGGAGAGTGTAACTCAGGCAAGGCTAGATCCATTAGCACCGATCATTGAGGAGGGTAGTGATTTGACACTTCATCAGATAAGTCCTTCTTCATGATGGGTATTCAACAGCCAAGAGGTTTCTCCGGTGAAGGACCAATGCTAGGAGGAAGTACCTCCCAAAACCCTTTGAACGATGCCAAGTTCACTATAATCTTCTTAGAAGGAACAAACTCTAGGGGAGCCCTAGTTTCTTCTGACTATCGGGAATGCAAGTGTATTCGTATAGAAGAAAGACCTGCTCAGAGACTAGAGATAATTCAAGTCTATGATGCTGGAGATAGATTCCGAGATGAAAATGGGAACCACCATCTGATAGTTAGCAACCCTCAGGATTACAACAGATATGGAGATAATGTGGCAAAAGGAAAAATGGTCTCCGAGGCTCAAGAGCCGCCTCCAAAAATTGATCGACCTGGAGCTCTTTTTATGTATGATAAAAAAACAACCAGGGTCTCTACCTATAATGACAATGTGGGAATTTAAAAGCATGAGGGCGAGGGAGTAGTCTCTTATTTTTGATGCAAATAACCCTACCCAAATGAATTAAGCAAAGACAAGGTTCTTTACTTATTCTCTTATGAAATTGCTATGGGGAAGGATATCATTTTTGTTGATAGGTACGGGCGAGAATACAAACGAATTCTTCCAAAGGAGGTAGAAAAGGCAATAGTTCTAGAAACATCAACATATACCCCCGAAGAAGTGCCAAGGTCCACCTATACCCCTAGCAAGTTGACATATCCATTTTCAGAAGAGTACGATGCACCATCACATTCTAATCGACAAGAGACGTTCAACTACCAGAACCAACAAGCAACCCAACCATCATTGTAAGCATGGCTTCAACAAAGTGCAACATTAGAACAAGACCGAAACAGAGATGGTTATCCAGTCGCACGAGGGCTAAGAGATTTACAAGAACCACCACTCTATTCACAGTATCAAGGTGAGAGTAAGCCAAAAACTCAAGAGTCGACAGAGCCCGGAAGACAACCCATAGAACGAGTTCGAAGAGATGAACCACCTCTTGCAAGAACCATCAGAAATTATGGCTTAGGGGCACCTCTGGGAGAGGAACCCTCCCACTACCGAAGGCCAGAGGAGGTATATCGAGTAGGACAAGGAGAACCAATGATGAGATTTGTAGACCATCGTAGAATTAGACCTTCTCAGGTGCAAAAATGGGTAAACAAGAAATACACGGGAAACAGAGATCCTAGGGATCATGTAGCAGCCTTTGTGCGTGTAATTAGAGCTGAAGAAGTGTTGGACTTATCTACTCAATTTGCAGGGTTTGGACTTACCCTAGAAGAGGATGCCGCTACTTGGTTTGACTCTGTGGAGCGTAGAGACTTTGAGTCTATGGAGGAGGTGTTTGATGAGTTTATTGAGGAATTCTCACAAAGGGGGATAGCTCATAATACAGTCTCACAAATCCATAAATTCAAATACAAAGAAGGGGAATCTGTGCGAAATACAGCCCTATGACTAAAAAGATATGTGAAGTTCTGCACTGTGGAAGAACTGCCAACTCAGTCCAGACTTATGCTTATATTTATTCAAGGACTAAGGAACGCATATCTCTAGAAGGACTTACATATGAAGAGGAGCACAACGTTAAATGAGTTAACTAAGGAGACTCTTTACCTTGTAGACAATTGTGCGATCTACAAGGAGGGTGAATTCAAGGATCTTGATGACGATTCATCCTCACAACAAAGTGGAAGCAAGTCCGCTAAGACAACATCGAAAGGAGAAGTAGCTGTAAGCCAGGAGCAGCTTATAGAGGAAGTGCTAAAAAAATTTAATATGTATGCCAAGCCTCAGGCTAAACAGCCGAAGTGGTGTGCTATTGAGCAAAAATGGACAAACCATGTGACCGAGGAATGTTATTATAACAAGGGATATGTGAGAGAGTGACCATATGCTCCCCAAGTTCAAGTAGCATCTCCTCAACTTCCACCGATGCCTAGGTATCAAGCATGCAACCTACTAGGACCTGTAGGTGTAGAAAGACCACAACCAATATTGGGGCAACAACCACCCCTACCAGGATTACGACCAGTCGGCATAAGATACACACCAATGGTAACGAACCAGAAGAGAAGGCTTTGGTACCTATGCATGCATATTACGAAGATTCCAATGGATATGCTGCAAATACTGTCATCCACCGGAAGAACCCACAACGCCAGAACCTTGGAGCATGATTGGAAGTACAGGACCACCAACAGTTGCACAGGCAGCAGGAGAAGGAAGATACAGCTTGGATGAACGAACACTGTTGTTCAAAGCCAACGGAGGCATGGGTGGGCAGAGGCATGCATACCAACAAAGAGGAGCTCAAGGAGCACCTCAACAGCCTAAGGGACCTTGCTACAAGTGTGGTGGAGATCATTGGCTAAGAGACTGTCCTCACGATGAAATCATTAGAGTCAACACGTATTGCATTGAGTGTGGAATTACTCACTTGATTCCTGATTGCCCTAAGAACCCAAGCAAAGGAGCGAAAACTACTTTGAACATGATGGAAGCAGTGCCTTCCAGTGGAGGGTCAGAAAACGAGACAGTAATACCTATTCAGGCAGTGACACGAGCACAAGCTCAAAGAATGACAAACAAACCCATAATTGAAGAGCCAAAGACCGATGCCCCAAGTGAAAAAATGAAAAATCAGAGAAGCACTTGGAAAGCTAGAAAGGCGCGTATGAAAGCCAGGAGAGAACGAGAGAAAACGGCTCTATCCGAGGAGTTAAAACACACAAAGGATAGATTAGAGCGGTTGGAGGATCTAACTAGTTTAAGCTCACACACTGCGGCAACAATAGGGCCCAAGGAAGTAAAGGAACCCCGAAGTGCAGGATCAAGAGGATCAATGCTGGTAGCAAAAGTAAATGAGCAGCTGGATGCACTTTTAAAAGCATACGAAGCCAGACTCAAAAACAACCAAACCCAAGAGCAAAGATGGATGACTTATCCATATGCAGAAATAACAGAGGTTGGAAATGTGTCGAAAGATGATTGAAACAACCCAATCCTTGATAGAAAACCCGCTTGGCAAACCTGCAAGTTGGCATGAGGTACCAGCACCAACCCCTAACAAACCAACTCTAGAGAAACAAGTAGACACGAAGGAGAGACTCACGACCGCCTCTGAGTCTAGGAGAGAACCTATCATAGTGCCAAATACAATAGATGAGACAATTGATGGTTTCCAACCTCTATTACATGGTAAGACTTATACCAGCAGTAGGAGATGAGAATGTAGACTCACCAGAACAAGAAGAGTTTTATGACTCCTTTGAGCACCTAGAATTAAGTAACGATGCAGATAACGAGAGTTCAGACAGCTCAAGCGAGCGTGGGGAGACAACCACGAATATCAAGTTTTATGATTTTGTAAATCAACACCCTAGACGCCAGGAACGCTATAGAAAAAAAAGAGCAGAAAACAAAATTAGAGAGAACCTGATGCCCAGGATAAAAGATAAAACTCACTATCTAATGCTTGTCAAGGCAGAGGATTGTGTGAAAGACCAAATAGTGTCTTGTGCTCCCTTGGATAGATTGTCATCTAGGGTATCACTGCGCCTTGAATGGTTTTTCCCCACATTTGCACTAAGATTTAACTCAGATTATTCGTCCTCAGAGTCAATTTCAATTGTTGATTATGACCCCAAATCGTGTGGGCTATAGTCTCGTGAGGCACTACTGGTTCCAATGCCAGTCAAACCTTCATCTTGTAGGTCATAAGAAGCTATATGCATTGCTTCTAGCATATTTAAGGGTACAAGTGCTGGCATCTCATCCCCCTCAGGTGTTACCCAGGTCGTCCCCCTATTTCCCCAAGTGTCTATGGTTGCTGCTAGGTGGATCCAATCCACATTGTCTGACTCAGTCATCCTAGGTAGTACATCCATATAAGGAGAATCTTCCCCAACATCAGTGTCCGCTTTGCACGTGTAACAATACTGCAATGGGGCCGAGTGAACTGTGGTGTCAGATCTATGATAATTATAAACCTGTTTCCTAGGGGATTTCATCGACTAGTTACAAGATCCACTCAAATGACATAATTTTTGGAACTGCAAGTAGACATGGTTTTTAGACCATCCATGCACCATTTTTGCTTCCCTCATGAAAGGACGTCCTAAGAGAATCTCCGATGCCATAGTGTGCTTGGAGAAATCCATAACAATGAAGGTAATTCTTATTTTATGTCCAAAGACATTGATCTTGAGATCTTCTAGCATCCCAATAGGTTTAATAATAGACCCATCTTCACTCCTATGGTTGTGGTCGCAAGGTGAGGTCTTCCCATAGTTTCCCAGCAGTTTTTAGTCACAATGCTAACCCCAACGCCACCATCAATGATTCCCTTCACAGTTAATCCCTTAGTAGTGATTGGTATGGTCGCATTGGATTCATCACCCTTAAAGTATTGTCCCAACTTGTTAACATGTATTTCTACCACAAGGTTCTCATGTAGCAACGGTTGTGGATCTAAGTGTTCCTACTCTATTGGCATCTCCCCAGCTCCATCCATATGTGCAAATTGTGGTAGCCCAAGCTTTAGTTCTCCATTGAGGAAGGCTCGAAGAGCTGAGACTAACTCAGGGTCTTTATATAGTTTGGACATGATGGTGGTTCTAACTTCTGAAGACATGAAATCCATCAATTTGGCAATGTTTAACAGCACCTTTTGGCCTTGAGTCCCTTGACCCTCATGTCGTAATACCCTAATGAATCTATCAAGAAATTGATTATTATTGAAGCTCTGATTTGGATTACAACGAGAATTCAAATGCTTCAGGTGACCAATAAAGTCTCTCACCGACTCTCCTTCCTCTCGTTGGGCTTTCTGGAGCTGAGAGGCTACACCCCAAAGCACTCCCTCTCGTATGTATTCTTTCAAGAACAGTCTTCTAAGAGTAGGGTAAATCGTTTTTTCTTCCACCGTTAGGGTTGTATACCAATACCCAGTCTTCCCACTCAAGGTTAGGCTTAAAGAATTACTCTTATGCAGTTCATTGTGTTCTCCTAGAGAATCACATATTTGTTCAAACACTTTGATATGCTTTCTCACATCTCCGTCTCCACTAAATTTTTATGTGAGCTTGGCTATTTGTACTGCCTTACTTCTAGGTTCTCTATCAGGCGTGTTACGCATATTCTCAGCAATAGATCGACCGATAGATTGAGCAAATGTTGCCAAGTCACCTAAGTGAGTAGGCACTGCGGGTGGAGGTGCTCCAGAGACTACATGTGGAGTAGATATTAGCATTGGCTTGGCACGCAGGAAGCCCTTGGGTTCCATGTTTTGTACGATGTTGTGCCATGTGGGGGTCCAAAGTTCATATGTGTGGCCCTAGGCATAGTAGACATCGGATGTGACATGCTAATGCTAGCCGGTATGGTTCGATGGGAATAAGAGCTTGGGTGTTGTGGTTGTGGAGCATAGGTAGTTGAAACAATGAGAGGGGTAGGGGCTACATGAGTACGAGGACCCATGGGTGTATACGATTGGTACACACTTGTAGGTACTATTGTCAGCATTGAGCTACCATATAGTGGTGCTTTACTAACAAATGAGGTCCATGGCGTGTTTCTTGGCATGCCCATCATTGGAGTAGGCATGGTAGCCGTGGTGTCATCAAGAGAAAGATGAGCTAGACTTGGAAAAGTAAAGCTATCACTTGTAGGCTCAGATTGCACTGAGACCCTAGCGAAACAACATATGGAGGATCCACCGGACTTACCGAGGGAGTCTCCATTTGCGATAAGGTTGGTTGTTTAGCCTTCCTTGTAGCCAAGAATATCATGATACTCATTAAAGGCATGTGGATCCCCTTGTTTTGTCTCTCTAGCTCAATAACCCTATGGATGAACTCACAAACTCTTTGTTGTTGATCCTCCACACTAGTAGCACCCGTTGTGGATTGTAGGACATCTAACCAACCCACGTGATAGGTGTGACCTGTGTATAGGTCAGTTAGAGTTTCCGTTTGTAGTTCGTACTCCCAGTTCTCATTTAGGAACGCTCCATCTAAGCTTGAGGTGCTAGGGGGATCCTTTGAACTAGATGCAATGGGGCTCTCTATGGGTTGACCCCTAGTGGTCACTTATTTAGGAGCACTCGATTGCTCTCCTAGCAAAGATATTGACATAGGAGTTTTTTCTTTTAACTCTCTTCATTGCTCCACCTTGCGTAACTCTCAATTTCCTTTTCCCTAGCCGCAATGATATATCGCTCAACTTCTTGCACCTCGGCAAGGTTTCTACCATCAGGTAATATAACGTCAGAGGGGAGTAGTTCTGAAGAGTCAGGGGGTGCAATGAGTGGAGTATCCACATGCACATTCTCTAAGAGCATAGGGTCTACGTTTGTCATGAATGAAGAATTTACTTCGCCACCCCCCTCATTTACATCGTTAGTTCTGTGTTCGGAGCGAGTGGCTCTACTAAAGGTTTCCTTCAAGTGGGTAAGCACGCTCGACTTGGACCGCGGGCCCGTGGCATGCATGTATTGGATTGAGCTATTAGGATTAGGCATTGGGTAACCCTCCATGACATTGTAGTCAGAGGAAGAGTCACTAGACGCTATATACGGGTCCTGAGTGGTACTACCTTGGGTTCCCGTTGAGGGCCTAGAGCCTAAGGTAGAGGAATAATGAGTGCTCGGGTAAACGGAAACACTCTCAATGTGCTCGTCCTCTAGCACATGCTTAGAGCATAGGTACATGTGACCTCAACACTCTAGAGGTCTTGGTGAGTGCCTCTGGAGGCCGCTCACCTAGTTTTTTTTTTTTTTTGGTGTTTACAACCCAATTTTTTTGCATTTTTGGTTACTTTTTTAACCTAGCCACATAATATGGTGTGTGATAGCTCAAAACGAGCGTCTTGGCTAGAGGGACGTGCCATGCTTTACAACCCCCAGTTCGATTACGTACAACCCTCAAAATCCTAAAACTAATCTTTTCCTAGGTGAGGAGAGGGCTAGAATTAGTAAGTCCAAAGGGTGAGTGTGATGGGGATGCTGGAGGACTTGAGGAACTTATCCCACATGCCCTCATTCCCTCTTGTGGAGGTAGGATATATATATAAGAGTGACTCTAGTATATATCATAGGACTAAGGCATGGGCCTGGGCTTGGGCTTGGGCTTGGGCTTGGGAAAATGATCTCGATCCCGACCCAAAATTTTCATAAAACACACTCACGCCTCATGCTTAAATATTTTTGGTTTTTATTTAAATTTTATTTTATATTTATTTTTTTGGTGGTCGCCGCGCACGTGGTTTCGGTGGCCTTTTTGGGCCACACACACAAAACTTTTTGTCTACACTAACCTGACCTTATCTCTTCTACAGCTAACTACTATGCTAACTAAGCTTAACTACTCTGTGAATTACTAACTGATAGTGGACAGTGAATCTACCTACTCTGCTAACTGTTTACTCCTTCACTAGCTAACACACTAACTATGCAAACAAATAAAAACTGTGTAAATAGACATTGGCAGAAACCAAGCTATCTATTAAATGTGTAAAAAATTGTGCAAGCAGCCATTGACAGAAAATAGTCTTTCACTACTAACACATTAACTGCTAACTGTGCTAGCAGGCATTGATAGAAAACAGAGATTATGCAGGATAAAACTTGTAGAAATTAACTTCTTCTTCTTCCTTCCTAACTCAAAGACTCACAGAAGAAGCACAGAGTGCCTCTTGAGCATAGTGTAAGGTGATTCCTCGGCAACGGTGCCAAAAATGTGCGCATCTGTCGCACGTGTCAATGCAAGGAACTTGCCAATACACTGTGTGCGAGCCACAAATGGCTCCAAGCATGCAACTAGCCTAAACTAGTAAGCTCAAAGATGATGATTGTGTGTCACTCACCGCTCTACGCTTGCTGTCGTGGAGGATTCCTCGCCGCGAAGAAGAAGGAGCCGCCGTTGCGCCGTGCCCAACTGCTTCACCACCTCCGTGCCGTCGTCGTAATGCTCGATCACACACACACACACACACACACACACACACACAAGGAGATGGAGATGGAGCAAGAGCACTCTTCCATTGCACACATAAAAGAATGAGTGAATTTTAGGTTTAGTTGAATTTTATATGAGCTCACCCCATTCACACTTGGGCTCCCATGCTTAGCCAACTAATCCCTTAATGTTCTAGTTAGAGTGCACCTCTCATCGGCGATCACTCTTACCCTTTTCCTATTGACCGACAAGCCCGATACCTTGACTCTACCAAATAAATAATACGGTGTCCATCTTAGGTGATAGGAATGTGCGTGAGGGTTAACATTGTGCAATGCAAGAAGAGTGCTCTTGCTCCATCTCCTTCTCTGTCTCCTTTGTGTACTAGTGTGTGTGTTCTTGAGAGAGAGAGAGAGAGAGAGAGAGAGAGAGAAAGAGAGAGAGAGAGAGAGAGAGAGAGAAAGAGAGAGAGAGAGAGAGAGAGAGAGAGAGAGAGAGAGAGAGAGAGAGAGAGCATTGCGGCGGCACGATGGCGGCGAGGCGTTTGAGCGCGACGCAACGGCGGCTCCCTCTTCTTCACGGCAAGGAATCCTCCACGACAGCAAGCGTAGAGCGGTGAGTGACACACCATTGCCATCTTTGAGCTTACTAGTTTAGGTTAGTTGCATGCTTGGAGCCATCTGTGGCTCGCACACAGTGTTAGGAAAGTCCCTTGCTTCGATACGTGCGGCAGAAGCCCCCACATTTTTGACGTAGCTGTCGGGGAGTCTCCCTCTGCACTAAGCTCAAGAGGCACTCTGTGCTTCTTCTGTGAGTGTTTGTGTTAGGAAGGAAGAGGAAGAAGAAGCAGTTATTTTTTACAAGTTTTTATTTCCTGCATAATCTCTATTTTCTGCCAATGTCTGCTTGCACTTGCACATAATCTTTTGCACAGTTAGTAGTTAGTGTGTTAGTAGTGAATGAGTAAGTAGATAAGACAATTAGCTTCTTTTCTACCTCTGCTTGCACACAATCTTTACATAGTGAATAGCTTGTTTTCTGCCAATGTCTACTTTTACACAGTTTTTTTTTTATTTGCATAGTTAGTAGTTAGTGTGTTAGCTAGTGAATGAATAAGCAGTTAGAAGAGTAGGTAGCTTCACTGTCAATTAGTAGTCAGCAAAGTAGTTAAGCTCAGTTAGTAGAGTAGTTAGCTGTAGAGGAGATAAGGTTAGGTTAGTTAGGAGAGTAGGTAAAGGTTTAGTGTGTGTGGCCCAAAAAGGCCACTGAAACTGCGCGCGACCGCTCGCGCTAATGTTATTAAAAAAAATACTTGGGATATTTGGGACCAAAAAGAAATTCGAGAATTAAAATAAAAAGTTTATTATCCTAAAAGGGAGGGATTGAGATCATTCCCCAAGCCCAAGCCTAGGCCCAGGCCTCAATTCTCAGTTTTATGATATTCTACTTACACTACCTTATATGCATGTGGCACAAGTTCCTCAAGTCGTTCACCATCCCCTTCACACTCACCCTTTGGACTTACTAATTCTAGTCCTCTCCCCACCAAAGAAAAGACTAGTTTTAGGATTCCGAGGGCTGTACGTAACCGAATTGGGGGCTGTAAATCACGTCACGTTCCTGTAGTGAAGACATTAATTTTGAGCTATTGCACACCATATAGAGAATGTCAGTCCTCTTGCTACTCGTTCCCTCCTTCTGCATGTCCCCCCTCATAGCCCATGCAATGTACCCCTTCTATTTTTAATCAATGCCTCTCATAGTCATGCCTTCGTGACTCTTGCATGGGAAATGAATGATGATGTGGTAACTCAAGTTTGGAGCTCTGCTAAAATTGTCATGGGTGATGCAGAAAAGGTTTGCCTATGCTTGTTCTCTCTTTCTCGTCTCTTCACTACCTTCAATAGGGCATGCCATTCCTCTTGCTACTCGTTCCCTCCTTCTGCATGCCCCCCTCATAGCCCATGCAGTGTTCCCCTTCTATTTTTAATCGATCCTTCTCATAGTCACGCCTTCGTGACTCTTGCATGGAAAACCGGTGATGATGTGGTAACTCGGGTTTGGAGCTATACCAGATTTTTCATGGGTGATGCAGAAAAGGTTTACCTTGGATTGCTCTCTCTTTCTCATCTATTCATTGCCTCCAATAGGGCCTTGTAGTGACCAACACCGTAGCACTCTGCTCATTACCTGCTCACATTGCCCACCCTTGTTTTTCCTTTTTCTTTTTCGTATTACCCCTCTATTTCTTTTGACTCATTGGAGGCCATAAGTGACCCAAGGCCATTAGTTCTTTGGGAAAGTTGGCATACAAATTGAACAAAGCATTGCCAAGCACCTCACGCGTTAGCATATCTTGCAATCAATGTACTCCAAGAGACTATACTCTAGACAGCAAGATCCTCGAGCACTTTTTGTGCTTTTTGAAGTGCACCACATTTGGCATACATATAGATCAAGGCATTGCCAAGCTCAACATTTGGCATACATATTGACCAAGGCATTGCCAATTGCAACATCCTTCTCTAATGGCCCCTAATTAGCAATGGTACGGAAAAACAAACAACTCACTACCATGTTGGCCATATCTTGCAATCATCACATGTTTTTTTGACAAATATATATTCCAATCATACAAAATCCCTTCAAGCTAATCCCAAGTGGAATTTCTTCCCTACAAAACTCGATGAGGAAGTTATCCTCTCCAACTCCACTCTATTGGTTTAGATCTAAGCTGAGATGCACCTTTTTTGAACACTGACAAAAACCCATTGTATCTTTTTATTTTCCCATTGTGTATGCAGAGCGTCATGACAACGTGGACTTTAAGACACCATTGCCCAAAATTGTTGAGCCTCGATTACCCCCCCCCCCCCCCCCCCCCCCCTCTCCTCTCCTCTTCCTAAGAAAAGTGCCAAAACCTTTTTGTTTTGCCAGTATTAATAGAAACTCGGCTTCAACAAACCCTAATATCATGCAATACCCCACTACCTGTGGAAACCTATTCTCGCATTAGGGTGGTCCCATGGCCCACTCATCTACAATGTGAAATCACCATCAAGGACAAGAGCAAACTACCACCTGTGTCTAGTGCACCATCAAAGTCAACGCTAACGTGACAATTATCCGTCATGAGTTGTGCTACGACATGCAATGTACTTGATCATCCACCATAGCTTGTGAGCTTCAAGCCCTCCCATTCCATTGACGTTAGTGGGGAGCACTTGCTTTAGCTTATACATACCATCAAAAGTATGCCCACGAATCACATGTGGAATCTTGTAATTGCCCGCTTGGGAGATCCCTCCCCTTTTTACTTCATAAAACCCTCTCCAAAAATGACCCCTTGTTTAGTTATTTGGCCATATCGTGCTCAATTTTAACAGAGATTGAATGCAATAAGTACTGACTGGATGTCAAGCATCCAACCTTCGTCAAAACACTACTCGACCCGCAAACTAGCAAAATCTCCACCCATTGCATCAAACTAGTACAAATTCAAATATCCATGAAGCCGTAACCCCACCATAAGTTGAGCCGTTTTGGCTGTATGAGGCCTGTTCTGGAAACCCAAAAAAATTCGGCTTGATCTCAAAACTGAATCCTAGCTTTTTGACAGTGTTTTTTGCATGATTTCATCGTACTCATAATTCTTGGTCGTATCTAGCAACACATCAACAATCAATATGCACGCATTCTACAAAATTGCACAAATAACATCTGACTTTGATCTTCTCACCATGCCCACAAAAAGGCACGTTAAATGAGTAGTTGGTTGAAAAACGTCCACGAGGTCCATAGGCACATTATGAAATACTACCGGAGAGGGGCATACACTATCTTATGTTCGATGGAAAATGGATGTAGGAAATGCTCTAGAATGTGCACACTCCCCCCCCCCCCCCCCCCCCCCCCCCCTCTCCCTCTTCCGGGGGTTCACTAAAAAATCTGTACAATAGCATGTGAGTTCAACAGAAGGGATTAATTTCTCTTATAAACTTACAGGAAATATACATACATAAGAGTGTTTTAAATTGAAAAAGTAAAAATTTTGGTACATAATGGGTCTTTTTATCAAGAAAGGTGGTACATAAGGCGTCTCTATATACATCAAAAAATTTAGAATAGGAGGTTCTATAAATACATCTTGAATGCACGTGCTATACTAGGTCTCTATATAGTGACCCCCCCCCCCCCCCCCCCCCCCCCCCCCTCTCGAGATTGAGAGAGAGAGAGAGAGAGAGAGAGAGAGAGAGAGCCTTCAACAATCAACAACCCCTCACCCCCACCTTCTCCTTCGTACCCGTAGCCTTGCAAAACAGAGCGCGTGCATGCCTGAGAGAGAGAGAGAGAGAGAGAGAGAGAGAGGGGGGGGGGGGGGGGGGGGGGGGGGAGGTTAGTTTGGACACGGTAGGCGATGTGTGGGCTTCCAATGTGTTGGTGGGCGGTTTGGAGCTTCTTGGAAGTCCCCAAACCGACTTCCAATCCTTGCTCTGTGTGTGTGTGTGTGTGTGTGTGTGTGTGTGTCTAGGTATCCCCATCGGGACTAGTGAGGCTAGTTCCATGCAAATGCAAACCTTAGGGTGACTGTAGAAACGGACTTCACCAATCTTCATTTCTTTTTTGCATTGGGCGGCACATAGGTGAGTGGCCTAAATGTTGGCGGATGAGGCATTCACAAACTATTGACAAAACTTAATTCTCTTTTCGCCGAAACAAACACTGGTTTGTTAACAGAGTCAAGTTGGGTGGCTACCAATAATGTGGCCCATGGATCATATACTCTTGCCTAACTTTTGTGTTGAAAATCACCCTTACCATAATTTTGGCAAGGGGGGTGTCATTCATCGAGAAGGAGTGGGTTGGCGTGATGTGGATTGAGCCTACTTTTGTGCATGCACGCTTAGAGTTGGTAGAGCAAGAGCCCCTTGTGTCAAAGGTCTTGGGCTCAAACCCCCTTGACAACTCGTATGACATGTAGCCCTTAGGGGCTGTTTCCCTAGTCCAAATGATAAATTGACCACCCTAACCCGGTTGGGATGACTCACCTTACGAGTCGGGTTGCCTCCACCTACGGGGGTTGGGTTTGTGTGTTGTAATTTCAAAGTTCTACTCTCTCAAAAAAAAAAAAAAAAAAAACTTTCACCCTTTCTTGGTAGACAAAAGGGAGGACCACCGAAGTGCTCCACACACAAAATGTTCAGGCGGGAGTTGGAGCTTGGACGGTAGTTTAGTCACGGGCGACGATGTGCACATGATGGGCGACCTCCCCCTCGCCCAAAGAATGGGCGTGCTAAACACGTTATACTTTTCAGAAGAAATGCCTTGGCAAGGTTGGATCATGCAACATGTGCAATTAGAATTAGTCTCTCTAACCACTTGACCAACCACTTTGTTGTGTAAACTGATGACGGACAAATTCTTTTATATGACCTTGTTTGTGAATTAGGCAGCCTCGTTATGCAATTTCCTGACTTTTGAGGGCGCCCAAGAGGCTTCCACGTGATGCTCGGGAGACACCGGTTTTATTGGTGGGGTTTGAGAGTGACAATTGGCAAGTTTTGGTCCATTGATAACAATCTATCCATTGCTCTCATGAACCGCCTCTTTCATGTGTACCAAGTTGAAAGTCTAAGAAGCAACAGCAATAAGAGACAAGCCGCCGAGGAAATAAAGCAGCAAATAACAAGTATAGTGTAGATACAAAATACAGAGAGAGTCCTTTCCTCTTGGAGTCTCTAGTCTCGACTCTTGACTTTTGTCTGCACTTGTGCATAAAGTTTTCAGTCAAAAGGCGGATCCCACGCATGGAAAATTTGCGTGCTGCACTGCTGTCGAAGCCATTAAACTCTGGTAAAGCGTTGAAGGGTGTGGCAATGGAGGACTCTGGCCAGCAGCGTCTCAAGGAGCTTGGCTACAAGCAGGAGCTTAAACGTGACCTCTCGTAAGGGCTCTCTCTCTCTCTCTCTCTCTCGCCGCCCCCCCCCCCCCCCCCCCCAACCACCAAAAAAAAACAAACCCACACACACTAGGTTGGGTTCAGACAGGAGCGGAGGCAATCAGAGCATGCAGCTCTGTGTTGTTTACACGACAGCGCCAAGGGAAGAAAACAGCTGATTGGTGGCTCAGCCAATCTTGGCAAAGATACAGGTGGTAGAGTGTTCTTAAGAGGGCTGGTGGGTCGGAAGAAGCGAGGTGGGCCTGGAGACTGAAGGGTGCTGCTTCTTGCAAATCCCTGGCTGCCAGCTCAGAAGACGAGAGTTCCTTTGCCTTCGTGTTGTCTGAACCCAGCCTAAGTACTGTCTGGGAGTTAGATTTGCTCCTTTTTATTTTCTCTGCTTGAGCAAATACTCAGATCACATTTTCTGATGTGGGATCTAACTATCTAATGATGCCCAGTAGATGCAAGTTGACTTTAGTACTACTGATGTGACAATAGCTCCTCTGTATCTGTTAATGTGCACTGCATGAAATTTAATACCTTGTAATATTGATGTGTCATCCTGGTGTAATCTTATTTTGTTTTGCAGGGTACTTTCAAATTTTGCCTTCTCCTTCTCCATCATCTCCATCCTCACTGGAGTTACCACCTTGTATAACACCGGGCTTGCTTATGGAGGACCAATCTCCATGGTGTATGGATGGCTCATTGCTGGATCCTTCACTATGTGCGTTGCCCTCTCCATGGCAGAGATATGCTCTGCATATCCCACCTCTGGAGGCCTTTACTTCTGGAGCTATCATCTCGCAGGCAAAGAATGGGGGCCTTTCGCATCATGGATAACGGGCTGGTACAAAGTTTTTCTTTTGGTGGAATGTGTTTTAAGGAAGAATATGATTCGGGTGCTAGGTGTATGTTGAAGTTTGAATATATATTGTAAAATTGCACTGGTTTCCCTGCATGTCGTGCTATGGGAAAGAGCTTGCAAGAAGGTAACACTTCTTTTGGCTTAAGTCACAAGAAATTATAGGGTAAGCCTTGCCCCTTGGTGTGCATCCCCTCTAGGTGGTCGTGTCAACCTGTGTTGTGTCCAATTACATCCATGAATCATTAGTCCATATAAAGCACCCCACGAGTTGGCATTGCCTTTTCTCCCATAAATCATGGTAATCACCACCTTGAGTTAAGGTATGTCACACATGATGTAAGCCTATGAGGCTCTTGTTAGAGTTTTGGCATTTCAAGTAAACTGCCCAATGTGGTCCCATTATTTCTTTTCGCTTTTAGGTATTTATTTCATTTATTTGTCAAAGTCTGGGTCAGGTAATTTATCTAGGTTAGTATATAAGCCAGTGTAACAGGGAATGGGCGGAATGCAGCCCAAACCTTCCGAAACGGCGTTCCAGACCAGTTCCGTTCCTGAAACGGAGTCGAGAATGAACCCCTTCCAAAACGGGGTGTAACCAGAACGGTGTTCCACAATGGGGCGGAACGGCGGAACGGGCAAAAGTAGGCATTTGAGGGCAAAAAAGTCGGCATTAGGGGGCAAATTTGGGGCTGTTTGGGGGATATATTTGGGGCAATTTGAGGGCAGGTTTGGGGGCAGATTTAGGGGCAATTTTGGGGTTGTTTAGGAGTTGATTTGTGACTAAGCTGAATGGAGGTAATTCACGCCTTACTCTAGTCGACCGTCCCGTTCCCATCCCGTTCTAGACCCTCCCGTTCCCGTTCCCGTTCCGGGTAACTATGATATAAGCAACCCCTTGCCTCTATTCTATTACACATCCAGTTATTCATTGCCAAAGATTGATTGGTTCAGGAGACTCTCTCTCTCTCTCTCTCTCTCTCTCTCTCTCTCTCTCTCTCTCTCGCGTGCTCACTCTCCTTGGTCTTTATGCTTCCGCATCGTTGACCTTGACATGGTATCAGAGCAGTGTCGTGCTTGAAGAGCTTCGGTGGAGGAGCACCATTGAGAAGAGAAGACCCAGTGATTTTGCCCTCCACTCGACGTCGTCGGCATTCCTTGCTGTCCCCAATGTTCCAAAACGCTGCCCAACCGGTGTCGTTGACCCTATGAAAAATGCTAGTGCCTTGGCGAAGTCCTCGCTCCTCTATCGGTAGTGTTCAGAAACGCTATTGCTGGCGGGCTCCTTGGCTTACCGGGCGTGTGCGTTTTGAAACGTCACCCTTGCAACGCTGTCGACGGTGGTGTGTCTTGGAGTCGACGGCAGTCTTCCCCATTGCGACAGCGTTTCAAAACGCCGTCCGTCGGCAAGTAATCCCCGCCTACCTGGCCCTTGCTTCTTCTACCAAGTGCCACAACTAATAGCGTTTGAAACGCCATTAGGGGCCACCCACAGAGAGGCTTGGAGAACGGGGAGACTCTGCCGAGCTCCGAAGAGAGGGATAGCAGTTTTTTTCGGAGGGCTTTGGGATAAGCAATGTAGTGGAAAAGCGGCTTGGACATCTTGCGGCTTGGTTTGCGCGGCCACCCTTGGAGTGCGAGAAGGCTTCCCGAAGTTCCAGATCTTGCAACTTCATCATGACCCCCCCTTGCTCGAGCGCCATCGACAAATTGAACGGCAATAACTATTGGAATTTGATCATGCGACTCTGGTTCTCACGGAAAGGCTTATGGGATGTTGTTGACGGCTCGGAGCCTCGTCCCACGAGGGATCCCTACAACAGGTACACCCGCCTTCCAGATGACGAATATCTCAAATCGTCTGTCAATTGGGATGCGGTGAATGCGAAGGCAATGTCGGCCATTGCGGAATCTCTTACAAAGGACATTTCTCCAGCCATTCAAACTCTAAAGACTACCAACGATATGTGGTTCAAGCTCGTCGGAATGTTTGATCGGGATTCTAGGATGCGAGCAGTCTCCCTTCTTGGACAGCTATTTGCCATCCACTTTGCATGAGGAAGTTCCATGCAATCATTTTTTATGAATGCTAAAGTTATTCATGATCAATTGTGTGCTATGAAAAGTGCACTGATGAGTACTCAGTTAGCTGCTTTGGTTCTCACGAAGTTGCTTGAGGAGTATGAAACGGTGTCTAGGACACTTCGGCTCCAAGTCACGGAGGAAAAGCTGGAATTTGATTGTCACGTGACACATCCCAACCCTAATGTCCGTGGACAAGCTACACCATAGCAGGGTTCCCGTCAGTCAGGTCAGTTTAGATTAGTTTAGATTAGCAGTGATCTGGCACTTTTGTGAGTCTATTCGTAGACCGTGCATGCCTAGTCACTTAGCATAGATGCATATCCTCCGGTTGCACACAGCAGGATCATCGGAATTTCCATCAGAATCCATTAGCATCAGTTAGGGGAATTTTCCAATGCATTTAGCATATTTTCCTATTTTTGGTTATTTTCACTTATTATTTTTAAGTGACTTTCCAACAAAAGTAGGTAGGGCAATTTTGCTAAGTTAATATATAAGCAAACCCAAGTTAGCAGTAATTGGCAGAAGAGGTAGCAGGAGCTTTCCGCTCAAGAGGCAACTTCTCAGCAGTACCCCCCCTCAGCACCCCAGCAGTTAGCATCGCCACCATCTCCCCATACCTGGTGTTTTCTCCCACAGCTTCCCAGATCCAGCATCGCCATCAAGTGCCATTCTCTGGTGTTTTCCCGCGACCCACGGGCCTCAGCCCTTAGCGTTTTTGACCATCAGCAGCAGCCCCAAGTCCCAGCGTTTTTGGGATTGCAAACCAGCAGCAGATACCAGCGTTTCCATCAGCTTTTCAGCCTTGCAAAACGCAGCTTATGGTAGTGTTTTTACAGCAGAAAATCCAGCCAACTACTAACGCTAGAATACCTGCAGATGCTGCCATTTTCAGCATGGAAAAACCCTGCTAATCCAGCGTTTTTCAGCCTAGTACTTTGACCCAAAAACGCAGCCATAAGGTGCATCACCTCAGCGTTTTTATTCAGCACAGAACCTTCGACAAAAACAGAGAATTTCAGCCCCGAAACAGTCCACGAAAATCAGCGATTAGAAGATCACAGATTTCAGTCTAAGTCGTTGTCGTCATCACCGTAGTGGTCATCGGCATAGTCCCATTGCATCAGTCCATTGCATACGCATTGTACACCTTTGTGCAATCAAAGTTAGACCACTCTCGCCGACGAGAGTGGGGCCTTCGGAGGAGGGTTTTACAACCTCTCGGGTGTCGTATCTCTTCTCTCTCCTTCTCTCAGTCTCATTCACTTGCACGCACAATATCCACTCACTTTGTTCGTGATCATAGCACTCTCCATGAAGACGGAAGGCTCTCTCCTTCCCTAAGAACTAAAAGGAACCTTGAGCAATAAAGATCACTAATCTTGAGAAAATACAACATTCATTCCGCTGCACCTTACATTGGTATTAGAGCTTTGAAAGTGTTCTGCATTACTCAAGGAAAGAACCACAAGAACCACAAGAATTTTTTTGCTTGTTGCGGTCGCACGAACCCAAGTTTACTTGGGCATGGCGATTCCTAATCGTGTTTTGTTGAAGAGTGACAGGAATCCCAAGAAAGAAGGGCTTGTCCAGCCTCCCCTTGTGTCTCTTTTCACTCATTGAGAGCGGACCGTGCACTTAGCGGCCGGCCAATCGACGTGAGGTGGGAAAAAGCAAACTTGGTGTGAGTGCAAGGCCGCCAAGGGGTGCGCCCGCAGAAAAGAGTAGAACTTGGGTGAAGAGAAGATACTTCTCCAACGCGAATTGCAAGCGAAAGAAAACCTCAAGAACCTCACGAACCTCAAGAACCCAAAACCCTCAAGAATCAAGAACCTCAAGACCCTCAAGAACCCCAGTTCCTCGCGAACTTAAGAACCCAAGATCATAGTGCATGGTCGTCACCCGAAGCGGAATGGATACTTCGCATACAGGTGATGAGCATGAGAGAGGCGACGAAGACTCGTGATGATTTCTTCAACCCTCCCCCTTCGCCATCTACGCCACCAAGTGCACTAAACCCTATGGAGGCAATGGTCAAGCAGATGATGGCCATGATGGATAGACAAGAAGCAAATCGTCTGCTCAGGACCGTGTGCGCGACGAAAGAGCCCGCGAGCGCGACGACAGAATTGCAAGAATGGCCGCAGACCAAGAAGCCAAGGACCGCGAGCGCGAAGACAGAAACGCAAGATTTGCCGCACAACCAGAAGAAAATCGCATTGCTTTAGAATGCGAACGCGATGCAAGAAAAGAAAGAAAATAACTACAAGAGGAGGAAGCGGCAGCACGAGCCGTAGCCTTGGAGGCTGAGCGTGAAGCTCGAAGGGAGCTACGCACTCAAGAATTGCTTGCCCAAATTCTAGCCTCGAAGACCGAACCACCCAAAGATCGTGGGAGTTTGTCAAGTGGCGCAAGCCACGATGCGAATTCCAACCATCTAGTCACAGAGAAGTTTTTAACTATAGTGATTTCAGATGCACTCTTAAAGCGCAAGAGAGGTAGCTATCTCTGCTATTGATTGTCCTTATAGTAAAGCTGTTATTTCTTCTTATGTGAATGGAGCTTTGGGTCATGTAGTTACTACCAATTTATTCTATTCTTCCTTCTAAATCCTTGAAAGACCTCGTCTCTAGAGGTACTATATATGGGCTCCTTTCCTCGGACGACTCTTGCCTTCTCAAAGCCATAGAGAAAGGAATCTCTAGTTCTTTAGTAAAGTTTGAGGAGTCTATAGGAGTTCATATTGGAAGTCCGCAGTCCTCAAGAAATCTTCTTTGAAACTAGCATCTTGCGCTAGGAACATTTCTTCAAGAAGGAATAGCTTATCTTCTTTTGACTGTCACTCTGTTAGGAAATTTTACGTGATTTTGTGATCTTTTATGTAGATTTGCGTTCCATAAAACGTTTCGAATAATGAAAATAATACGAATAATACGGTATTATTCACGAATACTTGACTTATTCGCGAATTTTCGAATAATATTAGTGTATATTGATTGATAGCTTATAGATTGATACAATTTTTTTAATGCCCAGGTGATAATGGATAAACAGATTTTTCAGCTTACAATAAATAGATAGTTCTAATGTAGAGTTAACATATCACATATAGAAGAGATCTGGAGTCGGATCGGTAGAGAGAATGAGAGAGAGGGATAGAGAGAGATGGTGAGGTCGAGTTTCTCCCCTACACAGTACTGGCCCCTAAATAGGGAGGCTTGTCGGTGTTTGTTTATTGCATTAATGTTAAAATAGATACAAAGATTCTCAAGGTAGAAGGCGCCCTGCTCATGAGAGTGCAAATTGAGTGTGTGTAAAAGACCCTCCCTCACAATTGGCTGGTCAGCCCTCCATAGATTTTACTCCTTAGCAGGTCGAATTTGCCTATGGTATGTTCCTTCATGGGTCCCTGTCTTTATGGGACGTGGGTTTTACTCATGGCTGTCTTAGGTTTCTTTCTAGTGGTGTATTCGCAGGATCCGGGAGAGGGCGCAGCGGGGAGGTGTTTCCCTGCGTATCTTGGCTCTAACTCTTGGGCTTGCAATAACCATGGGGGCTCATGCTAGAGAAGGGGTAGAGATCTTGGCTACCTAAGTGTAGAGCACGCTTCTAGGATACTGTGTTCCAGTGACTCTTGGTGCTTCATTCACGGCAAAATCTTATGGTCCTGATGCTTTCTTGCCTGTTGCCACCACTCTTGGATGGTGTGAATGAGCTCACAATGCAGCTGTATCTTGGTAGATATATTTCTTAGCCACTTTGGCGGAGGTAGTTTTAGCCACTTTGGTTGTTCCATCGTCTTTTGGTTTTATGTGTTACTCCTCAAGCCTTCCAAATGAAGGTCATGTCTGCAAGAATAAAGGTGTTAATGTGAAGACTCCTGAGTTAAACCTCCCGTGCCCGTGGGCAGTAGTGCTAATTCTCAATTCGATGCCCATACCCAAGATGAACCAATGGATGTTCATGATAAGCAAGCTTGACACCCACCGGTCCTTTTCTGTGCAACCAGCCACTTGAATACAGTAACCTGCAAGACTAGTGGCTAGTCCAAAGATGGGTCCAAAAATTCAAGAGAGAACCTCCAGTGAGGTCCTGCTGACGACAATGTTTCACTGCTTCTGCTATAGTCTCTTGTCTAGCTGTCAAAGATGTGATGGCCAAAGCATGCAGTGTACAAGATGGAAGGTACTCTGAGATGGTCAGGGGGATGGAGGGATCATATACAGCCACTCCCCGTGGTCTCCTTATAGATACACCAGCGGTTGTGCGGCTTGTGCCCCCAGTGTACCACAACCTCCAGCCCCTTTCTGACTGCCTCTCGAGGAGCTGGGTCGATACACAGTGCCGTTGTAAGAGCTCTGATCCTTTAGAAAGTGCACTTCGAGACCAGGGAAGATTCGCACCTAACTATGGGAGGAGCCGTTTATCCTCACGCATCTCAAAGAAGTACTCTTCTTTCTCTGTACATGCTCTGACAACAGTCCACCTCTAAGTGAGTGTAGTACCCTTTCACACTGGAGCCTAGAGCTCAACTGGAAGTTGCCAATGGGCTTGAATCACTGCATGAGTTGAATAGTCAGCCCTCCTCTCGTAATACTCAATCCGTCCATCGGGCAAGCTTCAGAACTGAATCCGATTCCAAAACTTTGATCGGGGTCGCAGCTATGTCCATGCTCCATGCATAGCAAGGGGTTCCATATCAATGGCTGTCAAAGTCTCTCCTTCATGCAAGAGGGCTGTCTCTGAATCAGGCTAAGATGAAGTTTTTCCCTGGCCCTCGAAGAGTCGTACCTGATTTTGTTAAATAAAAAAAATTCAGAAGGAATTCTTCATAACACTTTCAAGTTGAAAGGTTTGAGATACAATTAAGCCTTGCTCCTGGACAAGGCCCTTCTAGGAAAGGAGACTTATTTTCGGACGAGCAGGGCCAAATCCTTCTATTTTGGTTTCCATTTTCTTACCAGCTTGCTTTACTTACCTGCATCTGATATATCGTAGTTCCCTTTTGGGATGATGCTTCCCCCACCCCCTTCCCTAAATTTGGTGATGCTTCAATAGTGGCTAACAACTAATCATGGTTTCTTTTCACTTGTGCAAAAAGGGACAGCTTCATAATATTGTTGACAATGTTCTGCTTATGTAGACGAAGTAGCTAAATGAGGTTTCGATTTTTGTTTTCTGTTTTTTTTTGGGTAGGCAAAGCGGCCTTTACTGCCTTTGGTACCTTCTTTTTGAGCTTATAACATTCATCTAGAGTGCTTCTCATGTGCAGGTTCAACATTGTGGGCCAGGTGTGTTCCCAACCTTACCATTGAGGTGTGGTTATGCATTTATCTGTTCGATTGGTTGGTGGGGTGTACACACATTTTATGAACATACTAAGTTGTATGTGTGTGTGTGTGTGAGCATCCTCATGTTTTTATTGTCTTAGCAACACTTCTTCTTGAGTGGTTCTGCAAGAAGCATAAGCTACTTAAGTGTAGCTAATCTTTATTCTGAAGTGCTACAAATTATTTGCACTGCAGTGGGCTGTGACGACAAGCGTTGATTATTCTTTGGCAACTCTTATACAAGTTATTATTTTACTTAGTACAGGAGGTGCTAATGGTGGAGGATATATGGCCTCCAAGTATGCAGTAATAGGCATTCATGGAGGTATTCTTTTTCTTCATGCAGCTATGAACAGCCTTCCCATTGGTTGGCTTGCCCATCTTGGATCGCTTGCAGTTGTGTGGAATATTCTTGGTAAGCACATGATTATGTTTCTCATAATATTGTTTGTTTTCCTACTACATTGATAATGAGAGGAATTATTTGGAGAGCTGGGGGGGTCATATGTCACCATTGCGAAATTAGCGTCCTTTTCTTTCAGGAGTTTTTGTTCTCATGATCCTTATACCGACAGTGTCTCCAACAAAGGCAACCTCTTCATTTGTCTTTCAGCATTTCAATAAAGACGACAGTTATCATATACACAGTAGCCCGTACATTTTCCTTGTGGGTCTTTTGATGAGCCAGTACACCATTACTGGGTATGATGCATCGGCTCACATGGTAAGACTCTCATCGTTTTGCAAGTAGAAAGGAATTTCTTCACTTTTTGAAGGGGACTAGTAAAGAGCATGTTTACTTTGACAGTCTGAGGAAACCAAGTCTTCCGACAAGAATGGCCCATATGGCATCATAAGTGCAGTGGCTATTTCCTGGGTGGTTGGATGGGGATACCTCTTGGGTATCACCTATGCTGTCACCGACTTGCATCATGTTTTGGACACAGCAAACGATGCAGGTGGTTACGCTGTTGCGCAAGTATTTTATGATGCATTCAAAGACCGGTATGGGTCCGGCACCGGGGGGATTATTTGCCTAGGTGTGGTTGCAGTTGCCATCTTCTTTTGTGGCATGAGTTCAATAACTAGCAACTCACGGTATGCTTGGACGCTTCTGTATTTGTGCATCTTCTCTTGACTTTGGAAAGTTGTATGGGCTTGTGAATGTGCAAGTATGTGTGTCTGTTTGCGCTTGCCAAACTGAAGGTTTGTTTCCTGCATGAATCAAAATGATCATTGATGTACTACGAGTGTACCTCTCATGGCTGCTCCAAGTAAGGACGTCTGTTGGCGGCATAGGCACCCTAAAAATTATACACACGTTGGTTTCATGATAATCTTGTGGAACAAGTAATCCTTGTCACTTGTTAATGTAGGATGGCTTATGCTTTCTCAAGAGATGGAGCAATGCCCTTCTCATATCTCTGGCATTCGGTGAACCGATGGGAGGTCCCTTTGAATGCTGTGTGGCTGTCTGCTGGAATAGCATTCCTAATGGCTCTAACGGTAATATTTGTTGCTTGTTTGGCTTGCACATCAGATGACTTGTGAAGTGCCACATCAATTCAAAACTACAAGAGTTTCAAAAGTGACTATCAACTTATCATGTAGATGGTGTGCATTGTCTGTTTATTTATGTGCATGGAGTGGGTTTATGTGGAATTGAAATGTAACTTAGTGCCCTTATTATGGAAGTGTTTGTGACGAGTTTTGTTTCCTTTTTGCTTTAAATTTTCCTTTTTATTTTAAGTCTTCCATTGTTAAGATGCATGCAAGCTAGCGTTCAGGTTGGTATTCACAACATTCTCTTGCTCTCAGCAGCATTTGTCTCTGCTGACTTGTGATCATCTGATTTATCCTCTTTAACATATCTTCGTATTCAGCTGCCCATTTCCTAAGTATGAAGTTTGAAAATTTCACCTGACCTAAGACGTGGCTCTTCTTACAGTCACTGGGGAGTTTGGTTGCCTTTCAAGCTATGGTTTCCATAGCCACAATTGGCCTGTATATAGCATACGCACTGCCGTCGCTCTTCCGGGTAACCTTGGCACGCAAGAAGTTCAAAAGTGGCCCATTTAGTCTTGGGCCCCTTGGTGGTGTCATTGTTGGGTGGGTGGCTGTGTTATGGGTGGCAACGATAAGCGTACTCTTCTCATTACCAATTCAATATCCTATTACAGCAGAAAATTTGAATTACACTCCTGTGGCAGTGGGTGGCATATTTCTGCTTGTCACTGGCAGTTGGGTTTTGAATGCAAGGTTTTGGTTTACGGGCCCTGTAGCCAATACTGTGAATCCCTCCAAAGATGACTTGAAGGCTTAGCAGCCGATTGCTGCTTGAGACAGAGGAAATGGAAAGGTCTTTGTTTGTGATTTATTCTTTGCTTTTCAATTAGCCTCAGAGGGTGTTAGCTGATTGTACACATTTTAACGTTTTTTTGGCCTTTCTTTATATGAAAAGTAAGGAAAACTTGAGAAAACATTGATCTCTCTCTCTCTCTCTCTCTCTCTCTCTCTCTCTCAAACTTCTCTCATGGGTGCACGCGCACGTGTGTGTGAATATGACCTGTTCAAGACTTGTTCAATAGATCTTTGAGGTCCATGTCAAACCCGTGTGTACGTGCACTCGCTCACACGCACACACCCCATTACAAATTAATTAATGAATGCAAATAAAGATAACAGCCATTATTTTGTAGCTCAGTAGTATTTGTTATGGGCCACCCAAATGCTATAATACGCCTTGTGCTAGCTTCCCCTTGCACAGTTGCATCTTTGAACTTGATTGCTTGCATTTGAGAACCATGGGACTAGGGAATAGAACATGTTTAACAAGCACTCTGCTTAAAGGCAAGCTGAAGTCAACAACTATCAATAAAAGCTGCTTGTCCCTGCAGATTGCATCGATTGATTAATGAGCTTGTGTAGCAATTTGTAAGTGCAGCCTTACGGTGCACATCTTCTTGATAGCATTATCCTCACCGCTTGCATTCTTAAGAAAGCATTGAAATCTTGTTTGTAACTTCGATAGTGTTGTGCCTAATTGCTCCTGCTATGGTTGAGAAAGATGAGAAGATTCACTCAGCCTCACAACAGGCGCTATGTTGTTAATTCACGTCATGTGATTGGCACCAACTTACCTAACCTCAGGAAGAAATCATCAAGT
Organism: Adiantum capillus-veneris; assembly: GCF_014529385.1. NCBI lineage: Eukaryota > Viridiplantae > Streptophyta > Polypodiopsida > Polypodiales > Pteridaceae > Adiantum > Adiantum capillus-veneris. The sequence goes on along the minus strand of NC_140955.1, from coordinate 133,203,895 downwards.
CTCACACTGCACAAACAATCACAAGCATATGACCAAGGTGAAAGGAGATTGCCTATGGCATATGAAGGCTCTACGATGACTGTTAGCCAGTAGTGCAAGGTAAATAGCTTCTACTCTTTGTGCTAGTCTTGCACATGTATGTAACTTGTATAAAAATGAATGCAAAAGAAGGTTGCAGTGTGAGAGGAGGCTTTGAAAAGGGAACTTGGTGTAAAGAGGACCTTAGTGATCTCATCCTAAATTTAAGAAAAGAAGACCTTGTAGCTAAAAGGTAGGAAAAAGCTTTCACTAAATTAAAGGGAAGAAAGAACGTGGAGCTAGAAAAAAGTAGACGTATCCTTCATTTTGAATAGATAATACAAAGAAAAATGAAAGTTTGTGCCCTTATACCTTTAAAGGTTGAGGGCGAGCAATTTTTTCATTAGACTTATTCAATGTTATGGTCTCAATCAATACAACTTTATGTGCAATTTGTATAAACAACATGCAATGGTGTTTTTTGAAGCATGTGACTAGTGCGGCAACCTCAATTACGATGAAATGAGATGACGAGTCCATGTTATGTAATGTGGATGCCATGGTTTAGACAACTACACATGCTAGGGAATGCCTTCTCTCCACTTGTGGATGTAGATAGTATTTATACAGAGTATTCCCAGATTATATGTGCTCCTTAGTCAGATCAATTCATCTCGTCTTTTTGGTCTCAAAAAGAAAATGTCAAGAAAAAATTCTTGAATAGATGTTTTCATAGCACATATGAGCATCAGTTTTGGGAACTCAAGATGAGCAAATGGAATGTAAAAGATAATAAGAAAAATAAGCACATCAAAATGTGTACAAAAATAGAGGAAAAATATTTATATCCTCAGTAATTACCCTAAATGATGCCCTCTCTTGCTCACTCTCCTTGGTCTCTTTGCTTCCGCATTGCCGACTTTGACATGGTATCAAAGCGAGGTCGTGCTTGAAGCCCTTGGCATGGAGGAGCAGTTCTAAAGAAGAGAACACGGAGACCCTAGCGTTGTAAAACGTTAATGTGGTAGCAACTTTGAGCACCACCCCAATCAACATCTCTGCTAGTTGGCAAAAGTCCCCCTTGCCCTCATGTCCTAGCGTTTTAAAACGCTGTCCCCGGCTCTACGAGAAAACGCCATATTTTCTTGTGTTTTGAGACGCTGCGCCCAGCGCCCCTCTTGCGCGTTTTGAAAGCTGCCACATGCAATAAATTCCCACCTTGTCGGCGGCGCCCTCTTCTCCTGCGTTTTGACATGTTGGCAGTTGTGCTCCCTTTCGCCAATTTTAGAGGCAATAGTGCAAGGGCGGTACCTCGTGGAAAACGGCTTTCGTAGCCTATTTAGAGGAGACCTTCGAAGCATGGCCTGAGCGACTTGGACGGGTGTTGCTGAGAGGAAAAACAGGTCACTTACGGAAATGGCACGATGTATGGTCAAAAGTCAACCTTTGCCACATTCTTTTTGGCTTGAGGCCATCATGTGTGCCACTTATGTACTAAACAGGTGTCCTACGAAAGCTTTGCAGTCTATTACTCCATATGAAGCATGGCATGATAGAAAGCCTTCTATTGAGCACATGCATGTTTTTGGTTGTTTGGCATATGCTTTGGTGCCACAAACACAGCACAGAAAATTGGATGATAAGGCTATCAAATGTATTTTTGTTGGTTATAGTGCTGAAAGAAAAGGTTACAGGTTGTATCATCCGCAAACAAAACATATTCTTGTTTCACGGGATGTAGTGTTTGTGGAAGATTCTGTTCAGCCCTTGCTGTCATGTACTAGAGACAGTAATGTAAGCTCACAGGACATTTATGACACTTTGTTGCCTCTTTTCAGTGGTGGAAGTGTGAATGTAAATTCCAATGAGGCAAATGTATAGCCTATGGGGGTTTCCGAAAATATTATAGATCAACATATTACTGATGCAAATGTAGATGATGTACTTGATGAGGAAAGGGCTGAAAATGAGCACGCTAGAGGTATGCCAAAATGGATGGTGCATACATTGCGTGATAGTAAATTGGATGCACCTTTGTCTAGTTGTACTCGTTCAAGCTCTCGCCATGTATCTTATGTATCAGATTGTTATGCTTTGGCTGTGTCTAGCTTACATGATGTTGAGGAACCTCTCTCTTTTGATGAAGCATAGAATTCAGAAAATTGGATGGCTGCCATGCAATCAGAATATGATGCACTTATCAAAAATGACACATGGACTTTATGTGATTTGCCTCCTGGCAAAAAGGCCATTGGTACAAAGTGGGTTTACGAGTTGAAACGCAAGCCGAATGGTGAGATCAATTGCCATAAGGCTCGACTTGTTGCAAAGGGTTATGCACAGCAAAAAGGCATAGATTATGAAGAGACTTTTGCTCCCACTTATCATATGACTACTGTGTGTTTTTTATGTGCATTGGCAGCTCATTTTGGTTGAGATGTACATCAATCAGACATTGTTACTGCTTTCTTGAATGGTGACATATTTTATGTAACGCAGCCTCGTGGTTTTGTCAAGAAAGGACAAGAGGACAAAGTGTGCAGATGTAAGAAGGCTTTGTATGGGTTGAAGCAATCTCCTCGTGCTTGGTATGAGAAAGTTGACACTCATTTGGTCAAACAAGGCTTTCGTAACAGTCCAACAGAAAGCACATTGTATGTAAAGCGTGAGGGTGATGTACTTCTCATTCGGTTCTTTATGTCGATGTTTTGTTGATCACTGGACCAAATGAGAGACATATTGCTAAATTTAAGGCTGATTTGAATGCTACTTTCAAGATGAAAGATTTCCGCAAAGCTTTGGGCTTACTCCCCTTTGTGGATTGATCATGTCCTCAGGGGATGGCACTTCCTTTTACTCATGTGCCAGCTCTCGTTCACCGCATCACTCCAGGGGGGATTTGTTACCATATATATGTGGTAGTGATGTATGTGAACACACTAGGACCATAGGGGCATTTTTTCCCTCTTTAGGAGGTTTTTTCCCCGTGCATTATATATACGCCCATCACTCTAGGGCTATCTATCTTTCCATTTCACACTAAGTAATACATTCTCAGTTGTGTGCACCCTGTGCATTATATATACGCCCATACTCTAGGGCTATCCATTGCACACTAAGTAATACACTCGCAATTGTGTACATTTCTCTGCAACCCTAATTTCAACACTTAAAAGTGTTACAGATCGACCTATTACTGATGCAGATGTACATGATGTACTTGATGAGGAAAGGGCTGAAAATGAGCAAGCTAGAGGTATGCCAAAATGGCTGGTGCACACTTTGTGTTTCAGTAAATTGGATGCACCTTTGTCTAGCCGTACTCATTCAGGTTCTCGCCATGCCTCTTATGCATCAGATTGTCATGCTTTGGTTGTGTCTAGCTTATGTGATATTGAGAAACCTCTATCTTTTGATGTAGCACAGAATTCAAAAAATTGGATAGTTGCCATGCAGTCAAAATATGATGCACTTAGAGAAAATGACACATGGAATTTATGTGCAGGTACAAAGTGGGTTTACAAGTTGAAGCGCAAGCCGGAAAGGACAAGAGGACAAAGTGTGCACATGTAAGAAAGCTTTGTATGGGTTGAAGCAATCTCCTCGTGCTTGGTATGAGAAAGATGACACTCATTTGGTCAAACGAGGCTTTTGTAATAGTCCAACAGAAAGCACATTGTATGTCAAGCGTGAGGGTAAAGTACTTCTCATTGTTGTTCTTTATGTGGATGATTTGCTGATCACTAGTCCCAGTGAGGCACATATTGCTGGATTTAAGGCTGATTTGAATGCTACTTTCAGGATGAAAGATTTGGGGCTGTTGCATCATTACTTGGTCATACGGTTTAAGGAATGTGATGGTGGTATTGCCTTGTGACAGAAAAGTTACATAGAGACATTGCTATGTAAGTTTGGACTTGAGGATTGCAAACCTATTGCCACTCCCATGGAAACAGGTTTGAAGTTGAGTCTACATGATGCTGGTGATCCTGCTGATGTCACTCTTTACCAAACTGTTGTTGGCTGCCTCATTTATGCATGCAACACAAGGCCGGATATTCAATTTGCAGTCTCATACGTCAGCAGATTTATTAATAGCCAAGGGTCTAAGCATTGGTAGGAAGTCCATAGGATTTTCACTACTTGAGTGGCACTTTGGATCTTGGCTTGTTTTATCCTAAGGGGGGATCATTGCCACCAAATTTACATGCTTTTTGGGACTCAGATTGGGTTGGTTGTTATGACACGCGAGTGTCCACAAGTGGTTTTTGTTTCATGCTTGGCAGTTCATGTATTTCATGGTTGAGCAAGAAGCAACCTATTGTGGCCACTTCCAATTGTGAGGTTGAGTACAAGGAATCTTCATAGCTACGGTGGAGTGTGTATGGCTCAGACGCCTTATGGATGATTTGGGTGTTGGACAAGACATTGCGAACATCATCTACACTGACAGTCAGAGCGCATTGGCAGGTGCAAGGAATCCAGTTCTTCATGCTCGCACAAAGCAAATTGAGGTGCATTACCACTATGTCAGGGAGAGGCTCTTAGCAGGAGAGATTAGTTTGGATTATGTGCCAACATAGGACAACCTTGAAGATCTTTTCACAAAGGCATTGTCTCGTGAGAATTTTGAAGCTTTCCACAAAGATTTAGGCTTGCTCCCCTTTGTGGATTGATCATGTCCTCAGGGCATGGCACTTCCCTTTACTCTTCGTACCAACCCTTGTTCACCGCATCACTCCCAAGGGGGATTGTTACCATATACATGTGGTAGTGATGTGTGTGAACACACTAGGACCGCCGGGACATTTTTTCCCTCTTTAGGAGGTTTTTTCCCCTGTGCATTGGATATACGCCCATCACTCTAGGGCTATCTATCTTTCCATTACACTCTCTGTTGTGTGCCTTGAGCTTCCTTCATCTTCTCCAATTTGTGTGTGTTTCCATGCACATGTTACCATATACATGTGGCAGTGATGTGTGTGAACACACTAGGACCACCGGGGCATTTTTTCCCTCTTTAGGAGTTTTTTTCCCCCGTGCATTGGATATACGCCCATCACTCTAGGGCTATCTATCTTTCCATTGCACACTAAGTAATACACTCTTTGTTGTGTGCCTTGAGCTTCCTTCGTCTTCTCAAGCTGTGTGCGTTTCCTTGCAACCCTAATTCCAACAAAGATTAAACAAGGTACCCTGTCTCTCAGAAGCTATGTAGAAAAGATTAAGGAATTGACCAGACAACTGCAAGAACCTCCATCTAAAAAATGCATGCAAGATTGGTTTCTAAATGGGTTCATAAGTAGGAAGCTAAGAGAACAAGAAGTAACCACACCTACAAATAAGTTCAATGATCTGTTACAAAGGGTGCTGAAGCTAGAACATCAAGCAAGAAAGGAGAAAGGTCATGGGAAGAAACATTCCAGTGATAGTAAGTCGATCACTGAAGAGTTGGAATCTAGCACCAGTTCTAGTTCATTTGAGAGTGAATCAGATGACAAAGGCAAGGGTAAGAAAAAGGGTTCATGGACTAGGAAGCTGGAGGAAATATCCAAGCTGATTGTTTGACCTTCAGTGGTGAAGAAGATGGAGATCTGGTGTTTTAGATATAGATCTCGAGATCACAGATATGATGAATGCTCATAGTGCACATATTGCAAGGCCTATGGCCATGTATGGAACAACTATGGCATAAGAATTCATCATTTCAAAAATGGAAAAGATATGTCAATGATTGCACTAGAAAATCTTGCAACAATGAAGGCGGGTGGAGACAGTGCTTCTACAGATACTGAAACTGGCACAGGTATTGGAAATGGCTTGAGGAAGATACCGAGGGGGTACTGGCCAAGGAAAATTCAAAGGAGACTTCCAAAAAAGAAGCTTAAATTGTTACACCTATGGGAAGTACGGTCACTTCGCAGCCTAGTGGCCCGATGCTGCCAAGCCAAAAGTGTCTGAACAAAAGGCACCTGAACCAGTGCCAGTCAGGGTAGTGACCAAAAGCAAAGGGGTAATCATTGAAGAAATTGTAGACGCATATGAGACAAAGCAAATTGTTCAAGCCGAAAAGGGGGACCAACAGAGAGCACTGTGGAAGGCTAAAGGAAAAAAGTGGGACCAGTAAAGAGCACTGTGGAAGGCTAAAGGAAAAAATAAGGTAGTGGATGAGTGGCAAGAACAGCAAGGGATGCCATCTAAAATTACAAAAAATTTGGCAAAGCAGTGGTGAGAACAGCTAGAGTGTTCTGAGGCCCTCACAATTCAAAAACTATTGCCTCAGCCCTCAGGGGCTCAAGAGGAGCACCAAAGTGAGAAGAAAGTATATGGATTGAATGAGTCCATGATTGTTGCTTTTTAGAGTCTGGCTAACAAAGTACAACAAGTTAGATAAGACTTTACCAAAGTTGGAGCCATTGAAATGATGAAGGACCAGTCAGGGAGTACAACACAGGTTTAGCAAGCAAGCAAACAAGGGAAGTCGGTAGAGTGGAACTGTGAAGATAATCAAGAAGAGAAACCTTACAATTCAAAATGTAGCTCTGGTAATGAAAGAGATGAAATATATGTAAAGGTCTATGAAAGGGTTCAAAAACTAACATTAGAACTCGATGATATCAGATGGACCCTACCAGAAGCTGCAAAGTTCATAAGACAAAAAAGGAAACCTGACGGTGAAGCCAGAGCAGTAGACCTTGGCATCCATTGCATTGATCTTCAAAGCATGGTAGAGCCAACCAAGGCTATGCATAGACACGATTGTTCAATCCATGCACACTGTCGTCTCGGAGTACGCCATCTAGGAGAGGTGGAAGAAACTAAGTAATTAAGGGCAATGTTGAAGAGGGAGGAAAAAGTTGGATGTCAATGTGTGATTTTTTGCAAAATTACCTAGTAATGACCTTACAAAATCATCAATAGGGGGAATATAATTGATAACATCTCCCCGATGAGTGTAAATAGTGTATATACTATCAAAAAATCATTAAAAAATGGCCTTTTTTTGGTTATTTTCATCATTTTTCTTGATATTGCCACTTAAAAATGGAGAAATCCACCATAAAAACATAAAGTAGTGTTTCTCAATGGATTTTCTTAATTACTATTTTTTACTTTTCTTTTTTAACGCATTTTATTATTTTTTTTGAATTTTTTAGTAAACAGGTCAAAAATTAATAATAAATAGCAAATAAGCTCAGATGGAGAAACTGAAGTTGCGCTAATGATCAGAATGACAAGGTGGACAGACAAAAAAATCTCAATCGAATCGACAAATGGAAGCGGGAAGCTTAAATTAGGCCGTCAAGGCCTACTTCCGCAAATTCTTGCAGAATGACCTAACGAAATCTGATTGAATTTTTTTTGAGTCTAACATAGATTTCACGGCCTAGTAAGACTAACAGGGGAATTTGGGGAAAAATGGTTTGGGAAGTCCAAGTATAGATATCCAAGGTGGCCCAAAATTATCTCATTTCCACTAGTCACTCTTGGAGGAGAGAGCTTTCTGCCTTCTTCGCGCGCGATTTCTGGAGTCTACAGTCGTCCATTTACAGTGCCATCTCGCACGAGATATGAGGGGTAAATTCTAAACTTATCAAATGAACAATTCTATATGGACGGGCAGCAAGTTTAGACTCAGGAAAAAAACCCTAGAAACCCAGTTGTGCTCAGAGTCCTACAACACAAAATTGACCATAGCGGCCAGTCAGCTCAACCGAATTGGACGAGACTTGAATTGTATCATGTCCATATATAATAGAACACTTTTATATCACGAGATGACCATTTGGCATGGGTCGAGGGGGTCCTAAGTAAATAATCTAGGTTTTTTCCATATGCCAGAATTGGATTTTGACTCCACAAGTAGCTTATAGACTAGGTCTATACACAATGTACCTATATGGTTTAATGGAAACATTCAAGGCAAGCTCTTGAACAACAAAAAACAATTCAAAGGCTACAAATCGTCAAATTTGACATATGAAGTCAAACTAACTCCGAATGGGCCAAAACTGGATGAGTAGCATCAGGACTATGTAACGGACAAGTCCAAAGCTTCAAAAGTGACTAACCAACTCTATATGTCAAGTAGTCACAAAAATTGGTGATTTCAGAGTAAGAAAGATAAGCCGCAGGAGTTGCCACCTTACCAGTTAGATCCAAGCTCAGTGAAGACAATAAAAGCAACCTACTTGTCTAAAGAACAGCTCAAAGAAAACAACACAACGGTTTTCACTGGCAGATTCAAGAGCAAAGAAGGACACCAGGTAGAATTGCAAATGCTACCTAAGGAGGTTTATGATGTAGCGGCAAAGCTAGACACCAAGGAAGCCAATAGAAGGTTGGGGCTTTGAGATTTCTATGACCAGGAACCATGCGGAGTGGATTTCTAGAAAGCATATGAATTGCTATCCACGATCAAAGAAGATGGATCAGCCCAAATCACGGATCAACAGGGGCAAAAGGTTAAAGTGGTGATCACTAAGGAAATAGTGGCCGAGGCACTGAAGCTGCCAACAGAAGGTATGACTATCCGGGCAAGAGACCGCCATGGTACGCAACTCCAAACCATGTGGTTGCGACTACTTTCACTCAAGTATTAAAGTCGACAGCCAGGCAAGCAATAGATCACGCGTAGTATGTGCTTACAACATTGAAGGACACATAGAAAGAGGGAAAGATCACATATCTGGGTGCTCCAAAAGTGCTAACAAGAATAGCATATCATGCTATTGGAATGGCCGACAATTTGCCACCAGTCCCATATTAGAACACCAAGATCGTGTCAGCTCAACCTTCTCCAAGGACCACCCGATCAACAAAGAGAGTATACAAATCAGATGAGGAATCTGCAAAAATTTCCCCTAAAGCCCATAGCACTGAAAGCTCTGACAACAAAGAAACCAGGGCAAGGAGAGAAGCAATGAAAAAGAAAGTAGTGGCAGCTCACCAAGAGGAGCCACAACAAAAGAAGGCTAGAATTGAAAGAGAAAAGCAAACATACAAAAGGAGCTGCCAAGCTGCAGGTGAAGACCCGAAAAACGGAGTCCAAGGGAGGTAAAGGGACCAAGATCCAAGAAACTTGCAAAGAAGGTTCCAAAGGATCCCAAAGATTTTCTCGAGTGGATGTATGCAGAAGCTGAAGCTTTAAAGCTGAAGGAAGGTCTAGAAGATCAAAGAAAAGCAACGGGAGAAGCGACTGAGCAACAGAGACAAGCAAAAACTGCTAAACAAAGTGAGTCACATCATGACAACGAAGAGATGTCTCCACAACCCTATTCACCAACTACAAAACAAGAAGATCAGTCGATGCCAAGTCCAAGCCATTCACCAACGGATAAATCTAAGGACGACGACGCAGTAAAGGAAAAAGAGCCTGAGCAACAGAAAGAAGCAAATTTTGAACAACCCAAGGAAGGCGAAACAACTACTATGGGACCTTCCTCTACAACAATTCAAGTAGCAAAAGTAGTAGGAGCTTCCCCTACAAAGCCTCAAGAATCAGAAGCAGCCAAGGTATCCACAAAGCCTCAAGGAGGAGAAGTAGAACCACCTCTACTGCCACAAGCAAAAGCCACTGCACCAACAAAAGAGCCACAAATCGACACAGCCCAAAATTCTAAACAACCCCAGGTAGAACCTGAAGACTGGGAAACCAATGATAAAGTCATCATGCAGGTCAATGAGTATGCAAAGCAAATGCAGCTGATGACAGCAGACAAGATGAAAACAACAACACTTAGCCAGAGTGAAAAGGCTAAAGAGCAAGAACTAGTCATTGATGCTCTACCAGGAGAGCTTGATGACAGAATGAACATCATTGCAGATCTTCAAAGAAAGATTAAAGAGCTGAAAAATGAATCAGCAATACACCAGCTTGCAAAGGAGAAACAACAGAAAGAGATATAAGAGCTCTTGTTAAAGTTATCCGATGCATACAAAAGCAAAGATCAACAACTAACAAAAGTAACCAATAAACTTTTAACCACTACTCTATCAATACAAAAGATCCAAGTGCAACTAGATATAGCTAATGCCTCTTCACAGTACTCTGAACAGCAGATCAATGATCAAGGGGAATTTCTAAGATAGATAAGAGAAAACCCAGCTGTAGCCTCAATCAAGGGAACATATGAAGTCTACAAGGATTTAGAAAAGAGGAACAAGGACCTTGAACTTGAGCTGAAGCTGGAACAAACGCAAAGACAAGACTTTCATTGATGTGAGTCCAAAGAGAAGAGCAATTGCTCAAGGAAATAGAGGAATTGAAGAGAGTCAATCAACTGCTAAGAGAAGGACAAACAGAAACTCAGGATGAGGCAGGAACCTCTAAACAGCCAACCATCGACATACCATACATTTCTTTTGCTGATATGGAAACACATTCTTCAAAAGTGCTAGCAGGAGTGATATTTTAAAGTACCAATCACAGAAGCCGAGCAAGCCACTGGTCTAGCTTTCTAAAAGTTGAGGAAGATGCACTAAAAGAGCAGATTGTCCCAGAAGCAGATGCTAAATGGAAAGCAGCAATGGATTGGGAGTTGAGAGTTCTCCACTCAATAGATGTAACTCAGCTCACTCCCAACCAAATCAATGCTCAATAGCATCAGCAATCACTGTCCTACCCTTTGATAAAGGTGGAGCTACTACAGGTTAAGGAAAGACTT